>NC_090649.1:481294722-481601486 GCF_040937935.1 Hyperolius riggenbachi
GCAAATTGCTTAGCTGCTTCCTTTGATGGCTTGCAGTAAAATACCTTTTGCTCCCAGAATTCCCTGCTGGTCATAGAGGTTTGTTCCTGTTAACTTACCTGGAGTCTCAGCCTTTCCTAATTGTTTGCTAAGATTATCTTAGAGTAATTCCTTGGGAGTGCACTAGCATTCCTTCTAGCATAGTCAGGTTGTATTATCTGTATTGCCTTGTACTGTCTATCTGTTGCGATTGTCTTGTCGCCAGCGGCGGTCGACAGGAAATCGTTCTGTCTGTCTGGATCGCATCCGCCCTAGCGGTAGTGGCGGTGGTTCCTTCTGTACTCTGTCTGGGAGTGTAGGCCAGAGCTGCGGTTGCTACTGGTTACTCCTTCTGTCTGTCTTGTCTGGAACGAACGCTTGCTGTAGGCTCGGTGAGGTAAACGTTTAGCAAGCGTTTGCGTTCTCTATTCATTTTCGTGTTACATTGGTTAGTTAGGGTTGGCGCATTTTGTCCCTGTTGTGCTTCTCGTGCGGACACCGCGCCATTAGCGTGTTTTGTTGCAGTTGCGCTTTTCATGCGGCGACCGCGCTTAGCGAGTGTGTTTGTTATTTTCCTTGGCGTTCTGATCATTGTTGTTTGCTGTGTCTTTCTCACTACACTTGCGCTCTGTCTTTACTCGGTCTTGTGCCACTGTTGGCAATCGCCACTCTTGCGATTGTGTTCCCACTTGGTTTCCGCTGTTGTGTGTTCACCGTCGCCGGGTGGCGACTAGATTGGTGGACACACATACATTCTGTCTCTGTGCTCACTTTCTCTCTACAGGTGCATTGCACCAAAACTGGGTTCTGTCATTTAAAGAGACTCCGTACTAAAAATTGCATCCTGTTTTTTATCATCCTACAAGTTCCAAAAGCTATTCTAATGTGTTCTGGCTTACTGCAGCACTTTCTGCTATCACAGTCTCTGTAATAAATCAACTTATCTCTCTCTTGTCAGACTTGTCAGCCTGTGTCTGGAAGGCTGCCAAGTTCTTCAGTGTTGTGGTTCTGTGATGCATCTCCCCCCTCCAGGCCCCTCTCTGCACACTGCCTGTGTATTATTTAGATTAGGGCAGCTTTTCTCTTCTCTCTTATCTTTTACAAGCTGGATAAATCCTCCTCTGAGCTGGCTGGGCTTTCACATACTGAGGAATTACATACAGGCAGAGCTGTCTGCACTCTGCAGGAAGAAACAGCCTGACACTTCAGTGGAAGATAGCTGCGGGGGGAAAGAAACACACAAATGATCTCTTGAGATTCAAAAGGAATGCTGTATACAGCCTGCTTGTGTATGAATGTATTTTCTATGTGTGGACATATTGTACATCAACCTACTTCCTGTTTTGGTGGCCATTTTGTTTGTTTATAAACAAACTTTTAAAAACTGCTTTTAACCACTTTTAATGCGGCGGGGAGCAGCGAAATTGTGACAGAGGGTAATAGGAGATGTCCCCTAACACACTGGTATGTTTACTTTTGTGCGATTTTAACAATACAGATTCTCTTTAATACGCTTGTGGAGGACTTCCGCAGTGTTGACCACGGAGATAATTCCACAATCGTTACAATCCCCAACTGAGCATTCAGTCTAGCTTTGCTCAGGAATCATTATAGCTGAGTCTGTGTTCTCTGATGTCTTTTCAAGTCCAAGCCTGCCCCTTTCTGGCTCTGCTATAATGATTCAGCTATAATGATTCCTGAGCAAAGCCAGACTGAATGCTCAGTGGGGGATTTTATCAGGGCTGATAACAAGCAGGCTGAGCAGTGAAGAATGAATCAGAGAGCAGGGTAGGAGTTTTCTCTAATGTTCCCACTGATATATATGGTAAAATACATGAGGGTGCTTCATCACTGGTTCACTTTAAGGTTACATGAGTAGGCGTAACCATTTATGCATGGGCAAATACTGGTACCAAGCTGTACTTGGGTGATCAGTAAGGCCAAGACGGGTACTTAACTTAAGTTTAAACTCTTTTCAGATGATAGCAGGTGCCAACAGTTCTCAATGGTTTGGTCCATGGTGGATGCTCTGAATTAGCTTTGTACTAACATTATTCCTGACCTACCTACTTTGTCTTGTCTTCTGCCTTAGTTCCTGAACTCAGCTGTGTTGGCCACCTGCCCGACCTCAGTCTGATTACTGGTGAACTCTCAACATGCTGGACTCTACCTTGTGTACCACCTGGCTTGCCTTTGACCCTTTTTATTTATTACAATGACTGCAGCTGGAACTCCAGATACCAATTTTTCCCCTATGGACTTTCATGTTCTCTTTCTGGCAGGGTAATACCAGGAGGAACATTTGCAGCAAAGTAGTCCACTGCCACTAGGGGTAGCAGCTCATAGACCCTTGCAGAATATTCTGGTGAAGACCAGAGACTACTTAGCCTCTTAGACTTCAAGCTTTGGAAGAGCCTGTGCCAACCAATGATGCCAGGGTCAACAGGTTTCCGTCATAACAATTAAAGGACACCCGAGGTGAAAATAAAGTAATTAAATAAAAAATTGTATCCATCCTCCTTCTCCTACAAATGACATTTTAAGATATTACTGTATTTCACAAATTTATATTTAAAGGGAACCTAAACAGAAGGAAATTGATTTTTCCTTTTAAAATACTAGTTGCCTGAATCTCCTGCTGATCCTGTGTCTCTAATACTTTCAGCCACAGCCCCTCAACAAGCATACAGATCAGGTGCTCTGGCTGAAGTCAGACTGGATTAGCTGCATGCTTGTTTCAGGTGTGTGATTCAGCCACGTCTGCAGCCAAAGATATCAGCAGGACTGCCAGGCAACTGGTATTGTTTAAAAGGAAACATCCATATTCCTCTCAGTTTAGGATCCCATTAAATCTACTTTTTAAGTTTTTACCGTTTTATTTTATTATTTTGCTCAATGACACATTCATTGAAGTATGCCAGAGCTAAATCTATTAACTATTGACCCTTGTTTTCTCTTTCCTGCTCTCAGAAGCCATTTTCTGCTAGGAAAGTGTTTTATAGTTGTAATTTCTTATCAGTGAGGGTCACACTGTAGTCTGACCCAATCCTGATTCAGACAGGAACTGCCACTTACATACCTGATATTTAACTCTTCCAGACAGAGAAAGAAACAAAGAAACACAGCACTGTACATACCCATGTTTATCTCATCTGCTCTGACACATGACCTGTCCCGTGTCACCCACCGTGCGCTGCCCATCCATCTTTCCAATCCCTTGCTCTTCCATTAGCGTTATACATGCCACCAGTGTATAGCACGCAGCACGTGTGTGAAGTCACGCACACGGCTTCGCACACGGCCCACGCCGGCGGAGTGTATACCACTAACGGAAGAGCAGGGGGTTTCAAAGATGGATGGGCACCGTGCAGTGGGTGATGCACTTTTAGGCGGACTTTTATTACAGTCCGATTTTTTACACTTTTTTTTAATCTTTTTTTGCATGTTTTTCGATTTATTGTGCACAAATTGTACAGGATTTTTTGTATGCCATACGGATTACTTGTTCTCTTTGTATGCCATATAGATTACTTGCTTCCTTATTGTGTTTTTTATTGTGACAATCTTGGCATGCAACAAAATCCACGGGGGAACTGCACACCTACCCTGGAGGTGCAGGATAAGTAATATCAATTTGAAAATCCAGAGAATCCGCACACTCTTGTATGAACCAAGTTCAAAAATTTTATCAAAAAATCGTGACATTAGCCATTCCATAGACCAACGATTCGTTTCGGGGCCACGCAGGGTCCCCTTTGTCACCATTCTGTGTTTTACTGCCTTGACAAAGGGGACCCTGCGTGGCCCCGAAACGAATTGTTGGTCTATGGAATGGCTAATGTCACGATTTTTTGATTAAATTTTTGAACTTGGTTCATACAAGAGTGTGCGGATTCTCTGGATTTTCAATCTTAGCATGCACACTGCACAATGTGGAGCTAATTGTTTGCAATTATTACCACTGTTCATGCTTTCTGACACATACACTGTCCATCTGCCTATTTGGGAATATTTACTTGGACAGTGTGCCAGACTACTACCTAATATGGTTTTCACTTGATTTACACTTTTTGAGTAACTTGTTTACATGGTCTTTGGAATGTTCATATACGGTAATATGATTTGATATCTTTAATCACATCCTCCTTGATACATATAGCATATTGGGTCATATACATTGTCTGGCCTTACTAGCCACCATTCATGGCAATTGGGATATAATTCACAGGTTTATGCAAGCAGTATGATCCAATTGATTAATAGTTAGACTAATATCTGACATCTGCTTTGCCCATATTGCCATACACTACCGATTATTATCTAGATCGGGGCACCCGGGTGACATTTTACTTGGGCAAGGTGCCAGATTATATCTAAAGTACCTTTTCTTTATTTATTTTTTTCGGATGCTTTTTTGTCATATGTATAAATTGATACTATGGACTTGATTCACTAACCGGCACTAAGCCACAGCGTTAGACGGTTTGCGCCCATAGGACCACCCAGAGTGCGCGCAGTGCGGCAGCTTATAGTGCGCGATGCGACGATAACGTCACATCCCGCTGCCCTTTAAACGTCGCACCCATTGCGTCAAAAACGGCGCATCGGGTGGCCCAAAGCGGTGGGCACCCGATGCGCTGTTTTCGTTGCAACAGGTGCGACGTTTAAAGGGCAGCGGGATGTGACGTTATCGTCGCATCGCGCACTATAACTAAGCTGCCGCGCTGCGCGCACTCTGGGTGGTCCTGTGCGCGATGTAGCTTTGCGGGCTATTAGTGCCAGCAAAGCTACATATGGGGCACAAAGTGGCTTTTCACAGCGGCGATAACACTTAGCGGCGCTTTGTGAATCTAGCCCTATGTGTACCGACCAAGGGGAGGCATGACGGCCATATTTTGTTTTTAATTATTGTTCCCTTAAAGAGACTCCGTAACAAAAATTGCATCCTGTTTTTTATCATCCTACAAGTTTCAAAAGCTATTGTAATGTGTTCTAGCTTACTGCAGCACTTTCTACTATCACAGTCTCTGTAATAAATCAATGTATCTTTCCCCTGTCAGACTTGTCAGCCTGTGTCTGGAAGGCTGCCAAGTTCTTCAGTGTTGTGGTTCTGCTATGCACTCCCCCCTCCAGGCCCCTCTATGCACACTGCCTGTGTATTATTTAGATTAGGGCAGCTTCTCTCTTCTCTCTTCTCTTTTACAAGCTGGATAAATCATCCTCTGAGCTGGCTGGGCTTTCACATACTGAGGAATAACAGACAAAGGCAAAGCTGTTTGCAGGAAGAAACGAGCAGCCTGAAACTTCAGTGCATGAAAACTGCAGGGGGAAAGAAACACACAAATGATCTCTTGAGATTCAAAAGGAAGGGTGTATACAGCCTGCTTGTGTATGGATGTATTTTCTATGTGTGGACATACTGTACATCAACCTACTTCCTGTTTTGGTGGCCATTTTGTTTGTTTATAAACAAACTTTTTAAAACTGTTTTTAACCACTTTTAATGCGGCGAGGAGCGGCAAAATTGTGACAGAGGGTAATAGGAGATGTCCCCTAACGCACTGGTATGTTTACTTTTGTGTGATTTTAACAATACAGATTCTCTTTAAGAAATTGTTCTAATAAAATATTCATACTCCTTAACTGGTCCAGGTATTTTCTTTAGATCATGATCTATTTATCACCATTTGTAGTGGGAAGCTCTTTTTCTTATTTTTGAATAGTTTATTATCCAGAGTTGAAAAACTCACTTTCTTCCCATTAAGTACCTCCTAGAAAACCCTATATAAGGAGGAACCCTATGTATGCTCGACCCTGCTTGTTTGTTTTTACGGTGGGTGACACAGGACAGGTAATGTATCAATGCACACATTGCCATCGCCACCACACACCCGATCGACCACAACCGCCCCACCTCTTGCAGCATGGCCAATCGATTTATGTTACTGATTTTGGCCCGAAATTGGTCACATTGTCGATCAGGCATGCACTAAGCGGCACCGATTTTCATCCAATTCAATAATAATTACAGTGGGTTGCAAAAGCATTCGGCCCCCTTGAAGTTTTCCACATTTTGTCACATTACTGCCACAAACATGAATCCATTTTATTGGAATTCCACGTGAAAGACCAATACAAAGTGGTGTACACGTGAGAAGTGAAATGAAAATCATACAGGATTCCAAACATTTTTTACAAATCAATAAGTGCAAAGTGGGGTGTGCATAATTATTCAGCCCCCTGAGTCAATACTTTGTAGAGCCACCTTTTGCTGCAATTACAGCTGCCAGTCTTTTAGGGTATGTCTCTACCAGCTTTGCACATCTAGAGACTGAAATCCTTGCCCATTCTTCTTTGCAAAACAGCTCCAGCTCAGTCAGATTAGATGGACAGTGTTTGTGAACAGTAGTTTTCAGATCTTGCCACAGATTCTTGATTCGATTTTGATCTGGACTTTGACTGGGCCATTCTAACACATGGATATGTTTTGTTTTATTATTATACCATTCCATTGTTGCCCTGGCTTTATATTTAGGGTCATTGTCCTCCTGGAAGGTGAACCTCTGCCCCAGTCTCAAGTCTTTTGCAGTCTCCAAGAGGTTTTCTTCCAAGATTGGCTTGCCCTGTATTTGGCTCCATCCATCTTCCCATCAACTCTGACCAGCTTCCCTGGCACTGCTGAAGAGATGCACCCCCCGAGCATGATGCTGCCACCACCATATTTGACAGTGGGGATGGTGTGTTCTGAGTGATGTGCAGTGTTAGTTTTCCGCCAAACATAGCGTTTTGCATTTTGCCTAAAAAGTTCCATTTTGGTCTCATCTGACCAGAGCACCTTCTTCCACATGTTTGCTGTGTCCCCCACATGGCTTGTGGCAAACTGCAAACGGGACTTCTTATGCTTTTCTGTTAACAATGGCTTTCTTCTTGCCACACTTCCATAAAGGCCAACTTTGTGCAGTGCATGACTAATAGTTGTCCTATGGACAAAGTCTCCCACCTGAGCTGTAGATCTCTGCAGCTCGTCCAGAGTCACCATGGGCCTCTTGACTGCATTTCTGATCAGCGCTCTCCTTGTTCGGCCTGTGAGTTTAGGTGGATGGACTTGTCTTGGTAGATGTACAGTTGTGCCATACTCCTTCCATTTCTGAATGATCGCTTGAACAGTGCTCCGTGGGATGTTCCAAGGCTTTGGAAATCTTTTTGTAGCCTAAGCCTGCTTTAAATTTCTCAATAACTTTATTCCTGACCTGTCTGGTGTGTTCTTTGGACTTCATGGTGTTGTTGCTCCCAATATTCTCTTAGACAACCTCTGAGGCCTTCACAGAGCAGCTGTATTTGTACTGACATTAGATTACACACAGGTGCACTCTATTTAGCCATTAGCACTCATCAGGCAATGTCTGTAGGCAACTGATTGCACTCAGATCAAAGGGGGCCGAATAATTATGCATACCCCACTTTGCAGTTATTTATTTGTAAAAAATGTTTGGAATCATGTATGATTTTCGTTCCATTTCTCATGTGTACACCACTTTGTGTTGGTCTTTCATGTGGAATTCCAATAAAATTGATGCATGTTTGTGGCAGTAATATGACAAAATGTGGAAAACTTCAAGGGGGCTGAATACTTTTGCAAGCCACTGTATTAAATCGGATGGTCGATCAGCCATCAAGTCGAGAGATGTATGGCCGCCTTTAGACTGTGACTATGATAGCAACACTAGCTTTGCAGCCCTTTTGGAGAGCAGCTCATGCCGTTAATTATACTTTGTAAAAGCGCTGCAGACAAACATGAGTGTAATAACAATAAACATTAAAAGTTACAGGTGTGCTATAATACAGAGAGGGTCATTGTTGGCTTATGAGGCACAAAGTAGTTCTGAAGTGATGCATTATGGGTTTCGGTTTTAAGACGCGGAGAAGTAGATCAATAAAGGAAATGATGAGTTATAGAATAAACGTGATATTTAACAGCTTCTGCTCTAATAGTTATAATGTTAACATTTGTATAGCACTTTTCTCCTGATGAACTCTTGAGAGCTGCAGCCACTGAGAGTGCCACCACGGAGCATTATGGAGTCTTGCCCAAGAACCCCTTACTGAATAGGTAACACAGGCACCAGCCCAGGGTCTCCTGTGTCAAACGTGGTGTCATTGACCAGTACACTATCCAGCTACCCACTGTAGAAAACAGGCAAATGACACTCAGTGATCTATAATGTGACAATCGCGTTCATCAGCCCCTTCTAAATATGATGTATAGTGAATCTGGGAAGTGCTGAAGCTGGAATGACGTTACTTTTTCAGATCAGCTGGTCGCCAAGTTTATCAATAGGTGCCTTGGTGTCCTAATACTAGGTGTACTTGTATACACAAGTGCAGTGGTCCTCAAACTAAGGCCCGCGGGCCGAATGTGGCCCCCTGAGGCTTTTTTTACCGGCCCCCCACACACTAAATGTATTACTTATAGATGCGGTCAGCTACATCCTTAAATATTGGTGGTCCGCATATACAATACCAGTGCTGGCACCACCCATCCACATGGAAGCCAAAAAGCAGTAATTCGCTGGTTTCCAATCAAATTCCACATCAGGTGACACTGCTGTCCAATTGGACTGCAGGTTGTCACCTGGGTATGCTTCACTGTCTGGCCAGCAAAGACTTCTGCATCATTTTATGTGTACTCCGGACCCCCCAGCAGTCTGAAGTATGTTGAGCCGGCTCTTGACCCAAAACGTTTTGGGACCCCTGCACAAGTGTATACAAGTACAAGGCGGTCATAGGAAAGGAGCACATGATCATGTGATCGTGTGCCCCTTTCCTATGACCACCTCATACTTGTATTAATGGGCATACATAATCAGCCCCAAATCACTTGATCATGTATCGCTGTTGGCCTTGTACAGCTTTGTCTTATGTTGTATAACCTTGTTATGTCTGTCATCCTTTGTATCATTGTATGTATTTATTGTCCAGCGCTGCATAATATGTTAGCTCTTTAGAAATACGATAAATAAAAATAATAGTAATTAATGGTGTTTAAAATAACTGAAATTGAAGGTCTAATCAATAGCGCAATGGACATGAATTACTGATTTTAGCGCTTTTTTTAAATACAGGCTTGTCACTAGCATCAACAACTATCAAAGAAACTGTCCTTCTGTAAACTCCACATACAGTGGGATGCGAAAGTTTTGGCAATCTGTTACAGCACAGCAAGAGCGGTTCAGAGCGTTTTTAAAAACACTTGCGCTTTGAAGCTTGGCTAATGTATTTCAATGGGATGGTGCACACCAGAGCGATGTGCTTTTTCCAAACGCAAACTCGGGTCCTGCAGCATTTTTGCTGATTTCTGATTCAGCCTCAATGTTAAGTATAGGGAAGTGGAAAATCGCTCGGAAAAGCGCTAGATCAGAGTGATTTTCCAAACGTTTTTTGTTACAGAAGCTGTTCAGTTACAGCTCTACTGTAACAAAATATAAAAAAAGCTAGGCAGGTGTAGAAAATCGCTCTGCACATGCCTAGAATCGCTTTAAAAAAACACTCCAAAAAGCGCTGAGCGTTTGCGATTACGCTAGCGCTTTTTGGTGTGTACTGGGCCTAACACACATTTGAAGCTATATTTCTGCTTTATATCACTCTGAACAGATTCCAGTCACACTATTACAGCCAGTGAGGACTGTTTCTGTATGCTGGATGTGCTGGACACAGTCCTCCATAGTAATGCCCACAGTGAAAGCTGTTCTCTGTAAACACCATATTTTCTTCACATAAAACATAAAAAAGATGAAAAAGCCTTTTGTATTGCTATTTGCTAGTAATTACTGGAAATATATGTGGCATTTAGAATTTTAGTTAAATTTGATATTTGTCCTTTAAATTGATAAAATGTGTCATCCATGCGTCTCCTCATTTGCACTCTCAAGTGGCTGAGCATGGCAGCCATGTCCAGGAGCAGTTTGCACATGTGCTGTTACAATTGTTTTTGAACCACGCATGCTCAGAATGCTCCCTGCCACGGCTGTTGTGCTTGTCGGGAGCGTGATAAAGGAGGAGCACAGATGGGACAGAGCACACACCATAGCTGCAACTGAGCATAGTCTCAGGGTCACCTTAATACATTTCTTGGCCCCATACTGGACAAACCAACTGGCACCAACTAGATCGTGGAGTTTCCAAGCTTTGAAATGATCTTTCGACTTCGTCCCACAAATGCTCAACAGGATTGAGGTCAGGGTGCTGAGATGGACATGGAAGCAGGTTAAATTCTGATTGATGTTCCTCAAACCAATTTGAGACCAATCTCGCATAGTGGCAAGTGCCCACAACAGGCAGCTTTTCCTATTTTTCTGTGATACCAAATCTTGATATCTTGATGGTTTCCTGCTGCTAAAGCCCATCCTTTGCAAATTCCGTCTAGTTGTGTGTTGGGATATGCTTTGTGATCAGTAATGATCCTAATCAGCTAATTACGATTACACAGAATTTTGTGTACATTTTTGCAATTACGCCTGTAAGTAATTACAAATTGTTAATTCAATTGATTTTGTATAATCATTCGTAATTTAGCGTAATTTTCGCATTGTGCCGACTTTAGAGGTTAATAGCAAGGCCCCCCATATATCCTACTGCTACCAAACGTTAAAGTGAACCTCCGGACTAAAAATCGACTCAGCAGCACTGAAAAGGCTTGGTGTTTCTTTAACAGTTTCACAGCATATGAACTTTGTTTTTCTTACCAAAGCATCATTTTTAGCTGCACAGAATAAAACTGCCTGGGCTTTTTTCCCCTGATGCTGTGCAAAGCATGATGGGATTTCTAATGTTGTTCTCGTTCTGCTGTTTTTGTACAATTTTTTTTTTTACATTTTGAATTTGACATTTGAAGCCTAGCGTGTGCAGCTGGGGGGGGGGGGGGGGGGGGGGGGGGAGGACACAGGACAGTTGGAACTGTGTCTCCTGCTCCTTGTCACCCCCTTTCAACAAAAAAGATGGCAGCCCCCATGAATCACAAACATTTGCCTATTCTTTTAAAACAGGGTGGGTAAGAGATTATATTACCTATCTATTCTAATTAACATAACTTGATGACAGTATGTTTGTTTAGGCTGAAGTTCCCCTTTAAGAAGAGTAGTAGGTACAGGTCCAAAAAATAATTTTTCAGAAAGACCTTGTATTTTTTGAGAAAATAAATTTTTAAAAATGCAAAGAAAAACTGTTTTTAAACTCTCTGAATAATTACAGTTTAAAAACCATCTTTGCTTCCATTTTTAAAATTGATTTTCACAAAAACTACAAGGTCTTTTTGAAAAATTTTTTTTTTTTACTTGTACCCACTATTTTCCTTAACATAGCAATTTTGGTAGCAATAGCTTGTATGGGGGCTTTGATATTGACCTTTAAAGTCGGCTTAAAATTCTGCAAAAATTACGCTAAGTTACGAATGATTACAATTACAAACAAAATAAATTACGATTTTCCCTGAAATTTTGCATTACGATGATGTGTAATTGCGCTTAGACGTAATTTCTGTTTATCCCTATTTGTGATGCACCTGCAATGAATTCAGCTGTAATTTGTCATTTTGTTTCCCCTCTATTAATGTGGACTGTGTGTGCCATTCGCCTTTTGCCTCTCTTGTTCACCAGTCTTTTTTTTTACCTTAGTCCTTATCACTTGAAGTATTTTTTTCTTAAAGGACAACTGAAGAGAGAGGTATATGGGGGCTGCCATGTTTATTTCCTTTTAAGCAATACCAGTTGCCTAGAAGCCCTGCTGACCCTCTGCCTCTAATACTTTCAGCCAAAGCCCCTGAACAAGCATGCAGCAGATCGGGTGTTTCTGACATTGTCAGATCTGACAGATTAGCCGCATGCTTGTTTCTGGTGTTGTTCAGACACTTCTCCAGCCAAACAGATCATCAGGACAGCCAGGCAACTGGTATTGTTTAAAAGGAAATGGCAGCCTCCATAGTCTTCTCACTTCAGTTGTCCTTTAACTGTCACTCTCTAATTACCTGAGATACTGTTGGGTGAGAAAATCTTAAAAGAATTGTCCTTTCAGAGATGCTAGCATTAGCTCTTCTTGCACTGATGATCATCCCTCAATCAAAGTCACTTAAATCTTTCTTCTCACCCATTTGACATTAAAGAGAGTCTATAAAAAAAACCAGATACTCACCTAAGGAGAGGGAAGGCTCTGGGTCCTATAGAGTCTTCCCGTTCTCCTGGCGGTCTCCTTGTGCCCCCGCAGGCTGCTCTGTTTCAATCCCCTGCCGCGGGGGACTTCGGCAGTCTTCAGAGGCGATCAGGCTCCTGCAAACCGGCGGCTCTGTGCTGCACACGTGCGAGTGCTCGAGAGAGGGCGCTCATGTGTGCGCAGCACGGAGCAGCCAGTCCTCAGTAGCACTCGGGCCAGAACAACTGGGAAGAAAGCAGTCCACGACCGAATGGTAATGGACTGCTAACGGGGGAGACTGCGGGGGAACGCAAAGACCGTGAGAACAGGAAGGCTCTATAGGACCCAGAGCCTTCCCTCTCCTTAGGTGAGTATCTGTTTTTTTACTTTTAAAATGGCTTCAGACTCCCTTTAACTTCCGTGATCACTACGTCGTCTGAAGCTAAGCGTTACTTATATAAGCAACTCTGCGTTTTTACATCACTCTACGTCACTGTTGGACTGGTTTATTTTTAAATATTTATTTTGGTCACTCAGTGTATCAGTGTCAGTCTAGAGAGTAGTGGGTTGGAGGCACTAAGGAAGGAAGGGGACAGGGGTTAGTGGGTGAGACAGTAAGCCTCCAGTGCTACCCAAAGCAAATTATAGGTTTGTCTGAACAGGTGTGTTTTGAGAGTACATTTGAAGATTTCTAAGCTTGGAGAATGACAGGCAGGCTATGGGAGAGTGATACAAAGGAGAGAGACAGCCCGTGAGAATTCCTGCAGGAGTGAGAGGAGATGACCAAGCTAGAGGACACATTTAGATCAGCACAGAAGAGGTCACTAGAAAGATAGCCTGTGAGGAGTAACGAGGGACCCAATCCTGAGACCACCCTGTGCCGCATTATACCAAACCCACCGATTATCCACTGAGAATTATGTGCCAAAGGCAACCTTTATAAATGCACACATTAAAAAAATGATAGTGATTTCCAAAGTGTCTCAGAGTCTTTTACAGCAATGTTCTTGTCTGAGATTACTAGCATTATTTCTTTTAGAAGAATTAGGCATTTACACAGCGCTGACACATTTTAAACAGTATTTCATGTCACTAACTGACCCTCACAGAGGCTGACAATCTAAATTCTTGTCAGTCCAAAATTCATTTTGGGGCAGCCAGTTAAGCTAATAGTTTGTTTATAGGAAGTTGAAGGAAACCAGAATGCCAGGAGGAAATCAATGCAAAAAAGGAACTCCGCAGAAAAACCAACCCAACATGTAGGACCGAGACTGTACATACATGTTTATCTCATGTTATATGTCACTTCACATACCCTTTTAAGGTTTCATAGCAACTTCATTGTGCGCTAAGAGAACTGCCTGGTACACATTTTCAATTATAATTGGCCAATCACTGATCAATTCTACCACCTCCATGTAGTATGAGGGTTAGCAGATATTGACTACTATGAGCAGATGTAGGTATATTCTCATACTACTAGAGCTGGTAAAATTGTTCAGTGGTTGGCCAAACATAATTGTGTACCAAGCTTTATACTCTTGCTTAGACTGCAAGACTATCTTAAAGTCTACTTACTCTTTCACCTCCTTGGAACTGAAGTCCAGATATCGGTTACTGACCCACTGGATCTCAAACCAATCCCTGTATCCGTTGTTCCCACAGCATTTGAACTCGATCTGGAGCAGGTCGAGGGTCCTCTTCATGTAGCATCTTCCTGGGGTATCCGTGTCCTTGTAGAACCTCATGCCATTCTTTAGTCCATGAGCCAGAGTGCTCTCCAGAGACCCCCTGGTCACCAGACACATAACAGCGATGAAGAAGATGAAGACGTTGAACAGCAGACAGATGGACAGGTAGGGTTTGAGCATGGGCTTCCACTTGGAAAATTTGGTGGGGTCCAGGGAGTCGTAACAGATCTTCCCAGCGAATGCGTTGAGGGAACAGGCCAACGCGCCCATGAAGATGAGGGAATTGGGCACAAAATGGCTTTCGGCGTTATCCATCAAATCGCTTCTTTTCCTAAGCTCGATTTTCAGGAATATTCCCATGGTGAAGAGGGCGATGCCGGCCAGAACGCAGACCCAATTCATCAGCCATAAGCCCTGCGCTAACTTGACTCTCTTCCTCTGGGTGAACTTGACCTTCATCAGAGCCATGTTGGCAGAGTGCAGATTGTGGACCTACTTGGAGAATTCAACGGTTTGCCAACGGAACGGAAGAGTTGAGAGGAAGGCCGTCGCTCAGTCCACCACTGGCTGCATGAGGCGTGGCTCTTCCATGCTGGCCACCCTAACCTAAAGTCGGAGAAGCAGATACAGTGGCTACTACTGTGTTATTAATGGCTAAATGACTAAAAGGCAGGTGGACAGAAGCAGCTACACCTATCTGTGGTGGCCCGGTCCCACCGAAGGAGAAGCAGCATGAAACTTTCAGATGATTAAAGCTACAAGTGCAAGACGTCACCTAAATACCTCTAATCCCCCCTTCATCCCATTTGCAACAGTCTCTGCCAACCCAGATAATCAGCAGACATAATCCTTGTTTTACTGGTTAGTGGATTTCTCCTTTCACATACTGAGATGCCTTTTACCAGCTCCCAAACAGTGTAAGTTACACAGAAAGGAATGAGACAATTTCCTTATGAAAGGAGTGTAGTTATACTTCTGCACAGTCACTTTTAGGATACAGACAGGCCCCTACTTACTAATGGCTCAAGTTACGTTTCAGAGATTCAAACAAAGTTGTCTTTATGTACAAACTACACAATACTGTTTTTTTTTTTACTATAGGCTGGGAACACACTAAGCAGAAACGCTAGCCTTGCAGGAAACGCCGCGAAAACGCACATAATGCAAGTTAAGGGGCCTCATGTAAAACGCATATACTTTTACAATATGCGTTTTTTAAAACCCTGGTTTTGTTGCATATTTTTCAAAAATGCATATAACGAAAGTCAATGGTGACTCAGATATTTTGTGTTTTAGTGTGTTTTTCATGCATTTTTACATGCGTTTTTTATTTAAAAAAATCAAGTCTGATGATGTATTTCCGCTTCCTGTGGACTGCAAAACACATATGCGTTTTGTATATGCAAACCGCAAATGCATTAAAACACATGCAAAACAACGCATGTGCATGAAATAAAACGCAAACGCATAGAAAACGTAATACAAAGGCACAAACGCATATGCATAAAAACGCGACGTTTCCTGCACTGCTAAGTGTGCTCCAGGCCATATACAGCAAAGTTCCCAGTATTCAGCACTAACGGGGATCGCCTGTTGTGCTTGTTGGTTGCTTGAGCAACTGGCCAAAAAAACCCACACACTGCACCCCTGAATACTCGCCGAGCCTCCAGCGACATCTTGTAGCCTTCCTGTTGCTCCTAGAGGCTTTCCAGCGCGCTCCATGCACGGAGGGCGGCAGGTCACCTGACCCGCTTTGGATCATGTGATCACGTTGGAAGCCATGCAAAGACACTGGAAGCCGATAGGAACCTTAGGAGCCATGGTAAGGCTACAAGATGCTGCTGGAGACTCAGTGAGTACTTTAACGCCTGCAAAAACCCCGACTCGACCCCCCCCAAGTCCCCGTTATCCCCTCAGGTATGCCGGTTAGATAAGACTTTCGATTGCCCGAGTTCAAATACTTAAAGGAATACTGTCAATTAACATGTTTTTTCAATTGAGATAGGAAATGTTTGGGAAGTGCTGCTGTATACATTTGAATCTTTATCTCTTTGTTTACTGTTATCTAATTCCTTTCACAGTTTTCTGACAGCAAATCTGAGGGCAGAGTGAACCATGAGGAGAGAGAGGGGGGGGGGGGGGGGGTTCCCTCACAGTGCATCTGTTAACTCTGTGTATGTGTGAGAGAAAGCTCTGCCTGTCTCTGACTGAGCTCTCTGCAGAGAGTAGAGGAAATATATCTTATGTGCAACGTAAACATTTGTAATTGTGTGTATTCAACCTGACACCTGACAGGCTTTTAATATAACTCTGCTTCAATATTACACTGTTCTTAGAATGTCAGACTGCAAATGCAAATGTTCATCCCTTTGCAAATGAGACATTCCAAACGCAGCTAAAATCTACACACAATGAATTACAGCTTTTGCCTCTGATATTTAACATGAAAAGAAGGAAAATGTTTACACATCTACTTAGACATTATTTGTATATGTACATTTGTATATATACGGCGTGGGGAGCCACTAGAGGACCCAGAGACCTCCCTCTTCCTAGGTTAGTATTTGATTTTTGACACAAGCGTTCCCATAGTGTAACTCGCAGTACACTGGGCCAGTCAAAATCATCAGAAAGTGCATTTTATTGAACCAATTCCAATCTGCATACAATTTGCAGGCAAGTCAGAAAATCTAGCGTCTCACTGGCCCATGGGCGTCCGCAGAAAATTTTCCAGGGGGGGGGGGGGCAAAAAGTGGGGAGCAAAAAGCGGGGCAGCGCGCGCAGCGCGCCGCGCCGCAAATCTGGGTTGGTGTTGTGTGGGGCAAAGGGTGGAGCTACGTCATGCGCGCCGCGCCGAAAAATTGGTGTGGTCATGAACCAGAATGTGGGTGTGGTCGTGGGTGGAGACAAGTTTACATGAACTAAGCAATGGTGGGACATTAGATTAGGACAGTGGTGGCGAACCTTTTGGAGGTCGAGTGTCCAAACTGCAAAGTCACTTTACTATCACAAAGTGCCAACAGCAATTTAAATTAAATACAAACGTTTTAACTTATACATATACATTATGGAAAATTAAGTTGAAAATAAACTGTGAAGATAAACAATTTCATCCTCCTGAAAAAATTATTCATTTTTTTTAGAACCTCCCAGTTTCATTTTCTGTTTTAAAAAGCGGAAAAAGTAGGTTTAATGCTATTGACTCATATAATGATGATTCAGCTTTTTCCATAGTCTCGCAGTTAGCAATCATGTGACCCCCATCAAGACAAATTCAGCAATCATGAGGCCCCCAACATGACCAACTCAGCAATCATGAGGCCCCCAACAAGACAAATTCAGCAATCATGAGGCCCCCAACAAGACAAATTCAGCAATCATGAGGCCCCCAACAAGACAAATTCAGCAATCTTGAGGCCCCCAACAAGACAAAGTCAGTAACCATGAGGCCCGCAACAAGACAAATTCAGCAGTCATGAGGCACATAAATAGACAGCTTTTCACATAAATAGGCAGAATGCCCCCTTAATATGTAGACACCTCTCACCTGGCAGCAGTTCCCCACAATACACTCAATCTTACAGCAGTGGTTCCCCAAAAATAGGTAGCCCCAGGTCTATAGGTGTCCCCAGAATAGGTGGCCAGCGATATAGATGTCCCTAGAACTGGTAGCCAGGGGTAGAGATGTCCCCAGAACAGGTAGCCAGGGGTATATGTGCCCAGTATATGTAGTCAGGGGTATATGTGCCCAGTATATGTAGGCAAGGGTATATGTCCCCAGTATATGTAGGCAAGGGTATATGTCCCCAGTATATGTAGGCAAGGGTATATGTCCCCAGTATATGTAGGCAGGGGTATATGTGCCCAGTATATGTAGGCAGGGGTATATGTCCCAGTATATGTAGCCAGGGGGATATGTCCCAGTATATGTAGCCAGGGGGATATGTCCCAGTATATGTAGGCAGGGGTATATGTCCCAGTATATGTAGGCAGGGGTATATGTCCCAGTATATGTAGCCAGGGGGATATGTCCCAGTATATGTAGCCAGGGGGATATGCCCCAGTATATGTAGCCAGGGGTGTATATGTCCCCAGAAAAAGTGGCCATGTGTGCCCCAGCAGGAGGGGAGCAGCGCAGAGAAGAGGGAGAGCTATGGGCACTCACCTTAGGGGGCTCTCCCTCCCTCTCTCGCTCTCACCTCCGGAGTCCGGAATGAAGTGTGCAGCGGCTGGGCAGCGGGCGGAACTTACCTCCTCTCGTCGCACGCGCCGGATGGATTAGCCGCTACTCTGGCCTGATCCAGACCAGAGTGCGGCACCAGAACTTCCGGCGCAGGAGCGAGACGAGGTAAGGTCCGCCCGCTGCCCAGCCGCTGCACACTTCATTCCGGAGGGGACAGCGAGGGGGGGAGAGCCCCCTAAGGTGAGGGAAGGGGGGGGGGGAGAGACGTCCGCCCTTCCCCACTGTGCCCATAGCTCTCTCTCTTCTCTGCGCTGCTCCCCTCCTTCTGGCTGCACGGGCACGCGGCCAGGGGGGGGGCAGCGGGCGGCCAGGCTCGGGGGGCAGATGCCCGGTTTTGCCGTATGTGCGGACGCCCATGCACTGGCCATCTGTAATCAGGGACCTATATGTGTTTGGAAGCCACAAGCACTCTACATCCGATCTACAATGTGGCCCCTTACAGGCTGAGTTCACACTTACCTTTGCAATAAAAACCAACATTTTTCACATGTGGTTTTTAACATGTTCCATACCGCTGGTACATGTATGTGTATGTATGTATATATATTGCCGTTTCGTGATCCGGGAATGAGAACAACTTGTTCTCAAACCTGATCACAGTGTCTGTAATGAATGATTAGCTGTGGCAGGTAGATGCAGCCACTCATTAACAAAACTCAAACCTGTAAACAGTACTTCCGCATTCTATTAATAGAACATGGACATATTTGTAGCACCATCTTGTGGCCAAAAAGTAAATTGCACCCTAACACACCATTACATACACAGTACACTCATTTATATTAAGTTTTAACCCCTTACACCCCTACGTTATAGTTACCAAAATACTCGTAAACCCCCCCCCCCCCCCCCCAAAAAAAAAACAGTTACCTTATGGACTTTTTCGCATCGGCGCACACAATCTCCTGCAATCTCCGCCCCAGGACTTAACGCTAATTGGGGTTACGCAGTCCTGGGGGAGCCGCCACGTTCACGCCAATTGGGGTGAGGGGGTCTTTAGGTACTTAAAGAGAACCCGAGGTGGGATTTTATTATGCTAGTGGGGCACAGAGGCTGGTTGTGCACACTAACACCAGCCTCTGTTGCCCCATGGTGTGCCTCCAAGACCCCCCTGCGCGCCGCTTCACCACCCGCAGTGCTAGCGACACGCAGCGTGTCGCCAGCACAATGTTTACCTAAGCCTATCTGTTAGCGCCGCTCCCCCACCTCCTCCGTATCGGCACTACCCGCCCGCGTCCCTTCCCTCCAATCAGCGGGAGGGAAGTGACGTGGGCGGGTAGCACCGATACAGAGGAGGCGGGTGAGCGGCGCTGACAGACAGGCTTAGGTAAACATTGTGCTGGCGACACGCTGCGTGTCGCCAGCACTGCGGGGGTATAGCGGCGCGCAGGGGGGTCTAGGAGGCACACCATGGGGCAACAGAGGCTGGTGTTAGTGTGCACAACCAGCCTCTGTGCCCCACTAGCATAATAAAATCCCACCTCGGGTTCTCTTTAAGCTGATAAAAGGTCTGGAGTTGATTTGAGATGCGGTGCTGGCATGTGGAAGATTTTAGTGTGAACAAACAACATGCAGACAAAGGAGCTCTCCATGCAGGCAAAAGAAGCCATCCTTACATACCTGGGGCTTCCTCCAGCCCCCTTCAGGCTGACGTCTCTCGCCGTCTTCCCAGGCTGCCTGGATCTTCCGCTAGGCATGCTGGTAAACACACCTGTCGGCGCAGGTTGCAATCCGGCCGCTTGTACTCCCCCACCGCGCTCCCGTTGAGCGAGAGCGTCCTGCACCTGTGCATTAGTACTGCTCTGGCGCAGAGCGCTTCCTGCGATTGGAGCACAATGGGGAACGCACGTACGGACAGGCATGGACCTAACTGAATATGTATTTTTTTTCTGCAACGAACATGCGAATTGCATGTGATGCAAGTCCACGGAAATGCAAAGTTTTGCATTCCAAATGTGAAAATGTGCATGCGTATATGCAGTTAATTCCGTATAATTTCATATAAATTACCTTCATTGGTATGCTTGGAAAAAATTCACGTTAAAATGCAAACAAAAAAAAGAAAAGAATCAAATCCGAAAAATCATTAAAATGAAGTATTGCAAACATGGTAAAACGCAGCCGGAAATGGCAAGGGTAAGTGTGACCCCCGCCTCGCAGAGAGGAGCCAGCAGCGTATACAAACAAGGGTTGTACACAAAGCACAGCGTGCGAACACTGCAAGCTATTTCTGGAGAAGGCTGAGACTGAGGACAGCCCTAAGCTCTGCATGGTAAGCCTGTGACCTGGTATACATTCTGCTGGTGATTGGCAAGGAGACGGATAAGTGACAACAACACAGCGCTCTACCGGACTACTCTACTATTCCACTCCTGTCTATCTGCCAGAAAAGGTCTCTTCCCCTCCCATACCCAGAATAACTACAACAGTTCTACACATCAACTAGCTCAGGGGTAGGGAACCTATGGCTCGGGAGCCAGATGTGGCTTTTTTGATGTCTACATCTGGCTCACAAAGTAGGTGTTGAGTCACTAAGCTACACTGCTCAAGCAGCGCAGCTTAGTGTGGCAGCACAAGTAAAATGTTCAAAGGCACGCTACTGCTGTAGCATGCACTACTAACTTACTTGCGCTCCCCCCAAAACGTACACCTGCTCAAATTGTTCCACCCTGGAACCTGTCAGGTCCAGTGACTTTACAGGACGGGATCCCTGCACTTTGATTGGCCCAATAGGCTGCCTGTCACTTGACAGGCAGCCTATTGGGCAAAAGTACGGGGATCCCTACAAAGTGAATCAACCCCTAAGCCAACTAGCTGATTGTACAAGCTGTTATTTGGGCCCTTTCCCACTAGCAATCGCAATCACAAACGCCAGCGATTGCGATATTTCATTAATTCTGTTATGCGATTGCGATTTTCATTTGCATTGCATTATCATGGTAAAAAAAAATAAAAATTCGCTCCAGAATGCGATTGCGATTTGCAAATCAAATCACTGTAGTGGAAAATACTTCTCGTGATTTCTATGATAAAGTAACAACCCTAGCGATTTAAAAATCACTAGCGATTTAGCAATCGCAATCGCTCTAGTGGCAAAGGGCCCTTTGTCGGCATTTCTCCTTTCTGGCTCTCTGGAAAATTGCTGAAACCCAAGAGAAGCTGAAGACGTGTCTGACACTTCCGCAGCCCAGTGGATCAACTGTATACACACCACCATGGCAACAGGGACGTGAGCCCTCTGCTGCGCATGCGCACTGTCCCAGTTTAAAACATATTGTATGGCTCTCAGGGAAATACATTTTAAAATATGTGGAGTTTATGGCTCTCAGCCAAAAAAAGGTTCCTGACTCCTGAACTAGCTACTGCTGGCGTTTGGGACCATTTAAAGAGAACCCGAGGTGGGGTTCTTCCATCGCAATCCATATACAGAGGCTGGGTCTGCCTATAGAGCCCAGCCTCTGTTGCTAGTTAGTTTCCTCTAAAGCCCCCCCTGCGCGCTGTCAGACCCCATAAAACACAGCCGCGCTGGCGACACACAGCGTGTCGCAGCCGTCTGTGTTAAGCTCACTACTGTCAGTCTCCGCTCTCCCCCGCCTCCTGAATCGCTCCGGTCCCCACCCACGTCCCTTCCCTCGCCGCTGATTGGAGGGAAGGGACGCAGGCGGGGACCGGAGAGATTCAGGAGGCGGGGGAGAGCAGAGACTGATAGTAGTGAGGTAAACTGTGTTTTATGGGGTCTGACAGCGCGCAGGGGGGGGGGGGGGGGGCTTTGGAGGGAACTAACTAGCAACAGAGGCTGGGCTCTATAGACAGACCTAGCCTCTGTATATGGATTGAGATGGAGGAACCCCACCTCGGGTTCTCTTTAACCTCCTTGGCAGTTAATTTTTTTTTCAAATTGGCAAAAAAATCATTTTTTTAATTTTTTTTTTTTGGTTTCATGTAAAGCTACCAGAGTGGTAGCTACATGAAACACCACTAGAGGGCGCATGTGGCCCTCTAGTGCGATCGTCGACGGCATCAATGGCAAACAGGGGAGCGCGTATACAACGCGTTCCCCTGTTTGGCTTCTCCTGTCGCCATGGCGACGATCAGCATGACGTCATGGACGTCAGCCGACATCCTGACGTCAGGCGCACTCGATCCAGCCCATAACGCTGCCCGGAACTCATTGGTCCGGGCAGCGCAGGGCTCTGGCGGGGGGGGGGGCCCTCTTCTGCCGCTGCGTGCGGGCGATCGCCGCAGAGCGGCGGCGATCGAGCTGTGCGCGCGGCTAGCAAAGTGCTAGCTGCGCGCACAGCACTTTACATGACGAAAATCGCCCCACAAGGGGCTGAGATAGCTCCCTGCGCGGCATAGCCCGAGCTCAGCTCGGGCTTACAGCCAGGGAGGTTAAAGGACAACTATAACAAGATGGATACGGAGGCTGCCATATTTATTTTCTTTTATGCAATACCAGTTGCCTGGCAGCCCTGCTGATCTATTTGGCTGCAGTATTGAGTGAAGCACACCAGAAACAAGCATGAAGCTAATCTAGTCAGATCTGACAATGTCAGAAGCACCTGATCTGCTGCATGCTTGTTCAGGGGCTATGGCTAAAATTATTATGCTGGGAATACACGGTTCGTTTGAAATTATCAATCGAGCCACTGATGGCTCGATTGATAATTTCCGACCTGTCCGATACCCCGCCGGATCGATTCCGCGCTCAATACCGGCGGGGAGAACAAAATAAGAAACGCACGGAAGATTAGTAAATGCCCGCGGGGATCGATCTGCACACCCACGCCGGTATCGAGCCAGCGGCTCAATTCCGGCGCATAAACGAACCATGTATTCCCAGCATTAGATCAGCAGGACAGCCAGGCAACTGGTATTGCATAAAAGGAAATAAATATGGCAGCCTCCATCTTCCGCTCGCTTCAGTTGTCCTTTAAAGCGAAACTGAACTCAGAACTTCCTCTCTGCTCTAAATGATACACAACAGCATAACCTTGAAAGAAAAACATTTCTTTGTTACAGCTGATACAAATCCTGCAATAAATGCAGTGTGTCTATTTCCTGCTTTCATGGAAGCAGACATAGGGTTAACATCCTGTGTTTACAAATTAGCTGCTCTGCCAAGGCAGAGATTCCTGTGCAGGCACAGCTGAGAGATCACATTACACTGGTGATTAATCACAGATGAGGGGGAAGTTAGACAGGCTAAACTCTAAATACATACTCCTGGTGGGCAGGGTGATTTAAATAATGCGTGTGTGGGTTGGGCCTGAGGCTGTACGTTGCTAGTGCTGCATTCTGTTGCTATGGAGGAGAGTGGGGGGACAGCACAAGGCAGGGTGGAGCAGCTCCTGGTAGGTGAGTAGAACAATGTGCTTGGGCCTGATACTGTACATTGCTAGCTTTGCATTCTGTTGCTATGGAGGAGAGGGGGGGGACAACACACGGGGCTGGGTAGAGCGGCTCCTGGTGGGCAGGGTGATTTAAATAATGCGTGTGTGGGTTGGACCTGAGGCTGTACATTGCTAGTGCTGCATTCTGTTGCTATGGAGGGGAGAGGAGGAACAATACACGGGGCAGGGCGGAGTTGCTCCTGGTGGGCGGGGTGAGTAGAACAATGCGCTTTGGGGGTCAGGCAGCCATCGCTAAGGAACCAGCATGTCGTATTTATAGAGGACATCATGTTCATATGCTAGATTATCACCTAAGGTGGTCTTTATTTCCACCCTGGCCGAGTTTAGTCTAATGTGTACATGACTCCATACAGGGGCTCTCCGGTAGCCTCCAGTAGGCCGATGCAGAATGGCACAGGTATGCAAGTGTTTTAGTTACCTTTCTCAATGTGCTCAAGTCCCTCTTCTTCCATCTGCAACAGTCTCTCAGTAGTTCTCCTCTCCTTAACCTCCCTGGCGGTCTATTAAAAACCGCCAGGGGGCAGCGCAGCCTTTTTTTAGTAATTTTTTTTGTTTTTAAATCATGTAGCGAGCCTAGGGCTCGCTACATGATAGCCGCTGTGCAGCAGCATCCCCCTACCCTCTTCGATCGCCTCCGGCGATCAGGAAATCCTGTTCAAAGAACGGGATTTCCTGGAGGGCTTCCCGTCACAGACGTCATCGGGAGTCCCGATCCACCCCTCAGCGCTGCCTGGCGCTGATAGGCCAGGCTGCGCAAGGGGTCTAGGGGGGGGGGGGGGGGGGGGAGCAGCGCGGCGGATAGCGGCGAATCGGCACGATCGGTGTGCTCACGCAGCCAGGAACGTTAACGTGAACCTGAGACAAGAAGCGTCTCAGGTACCATACTTACCTGGGGCTTCCTTTTTCTCTCTCCCTGCCCTCAGAAGTTGTATTCTGCCAAGAAAACTTTTATGGCTAAAATTTGCTTATCAGTGAGGTTTACTATATTCCTGACAAAGTAAGACAAGACAGAAGCTGTCACTTCCATGCCAAAAAAATTAACTCTTTCAAGCATCAAAATAAAACAAGTAAAACAGCCTGGTTATTAATAGGTTTTGCCCTGTACATACACAATCCCCCCCCCCCCCTTCCCTGCATTTGCCTATGGTAAAGGCAGGGAGCATGGTTGTATGGTGGAAGGGGAGACTGTTATATTAGTGCAGGGGTATCAAACAAATGCAAAGTGGGCTGAAATCAATGCCTATGGGCCACCTCTCTCCCTTATAAAGTTCCCTGGTCTCCCCTGAGGTTTAGTGGTCCTCCCTCCCCTGTACTGTTCCCTGGTGATCTAGGGCTTCACCTCCAATATAGCTTCTCTGGAGGTCTAGAGTAAGCCAAATATAATGCAAAGTGGGGAAGCAGATTTGGCCCACGGGCTGGAGTTTGACATGTATGTATTAGTGGGATGTAAAGGTAGTAGGGAAACATGGTTATAGCTATGATCAGTAGCCACACCTGCTTTGAGTAGTGTTCATTTCATGTGGCCAACAATTTCTTAGGGAGAGAATGCAGGCAGAGGCTGCCCTGTATATATTTTCTCCTTGCAGGCATGTGAGAAGACACAGGCCCGCTGCTTTTTGCTTTGGCCAGGCCTGGCCAGCGAGATCCCGGATGTTTTCCAGCATTGTTTTACTTTTCTGCGTTTGCACTGCGGGAATAAAAACTGCCTATGTTCAGCTTTTTCACTGCATTTCAACAATATCGTGGTATCTTTGCCAAAACATGTTAAAATGCGCATCAATTTCCAAAATGGAAAATCGCATGCAAAAACGCGAACGCTGTGAAACAATTTCCCCCCAAACGCCCACAATGTGTGTGCCAGCCTCAGGCCCCTTTTACACTTGCAGGTGAAACCTGCATTGCGTTTTCCTATTTTACCACAAGGGGGGCACTAAAACAATGGAATCTATGGAAACTTTCACAATTCTTGCAGTCCGTCGGAAGTGTCTGATCCGACGCAAGGGCTGCAGCACGTTACCACAACTGTACTTAATGCACAGAGCTTGGGGTAATGGAAGTCTAGGGGTGACGCACGTAAACGCCGGAGTGCAGTGTGTCGTGGCATGCGCAGACTCATGGGAATCCCAGTGACGTACTTCCTGCCCAGCAGAGTGCACATCACTGATCGGGGGGAGGCGGTGCTATGCATATGACCGTTGGCGCACTCTGCTGCGAACTCATGATTTTTTTGTGTGTGTGTTGCGAGGCGGCAGGAACATTACTGCGGCAAGAAAACACAAGTGTAAAACCGTAAAGCCGCAAGCTACCATGTGTATAGCAGACAGACCTACCATATGCTTTTACACTGTAGAACTATTGTTCGCTTTCTAATAAAAACACACAACACCAAAATATGTAACCAACAAAGTAGAAGCGAGTTTATTTCTTAATATAGATCATTTATACAATATATTAGAATGCTTCCTCCATCACCTGCACTACAGGTGGTTCCGCTACTTACAAACCGGATCCGTTGTGAGAGATTGTAAGTGGAGTCCTGCGTTATACATGGTGAAACGCGGATAAGTGCTTTCTTTCTGACAGCTCTGAATTTAAAAACAATCAAGCATCGTTTATACTAAATGTTTAATGTGCTTGTAAAGTTACACCAACAGTAAAGACACAGGGCTGTGGAGAGGAGTCGGGGCAACTGGAGTAGGAGGTTTCATAAACTGAGAAGTCGGATGATTTTTGTTTCAAATCCACAGCCCTGGTCAGTATTAGACTAAGGAATTGGAGCCGGAGCCTTTTTGGGTACCTGGAGTCAGAGTTGGAGGATTCACAAAATTGAGTTGGATGATTTTTGTACCGACCCCACAGGTCTCTTTAGACAACACTGTAATAAAAACATTGCTGTATTTCTGGAACATAACTCGAGTTGTTTGTAAGTAGGGGGGCTATCTGTATGCAATAAATTAATACTATTGTATACAAGCTAAAAAATCTAACAAAATATGATGAAGGTGTTTTAAATACAAAGTGGAATGCAAGGCAGAAACGTTATTCTTAAATTCTGTGTACAGGAGGCAAAAGTAACTATCAGGGTTTTCATGGTTGTATCTGGGAGTACCGTAAAGCCCTGGTTTTCCAGAAATCTGACATACCGGGGAGATATGGGGCGGTCCTTTCTAATGTTGCAGAGCAGTGTGCAGCGGAAATTACTCACAAATCCTCCTGGTGTGGTACCGGTCCTCTTCACTCCTGTAGCTGCTGGCTGCGTCCATGTACAGCTCTCCAGGTGTCACCTGACCCACACCAGGTCCCCCCAGGTCACATGCACGCACAGAGCCGGACACAGCAATGCAGCCAGCAGCTACAGGAGTAAAGAGGACCAGTACCTGGAGGATTTGTAAGTTGTCCCACTGCGCACTGCTCTGCATGTCATCTGCTGAGGGAGGTTAGGGTTATAGTTAGCCTGTTGAATTCTCAAGCAACAGGCAAGCACACATACCCAGCATCAGCTAATCCCCACCTGTGCTGGAGAAATTAGACTCTACTGTACCTTTCCCAGAAACACCCAGAGCTCTGCCATGACCCGAACTTCCTGTTCCGCCTCTTTCAAGTGCTTTTTTTCAATGTTATCAGATCTGAAGATCCAGTGAACCACTGCAAGTTTAAAAAAAACTGCACAATTGGGATACAGACAGCAATAAAAACCTCACAGGATTATTTAACCTTCTCCAAACTAAATAGAAGGGCCTGTGTCATGTGCTGTCCACCCAATTGCGTCAGTGGAATTTCCTTATGAGGTTTCCTGCTGCGTCACCTGAACCATATTAGCTCCCAAGCATGAACAGGCCCTCACAAGTGCATGAATGCTGGATTAAGCTGTAGCCAGTGTACTGGCTCAATGCAGCACAAACCCTTGTGGTTGCAGATCCCCTGTTCCTCCCCCAGACTGCTTGATGACATTACCACTGTGTCTACCACCCTATCAATCAACAAAACAGTAAAATTGATTGGCTAGACTGATCAACATATTTCCTATAATAGATTCAATATAATCTGTCATAAAAAAAATCAACAGCAGTGGGGCAATGGTAACATGCAAATGCAAGAATGAGGCACCAATTCTTATAAATGCAAATTACGGATGAGTTTGGGTAAGAAGAAACCGTTGAGTGTCTGTACCACAACTACCATGTTAAACTGTGGGAAGAGGTCACACTTTCCATCCCAATACAGTGATCCACAAGGCAACGTTAAATTACAATACACTGCTCACTATGACATAAAAGGTAACCAGTTAAAATCTGCTGAATTGTTGGGTTTTGGTATAATGGATGACAAAGTCAACAAAACAAGCCAAACAACGTTTCTTGTAATCTGCATTTTTAGCTAAACAACAGTTATCACCCATTCACTCCAAGTCCTGTGCATCCCAACCAGGTCTTGCTGGACCCCAGAGTAATTCCAAATGAGGAGTGCAAACAAAAGGCCACTGCAGTGCTGATTTTGGTAATATTTAGTTCTGCTTGAATTATACATTGTGTATTTTCTTCCTGAAGTGCAACACTTTAGAGCATAACATTAAAGGATACCGGACCAGTTGCAAAGCTACCTAAACTGAGCATGGAGGACATGGAGAAAGGACTGGAATTATTAGGATTCTTAAAGGACTTACGAGGCGACAATCTATTTTTAGTCACCTGGGGCTTCTTCCAGCCCCAGATGCCATCTCAGTCCCTCACTGCAGCCCCGGTCCTTCTCTGTATCCCTGCCGACGGGGTAGGCTCTTCTGCATCTGCAGTAGTTGTGTGCAGACACAGTATGCGCCAGATGACGTGGACATGCGGGCATTAGTGTAGGCGCAGAAGAACAGACCTTGTCGGCGGGTCACTATCGTTACGGACGGCCAGCGGGGACACCGAGCTGGACCGGGGCTGTGACGAGGGACTGAGACGGCTGCTGAGAGCTGGAGGAAGCCCCAGGTGAGTATACAGATATGCATCCTCCCCTGCCTCGAAAGTCCTTTCAGTATAAAACACAAACATTTCTGTGCAATGCCAAAACTGATGTCAAAGAATGGCATTCTTCTCCAAACTTTGGTGCCAATGAGGTTAACCTCATCTTCCTCAGAATTTCACTGCAGTTCCAGGTCTCACATACAAGTTCTTCCAGATGGAAACATCTTATGACCGTTTCTTATCCCCAGGATCACATAGCAGTTCCAGGTGATGGTGTGTGTGTGTGGGGGGGAGACAGGATAACACTGCAGTACGCAACAATACATAGCTCAGCTCTGTTCTGCTTTCCCTCTTATTTGATTATTGTTAAGCAATTGTGAAACTTTAAGCACCCATGTGAATATGGCACAACATCGGACACTAGTTCCAGTGGGTGATCCTCTCCACTTCTGGGATCAGGCTCCAGTTTGGAGACTTCACATCTTTGGCAAGCCAGTTGAAATCATCCACCTGGTCCCAGTTGTTCCTGCTCTTGTCCAGCCCAGCCAGCTCATAGTCCTGCTCCATTTCTGGGTAGCTCCATGTAAAAGGAGCAAACGTGACACCCCGGCAGTCCTCGATGATGGCCCGGCTGGTGACATGGATGTAGAATTGGCTGTCGGTGGTGCTGTGGGTCCTCAGCTGCTGACAGGGGAAGGCGAACACGCAATTTCTACAATTGTCCACAAAAATGGATGAGGAGACGGGCCCGGAGAGCACTCGGCACCCGCTCAGGTCCCTGATGTGTAGGGTGGCCGGGCTCCCGGGCAGGGTGACGGTGCAGTCACGGAGTTGGGTCAGCAGCACGTCTTTCTGCCGGATCTCCTGGGCTTCCATGGAGAGCGCCTGGCCGGAGAGGCCTTGGAGGCCGCAGTGGGAGACGTGGATCTCCTTGGCGCGGGGAGGCTCAGCAGGCTGGCTGGTGCTGGAAGGGGCAGCTCCCTCCTTCTTGCGGGACTTGAAGGTGAACTTCTTCTTGGGCTGCAGCTGCTCCCGGCGGGCTTCCAGCGAGGCCTGCAGGCGGGAGAGCTGCTCCTGGGCCTGCCGCACGTCATAGGAGGCCAGGAACATCATGCTGTCATTCAGCAGCTTCTGCAGCCGCTGCACCCGGGCCGACACCTCCTCCAGCGGCTCCCCGTCGGCCTCCTCCCCGCTCAGGGCCGCCTCTATGGCCGCACGCTCCAGCTCGAAGGCTGCCCGGAAGTGTCCGCTCTTCTCCTCCTCCACCGTCTTCGCCTCCCTGTCCTGCCGCCTCTTCTCCGTCTCCCGCAGCCGCTCCTCGTCCCTCCGCTGCAGCCTCTCCGGCACGCGAGGCCGCTCCACCGCCCCACCGGCTTCCATGATGACAGCCGAATTATTCTAATCTATCACAAGATCGTCGCAGCTGAGTGACGTCACGCGCCGGTGTCAGCTGACCAAGAAACTCCGCAGCCCCATTCATCTGGGTAGGACTTGTACTGCGCCTGCGCGGCAGCTAAACGCGACGCGTCCGCCCAAAAGGCACCGCCCCCTTAATAACGCTCTCTGCTGGTTGATAGGGTATATCGCGCGCATGCGCGTTCAGGATACTTCCCCCCTTTTTACGCGTCATTCAGCGAGCGTCTTGTTTTCCTCCTCCTCTGTATGTGACGTCATCCAGCAGCGACAGCGCGCGGAAAGCTTTCCCACAGTGGTGAGGAGTACAGGACACGTGTGAGAATGTGGAAGAGAGGGAAGCAGAAGAAGGTGGAGGAGGAGGTCAGCAACCTGACCAAGAAGCAGAAGAAGCATCTGAAGGAGTTCGGGGAGCAGCATCCATTCTATGACAAGTCAGTGAGCCTCAAAGCAGAGCTACATCATTTTCTTAAAGGGGTTATCTGGAGTTTAAAAAAAAAACAGACACTTACCTGGGGCTTCCATCGGTCCCCTGCAGTTGTCATGTTCCGCGCCGTCCTCCTCTGATCACTCCTTCCCCGCCGCTGGCACCAGTCAATTATTCGTCTAACAAGACAAATAATGTGCGCTTTTTGCTCGCGTCTTCAGGAGCTTACTGCGCAGTGTGAGGTTTTCTCATACTGCGCCTGCGCAGTAAGCTCCCAGAGACACGAGCGGGAGTGAGCATGTGCGCAGCCGCAGTCTCGCTGAAGGGATAATTAGACCGGGACGGGCGGCGAGGAACAGGTGATCAGAGGAGGACGGTGTGGGACATGACAGCTACAGGGGGCCGATAGAAATTTCAGGTAAGTCTGTGTTGTTTTTTTTTTTTAACCACTTTACCCCCCAGTGCTAAATTTCTCCGTCCCTCTGCGCACCGCTTCACCCCCAGGGACGGAGAAAGGCGCACTTGTTTGTTTACTGGCTGGGAGTGGGCGGGGACCTCGCGCGCACACTCCAGCCAGCCAGCACAGCAGGTGACTAATTGGATGTTAGGAACAAGCGTTCCTAAATCCAATTAGACGCGCCGATTGCGGACACAATGGGAGACTGCTTCAAACAGAAGCAGTCTCCATTGATAACAATTAAATGTAAACAAATGTGCAGCGCGCGCGCGCGCGCACACACCCCCGCTCTGCAGTGCAATGATTGGTTATGGGGACCCCAGTCCCCAATAACCAATCATATCACTGAAAACAATCAATGGAAGCAGCGCTGCAAGGCACAAATAGCGCTGGTGCTTCAGGGGTAAAACCCCTCCAGAGAACTCCTTTTGAAGGAGTGCTAAATATATTTAAAAAAGGACACCGTGTGTGTGTGTGTGTGTGTTAGTGAAGATGCTTACCGTATCTCCTGTGCCCAAGTGTCACCCTCTGCATGTGCAGTATGTCCGCTTGGGCGCCTTGCAACTGTGCTGACCAGGGTCCCCATATGATGTAAGGTTGCAAGGCATCCAAGCGGGCATGCTCAGCGTATGTCGGGGTTGGAGGGCACTGACCGTGTGAACCAGCATTACAGAACGGGGCAAATTGACAGAGAATGGAGGGTGACTCCACAGCAAGAGGCGGTGCGGTAAGCCTCAGCACAACTCCCCACACACACACAGTGTGTTCAGTATTCTCCCCAGACTTTTTTTCCAGCCCGGTGGCATGAAAAAGTAGCCGGGTGGGGCGTGATGGAGTGAATGCAGAATCAGCGCAACTCTGCTTACAGCGTAGGTGGAGAATGAGGCAGCAAGCTGATGAAAGCCGAGTGCTCACCAAAATTAGCTGGGTGAACCACCTGGCTAAAAGAGCCCCGGGAGAACACTGTCGTTCTTCTTTTAAATATATTTAGTGCTCGGGTATTAATTATATTTTTTATTTGTGTAGTACCAACACTGTACATAGTACAAAACAGATATTGGGGAACAAGTATATATGAGAAATTCAAGACACTTACAGTTATGACATTCAATAGTAGAAGTAGAAATATATAGTTAATGTGTAAATTATGTTCATATGGTAAATTACAACAGTATGAGAAATACTAGGAGGAGATCCCTGGCCTTGCGAGCTTACAATCTAGAGTGGCCATACATCTGTCAACTTGCCATCCGATTCGAAAATTAACATCAAATGGGGGTGATAATCGGTGCTCTTATAAACATGCCGGGTCAATGTTTTGACTAATTTCGGGCAGAAATTGGTCAAATTTATCCATCAAATTTACTGATGGGCTTGATTGAGTTCACAGTAGTAAAAGCAATTAGGAATAACGAGTGCAACAGAATCCCCTGGCCACTGCCCACACTAATGGTTTATGTCCCCCCACCCCCACGTGCCTATGCATTTATACTTTACCTGTCGCACTATCCTGTAAGCGTCCGTTGTTCTTCTACATTGGTGCCCTACGTGACTACCAGCATATTGCACACGGGGCACTGGGGGGGGGGGGGGCAAATTAAACATGTGGGGGAACTCGGCTTGGGGCGGCAACACAAGACCGATACCTGAAAAATGTAATGCTGAAATCGTTCAGGGAATCGGCCTGCTGTGTACGGGCAGCTTTACATATTATGGTATCTAGGCAACCTGAACATACTCCTCCCTCCCCTGTAAATGCATACTCTGCATTTTAAAGCCTGTAGCAATAATATCTTATTCTGAGGTCCAGCAGCTCATGCATTCATTCAGTGTTGTCTTCCATTGCAGAGTTTCACAAAAAGGAGAAACGACCCAAGTTGTCCAGTTGGTAAGTTGTTAATATCTGCCAAATTGTTACTGTGTAAAATAAATGAAAATAAATGCTGTATTTTAGTGTTAGTGAAAATAAATTAATGAAATAAACAATTGTATCTATCTTCCTTCTCCTAAAAAGACTTTTTTTTTTTTAAAATATTCTACAGTTTTAATTTATGTTTAAATCAACTTTTTAAAGAAAACCTGTAACGACAAAAAGTTCCCCTGGGGGCTACTCACCTCAGTATGGGGAAGCCTCCGGATCCTATCGATGCTTCCCCCGTCCTCCTGTGTCCCACGGTGGTCTCGCTCTGGCCCTCCGAAACGGTGGGGATGTAAATATTTACCTTCCCTGGCTCCAGCGCAGGCGCAGTATCGGCTCTCCGCTTGTAGATAGGCGTAAATAGCCGATCGCTGTCGGGCCGCTCTACTGTGCAGGCGCGGGTCTCCTACGCCTGCGCAGTAGAGCGGACCCGACGGAGATCGGCTATTTCCGCCTATCTCCGTGCTGAGAGCCGAAACCGCGCCCCCGCTGGAGTCAGGGAAGGTAAATAAATGTAGCTTGTCGAGCCAGTATTACCTGAGACTTCGGGGGAGCCAGCGCTGGATTGCCTGCAGCTACAGCGGAGAGTGAAGCCTCATTGGGACCCTGAGGCTTCCCCCTCCCGAGGTGAGTATCCCCCAGGGGAATTTTTTTTTCTCACAGGTTCTCTTTAAGTTTTAACTGTTTTATTGTTTTTGCTCAATGACACATTCATTGAAGTATGCCAGAGCTAGAATCTATGAACTATTGACCATTTTTATCTCTTTCTTGCTCTCAAAAGGGATTTTCTGCTAGGAAAGTGTTTTAAAGTTGGAATTTCTTATCAGTCACTTCCTGTCTGAGTCAGGACTGAGTCAGCCACTTACATATTTGATATTTAACGCTTTCAGGCAGAGAGAAAAAAAGTTACACAGCATAGTTATTTGTGTGCTCGGCACTGTGCATACACATGTCCATCTCATCATGTCACATGTCACTTCGGATATCCTTTAAAACAGAAGGTATTTGTGTTAATTTAGCTGTAAGTGAGAAACTGATGCATCACTCCCAAATATGCAAATCACCGCTTGCCCTTGGAAGTTATTCACTTACAGCTGAATTATTGCAAATACCTTCTGTCTTAAAGTGTACCTGAGATGGTGCTTGATATGGTGGCATAGGCAGTGCTGCAGCTTTAGATGATTGTCACAGGACGCCTAGTGGCCGGACCGCAAAATGCCTTCCAATCGGTTTCAGCACACAGACCATGCAAGCTGTGGTCGCAATCAGTGCGCAGAAACCGCTGGAATTTTGGCAGCAGACCGACTAGAAGGGAGCCTGTGAGTTACGGTAATTACAAATTACACACTATCTCAGGGTATAACTGCCACCACCTCTGTTACCATGGGACAGAGGAACTCACTGACTGGCTGATTCTAGACCTGCAAATAAAAACTGTTAAACACACGCTATTCTGTCTAGCTAGCAACAATAGTAGCGACTCTTCAGAAGTCAGGGTTCAGTTTGTGCGGCTGAATAGCAGGGTAGCTGAATAAACAAATGACGTTTATACAGAAAATTATTAAAATCAACAATTATAGAAACATTAATAGCCAGTATGAAAATAAAAGGGAGAAAATACTTAGAGTTCGTGGAAATATGTCCTTCTGGGAAAACTCATAAAGTTCTTGGTTTGAGTTCAGTTCAGTAGCAAAGTCTAAACAAACCAGGTGCCAGCATGTCCTCAAGCTGGCAAGGATGTAATCAGGATGATGTTCAAAGTGGAGGACATTGATTTTGGGTCCTCTGCCATTCTTATACCCCTGATCCAGTAGGAGGGAGTGAGGGCGGGAACCGCACCCCCCCCTAGAACATGAGAAGAGTCCTCCCCCTTCCCCTGGGGACCAAAAATCATATCTAACCATACATGGGCTCTATCTCACAGAACCGTTCAGGTCAGGGCAGATTTACTAACATTTTCAGGTCCGTCCCGATTTACCCAGCACCCTGATACCAAACATTTAGGGGTAGGACCCCTGTGGTATCATCAGGGCACTTTGGAACTGCCTAACTGGCAGCCCTTTCCTCAGAATGTTCTGAAATTTTTTCAGTACCAGCGCCAGGCAAGGCCCGGCATGCTCTGTGAGTTTGGAGGGCCTGCCAGCCTGGCAACACAGGAAATATGACACACATAGCAGTTTATGGAATATTCTATACATGTAGGAGTAACAGCAGGTCAGTTCTAGGTGAAGGCTCTTGGAAGCTAGGACAGCAGGCTACGTGTCGGCTTTCCTGCTGTGATTGGGGCCGGGGAGTCTCACTCTCCTTCCTCTAAATTGGTTCTGTCAGGCTATTTATCTGATGGATGGGCCCTTAGCACAGCTAGGTGCCTGGGACACTTCTGCTGAAGCTTCCTGCCATTTGGTAAAAGGAGAAAAAAAACCCTGTCTTTTAAAAGAAGGAATGTCATTTTGTTCGCTGCAATGACTGGGCAAATCTAACCAAGAAGCGATCAGAAAATTGACTGCGCAAATCTTCCCGATTCGCCTGCGTTTCTCACGACTGTTCCGTGACAATGATAGTGCGCTTTCTATTGTGCTTAGTTTCCACCAGAATCCGACTCGAAGACTGAGCACAATTAAGTGTGCTGTCATCTAAAGCTGGTGTGCTGATATCCTTTGCATCCGTCTCAGGATTTATTCTTACCTGGGGCTTCCTCCAGCCCAGCTGTTGTACTGTGTCCACTAATGCTGCAATAAAAATTGGACTTTTACCTTGCCATCGGTGCAGCAGTAGTTTTTTCTTTGTCCCTACCGATGTGCGGCTTGTTGATCTCCTGCTCCCAAGTTATACTTCCTAGGCTGCTGTGTGCTGTTCATGCTGGAAGGGAGAGACACTGATAATGCCTTTGTAAACCGTCTGATAAGTGAAGACAATAAATATGCAATGCTGGAATCTTTGAAGTAAACCAGAGACGAAGCGCCCTCATGTATTTTACCATATATATCAGTGCGAACATTAGATAAAACATCTACCCTGCTCTCTGGTTCATTCTTCACTGTTCAGCTTGTTTGTTACAGCCCTGATAAAATCCCAGACTGAGCATTCAGTCTGACTTTGCTATAATGATTCCCGAGCAGAGCCACAAGGGGGCAGGCTTGGGCTTGAAAAGACATCAGAGAAGACAGACTCCGCTAATAATGATTCCTGAGCAACGCCAGACTGAATGCTCAGTTGGGGATTTTATCAGGGCTGATAACAAGCAGGCTGTGCAGTGCAGAATGAAACAGAGAGCAGGGTAGGTGTTTTCGCTAATGTTCCCACTGATAAATATGGTAAAATACATGAGGGTGCTTCGTCTCTGGTACACTTTAACTACTCTACCATCATCTGAATAAAGATGCCCACACATCAGGAGATTATGGGCAGATTTGACAGACACATTTATCTCTAATCAAATCTTTGTCGAGCTGCTCATATACTGCAGGCCAATTCCCGTACGATTTCAGCATGACATTTTCAGGGAATCGGCTGACCCCGCCGCGTCCGCTCCACCGATGTCCCACCTAATGTATCAGTGTGCCCCTATGCGCAAGTGGCTTGTACAAAGGCCACCCGGAAGTCACCGACACCGTGCGGAGGCGCTGACAATGGGGGGGGGGGGGGGGGGGGGGGTAGACGGTGGTTTGGCACACGGGGGGTACATTTATACATTGCGGCAGGGGTTTCGTTGCTCGCTCCGAAATCGGCCGCCCAACCGCCGCACACCCGAGCAACCAACTTCGGCCTGACATCTTGCACCAGGCGCAATCAACTAAGATGGCCAATTTCAGCTCGAAATTGGTCGTATCATCGATCGGGCCTGCACTTGGCTGCACTGATTTTCGGCCAATTTGATAATCAAATTGGTTGGTCGATTGGCTGCCATAGTCGCCTGATGCATGGGCACCTTTTAGATTCTTTCATCAAGGTGATTAATAAACAATACACTGAAGAGTTGATAGCAGGTTCCCTGTGCAGGAACATGATCTAGCTCTGCAGAGTCTGACACTTGCATGATTTTACAGAAGAGAGGCAGAGGTTTGTGAAGAATTTGCTCCTAGTCAGGGGTGTAACTAGAAGTCCAGGTCCCCCTGCAAGAATTTGAGCGGGCCCCCCTCACCCCCACCCTGGGGCCCGCTCATGGCCGTTTTGGGGGGGGGGGGGCAGGAGAGGTCGCAGCATGAGGTGTGAGCTTTGTACATCAGTGGGGAGGGGGGACAGTTCCCCCCCCCCCCCCTCACCTCTGGCTCTCCCCTCCTGCATCTATCTAAGTGTCAGCAGCGGCAGCAGCTATAATTGCCTCCATTCACCACCGGAGGTCTCCGATCTGCAAGGGCTTCACATTACTTCCTGTTTTAACAGGAAGTAATGTGAAGCCCTTGCAGATCGGCAACCTCCGTGGTGAATGGAGGTAATTATATCTGCTGCCGCTGCTGACACTTAGATAATCCAGTGCTCCCAGTACTTGTGGTAATCTGTGCCCAAACATACAGCAATGAAAAAAAAAGTTGTTTTGATAGTGTTCTTATAAGAAGGCAAAATTACATTTAGCATTAATAAATGTTTATCTAAGCAAGCTAAGTGGTGTAACTATAAAGGCCTCTAATACTTTTAGCCATCGCCAAAGAGAAGCAGCTTCATGACCATGATGATAGAAAGCTCTAACAAATAATTTATGCAAAAGGGAAATCTGCTCTTTATGTTGATTGTGTTGGTATTTGTTTAGCCTGAAAGTTCAGAGGATGAATCCCATTCCGAGAGTGAGGCTGACAGTGAGCCGGAGACTATCCCTGTGTACCACCAGTTACTGGCAACATTAAAGCATGTCTCCGATGAGGAAGAGGAAGATGATGATGAAGAGGAGGATGAAGAGGAAGGAAAAGGTGAAGAGGCAGCATTAGAAGAGGCCTCTGCAAAGGAAGAGGACAGTGGGGAAGAGGAGGAAGAGGAATCTGCGGGGGAAATGTTCTCTGGAGAAGAAGACTCAGACGCAGAAAGTAAGTTTTATATTTAACGGCACAGGTGCATTTTAAGATACATAGTTTAGACATTTCTTAAAGGACAACGGAAGAGAGAGGGATGTGGAGGCTGCCATATTTTTTCCTTTAAAGTGAACCTTAAGCCAGAAAAAAAAAATGAGTTTTACTCACCTGGGGTTTCTACCAGCCCCCTGCAGCAGTCCTGTGCCCTCGCAGCCACTCACTAATCCTCTGGTCCCCCGCTGCAAGCTAGTTTCGTTTTTGCCGACAGGCCCGTCAGGACTGGCCAAGCGTAGCTTTTTCCGCATTCCTTACTGTAATTAGCGCTATTGCGGGTCGCAATATCTATGCGTGCGTAATGCGGCAACGCGTATTTTTGTACGCGTTGCGGCCCACAATAGCGCTAATTACAGTCGGGAATGCGGAAAAAGCTACGCGTGGCCAGTCCTGACAGGCCTGTCGGCAAAAACGAAACTAGCTGGCAGCGGGGGACCAGAGGATGAGTAAGTGGCTGCGAGGGCACAGGACTGCTGCAGGGGGCTGGTAGAAGCCCCATGTGAGTAAAACTCATTTTTTTTTTTCTGGCTTAAGGTTCACTTTAAAGGGAAGGTTCAGGGACCGTTGAAAAAAAATAAAAATCCGCATCCACTTACCTGCCGCTTTCTCCAGCCCGTGGCAGGCAGGAGTTGCCCTCGGCGCCGCTCTGCAGGCTCCCGGTGGCCGACCCGACCTGGCCAGGTCGGGCTTCTTCTGCGTTCCAAAATGCGCCTTACTGCGGCGCGCTGACATCATCGGACGTCCTCCGGGCTGTACTGCGCCGGCTCAGTAGTTCTGAGCCTGCGCAGTACAGCCCGGAGGACGTCCGATGACGTCAGCGCGCCGCCGTGAGGCGCATTTTGGAACGCAGAAGAAGCCCGACCTGGCCGCCGGCCTGGCCAGGTCGGGTCGGCCACCGGAGACCACCGGGAGCCTGCGGAGCGGCGCCGAGGGCACCTCCTGCCTGCCACGGGCTGGAGGAAGCCCCAGGTAAGTGGATGCGGATTTTTATTTTTTTTCAACAGTCCCTGAACTTTCCCTTTAAAGCAATACCAGTTGCCTGGCTGTCCTGATGATCCTCTGCCTCTTAAAGTGAACTTCCGGACTAAAAATCGACTCAGCAGCACTGAATAGGCTTGGTGTTTCTTTAACAGTTTCACAGCATCAGAACTTTGCTTCTCTTATACAAGCCTCATTTTTAGCTGCACAGAAGAAAACTGCCCGGGCTTTTTTCCCCTGATGCTGTGCAAAGCGTGATGAGATTTCTGATGTTGTTCTCTTTCTGCTGTTTTGGTGCAATTTTTTTTTTTTTTTTTTTTTTTTTTTTTACATTTTGAATTTGACATTTGAAGCCTAGCGTGTGCAACTGGGAGGGGTTATCAGGTCACAGGACAGTTGGAACTGTGTCTCCTGCTCCTTGTCACCTCCTTTCAACCAAAAAGATGGCTGCCCCCCATGACAAAGATGGCTGCCCCCATGACAAAGATGGCAGCCCCCATGCATCACAAACATTTGCCTGTTCTTTTAAAACAGGGTGGGTAAGAGATTATATTGCCTATCTATTCTAATTAACATAACTAATGTAACTTGATGACAATATGTTTGTTTAGGCTGAAGTTCCCCTTTAATACTTTTAGCCATAAACCATAAACAAGCATGCAGCAGATCAGATGTTTCTGACACTATTGTCAGATCTGACAAGATTAGCTGCATTCTTGCTTCTGGCGATTCAGACTCTTATCAGCAGGACTCCCAGGCACCTGGTATAACTTAAAATGGACCTGAACTCTTGCACTGGACCGAAAGAAAGTGAAGGGTAATGCAACCTTTTATCTATTTAGAGCGTTTAGCCTCTCTAGCTTACCCTTATCTGTGACTAATCACATCCGTAATTTGATTTCTCAGCTGTCAGCTCAGGGATCTACTCTGCCATGGCAAAACAACTAATCTTTAAACATAGGATGTTAAAAATATGTCTGCTTCCATGAAAGCAGGAATTGTACGCACTGCAGATTTATTACAGGATTTGCATCCGCTGTAATAAAGAAATGTATTTCTTTAAAGGTTATTATGATGTTGATAGCAGAGAGGAAGTTCTAAGTTCAGGTCCGTTTTTAAAGGAAATAAATATGGCAGCCTCTATAAGCCCTTTCAGCTCAGTTGTCCTTTAAAGTGAACCTTAAAGAGGAACTGTAACGACAAAACGGCCCCTGGGGGGTACTCACCTCGGGTGGGGGAAGCCTCAGGATCCTAATGAGGCTTCCCACGCCGTCCTGTGTCCCTCGGGGGTCTCGCTGTAGCCCTCCGTACAGCTGTGACGCAATATTTACCTTCCTGGCTCCTGCGCAGGCGCTCTGATGCCTCTCGGCGCCGAAGTAGGCGGAAATACCCGATCACCGTCGGGTCTGCTCTACTGCGCAGGCGCAAGTTTCCGGCGCCTGCGCAGTAGAGCGGACCCGACGGAGATCGGGTATTTCCGTCTATTTCCGTGCAGAAAGTCGCCACAGCGCCCCCGCTGGAGCCAGCAAAGGTAAATATTGAACTGACAGTCGGCACAGTCGCCGGCTGTTTGGAGGGCTGCGGCGAGACCCCCGTGGGACAGAGGACGGCGTGGGAAGCCTCATTAGGATCCGGAGGCTTCCCCCACCCGAGGTGAGTACCCCCCAGGGGAGATTTTTAATGTTACAGAGTCTCTTTAAGTGAAAATAAACAGATGAGATAAACTATATATATCTTCCTACTGTTAAAAATGTTTTTTGTAGATATCCCACAGTGTTATATTATGTTTAGAAAATTAAAAAGTAAATTTATTGTTTTGTCTCTGGTCAATGACAGTGTTTTTGTGTCCCAGAGAGCTAAAATATATAAGCTATTGACTTTTTTTTATCCTCTGCTCTCAGAAACCATTCTCTGCCAGGCATGGTTTTTATGGCTGCAATTCCTTATCAGTGACCACTGGGTCCCAACTGGAAATATACTGGCACTTGCATAGCTGAATGTTAACTCTTTCAGGCAGCAAAAAAACGCAGCACAGTTATTTGTGTGCTTGCCACTGTACATACACATGGCTGTCTCATCTTGTCACTTAAGGTTCCCAGAACTTTATCCAAACTCAAATGCTGGACATGATGGAACTGAAGCTCTCCTCTGGAGAAACAAAAAGAATACACGAGGTATGCTATGGAAGAAGAGTTATTCTATCCCGTCACATTATGTAAGTAATAAGATTCACCATAGATCCATATCAGCCGGGTTTCGGGGTGTAGCTCCTTCCCCTTGCAGAAAAAGGTCTCAACCTTTTTTTAAAATGGGTTTGGATAAGGCAGAGGTCATTTTCTGCAAGATGGAGGGATTACGTGCTGAAACCCGGCTAATACAGGGCTCCGGTGAGTGTTACTACTTGTGGCGGGTTAGTATAACGTATCTTCATTGGCATACCTCTTAGGTTTTGTTTTTTTTTTAAATTTCGGCAGAGGTGCGCCTTTATTTGTTTCCTCTAGTGCAGGGGTGTCAAACTCAATCACGTAAGGGGACATAATCTAAAATACAGTCACAGGCCAAATAGTTTATCAATATTTATAGAACAGTGTCAAGCTAAGTGGTGTAACTATACTGACTATAATTCTTCTCCTCCCCTTTCTGCAGAGCAGTGCAGCAGTGTAATATTTACCTGCACCAGTGATGCGTCGGGTCTCCACTATTTTACCTGACAGTCACACACTCTGTGCTGCACGCCTTTGGCTCCTAATCCAGGTCACATGATGGGGAACCGGAGATATGCAGCATAGAGCGAGCAGCTGCCAGTAAGAGCAGAAGAGACCCATGCTGCCCTGGAGCAGGGAAGTATTACAGAGTGCCGAGGAAGGAGAGGTGTGTGTGTCTCTGCTTTACCAATCACATGGGGAGGGGGAAGGAGTTTGGATCCCAAGAGGGGGTCCCATGCCAATTCCGCTGGGAGGGCCCCCGTGCAACAACAAATACTGTCACCGTTGTGCTCCTTTGTATGCGAAGGCAGTGTGCCGTCATCCTTTTCCTGCATACAATCATGCACATTTGAAATCTTGGGGGCCACTTAAAATAAAAAGGCACACCCGTGGATCTTGAGTTTGACATCTGTGCTTTAGTGTCTAGGATTTGGGAGCTCCACTAAAATGAAAGCTACACCCAATCACTGTACCGCAGTAATTTGCTTTAGCAAACATTTTTGCTTTTCAAATCTCAGCTGACAGCTTGGCCGTAAAACTGCACAGATGTAAATGCTGGAGAACTCAACCGTCTTCCGATGTGGAAGCCAAGCTTGCCTGCTCAAAAGGCTTGTTTCAACCAGTTACCGCAGCAGAGACGGTATATCTACTTTTTTGGCTCCATGGGCGTAGATGTACATGCCTCGCCGCGTTCTTGTGGCCGCCCGGTAGTTCACTTGATCATTGAATGGGAATATGGTCCCTATTCACCGATCAAAATGCCTGTGATCAGTGATCAATGAGATGCCGTGGTCATTGATAAAATGAAAGTGAAAGCATACACGTGTTACTGGGGGAGGACATCTAGTGGCCAAATAGTAAAAATACAACCTAATACATTAAAGTAAATACAAATAAATAACCTTAAAATAGAAGAGGTAGCGCTGCGCCTACACCAGTAGCTGCAGACTCTGCCAGGGGATCCCAAACCTCAAAGAATACAATAATGATAATTATGACAGAAAGCGCTGCTGTTAGGAATGAGGGAATTATGTAGAGAACTAAGCTTGATAACTTTTTATTGGATAAAAATCAACTAAAATTGACAATTTCTGTCAAACATGCCTGTTAAAATGCTGATAGCAAAAGAATAATAGAGTGCTGTAACAGGTGATGATACCCGTGTGAGCAGTATATGTACATATTTTAAAACATAAAAATAGATTTTCATAAAACATAAAGTGCACCTGGTGCTTGAACTGGGAATCCCAGAAAATGGCCTCGTTTGAGTATAGGTTCCTCTGTGGATCTGATTATAGATCAGTAGGTAACAATCTTGGGGAACCTCTAATCAATTGTAATGTGGTTTCCTCCATAATGGGGATAATGTGCAGTCAATCCCTAGTTGGAAGGGCAAGGTGTTCCTGTAAGTAACAGTTCTAGTGCACAGACTTAAACAGGCGGAAGATGAAAACGATCTCACCCGTCTTGTGCTGACACGGAGTGATGCGCAGATCTTGAATCTTCGTGGGGGCCGCTCAATCTCGCTAGCCCCGGCCGGCGGCACAGCGAGAGAGGCTAGACGGATAAGTCACGTCGGGCAAGCGTGCCCGGCTCCCCTTGGATGATGTTATTATCCGGGTAGCAGCTGTAGATGACTGGACGGACTTCCGTATACACGCTTGATGGAGGAAGCCGCGTAGCTCCCGCTCACCTAGCTCCCCTCTGGTTGTGACGTCACAAAGGCAGCCTACGCTGACGTATCGGGAGGAACGCCCCCCTTTCCCAAAGCTTGGCTTGAGCCAAGCTTTGAGAAAGGGGGGCGTTCCTCCCGAAACGTCAGCGTAGGCTGCCTTTGTGACGTCACAACCAGAGGGGAGCTAGGTGAGCGGGAGCTACGCGGCTTCCTCCATCAAGCGTGTATACGGAAGTCCGTCCAGTCATCTACAGCTGCTACCCGGATAATAACATCATCCAAGGGGAGCCGGGCACGCTTGCCCGACGTGACTTATCCGTCTAGCCTCTCTCGCTGTGCCGCCGGCCGGGGCTAGCGAGATTGAGCGGCCCCCACGAAGATTCAAGATCTGCGCATCACTCCGTGTCAGCACAAGACGGGTGAGATCGTTTTCATCTTCCGCCTGTTTAAGTCTGTGCACTAGAACTGTTACTTACAGGAACACCTTGCCCTTCCAACTAGGGATTGACTGCACATTATTCCCATTACGGAGGAAACCACATTACAATTGATTAGAGGTTCCCCAAGATTGTTACCTACTGATCTATAATCAGATCCACAGAGGAACCTATACTCAAACGAGGCCATTTTCTGGGATTCCCAGTTCAAGCACCAGGTGCACTTTATGTTTTATGAAAATCTATTTTTATGTTTTAGTATATGTACATATACTGCTCACACGGGTATCATCACCTGTTACAGCACTCTATTATTCTTTTGCTATCAGCATTTTAACAGGCATGTTTGACAGAAATTGTCAATTTTAGTTGATTTTTATCCAATAAAAAGTTATCAAGCTTAGTTCTCTACATAATTCCCTCATTTCTAACAGCAGCGCTTTCTGTCATAATTATCACAAATAAATAACCCCCCCCCCATTAAAATTAACTCCTTACCTCCCCCACTCCCCCGTAGCTACCAAAATAAAACTTTTGTAGATCTAAAAAAGACATTTTAAAAAAATACATAGTTACATTAGGGACTCAACTTTTTTTTAAATATGGATGTCATGAGGGTATACTATTGTTATTTTTGCAAAAAAAAAAAGGGCTTGTAATTGGTGACAGACGCAAAACTGAAAAAATGCATTTTATAAAGTAAATGAAGAGAGAACTTTTCCAGGCATATTCCATCTTTACTGCCTCTGACTGAAGCTAATCCTGATGTCATTTCCTCCATTAATCTTTTTTATTTCTCCTAGAAACTGTGCTGTCATATCTAGCTTGCTTTGTAAACGTAAGCACAGCAAAGATCATATTTCAGCAGCTTCTGCAGATAAATTAGGTGTATTTCCCTTCTCAGCCTCCTGTCACACTGAACTGCCTTCAGCCAATCAGTGAGGAGCAGGAATGTGGGAGGGGAGATGATACGCTTCCCTCTCCCTGGCAATGTACCACTATAGAACCAGGCTGAATGAGATGAGATTCATGACAGCAGAAACATTTATGATTATATTGTAATGCTTGCAATGCAGGGTCACGGTGTAGACTACATAATAAACAAACACAGAGCAGTGGGTACATGGGATTTGATTTTGTGGCTGACAATCCTGCTTTAATCAGTTCAGGATCACAGGCTTACACCCCCCTAGTGACCAGGCCATTTTTTACAATTCAGTGCTCTGCAGCTTTAACCTCCTGAGCGTTACGTCGCTCAGGAGGTTTTGCAGCTTTCGAGTCCCCAGGATTAATGTAACAGATTGCATGGCAGCAAAACCTTTAGCTAGCATTAGGCTAGCTAGTATAGGTGGCCGGCACCACCCGATCCCCCGATCCAGCCACTTATACATTACCCAGCCTGGATCCAGCGATCGGCGCAGCCTCCCCGCACAGCTCCGGTCTCTCTATGGGGAGGATCGTACATGACGTCATGCGCAGACCCGATCCTCCCCATAGAGAGACCGGAGCTGTGTGGGGAGGATGCGCCGATCGCTGGATCCAGGCTGGGTAATGTGTTAAAGGGGAACTGAAGGGTGAGGTGTATGGAGGCTGCCATGTTTATTTCCTTTAAAGCAATACCAGTTGCCTGGCAGTCCTGCTGATCCTCTGCCTCTAATACTATTAGCCATAGCCCCTGAACAAGCATGCAGCAGATCAAGTGTTTCAGACTTTAAAGTCAGATCTGACAAGACTAGCTGCATGCTTGTTTCTGGTGTTATTCAGATACCACTGCAGAGAAATAGACCAGCAGGGCTGCCATACAACTGGTATTGATAAAAGGAAATAAATATGGCAGCCTCCGTATACCTCTTACTTCAGTTCCCCTTTAAGTGGCTGGATCGGGGAGTGCCGGCTACCTATACTAGCTAGCCTAATGCTAGCTAAGGGTTTTGCATTAATCCTGGGGGACTCCTGAGGCTAGTGAGCGGTATGCTCGGCACAGTGTCGGGCATACCGCTAAGGAGGTTAACAGCTCACTGCAGAGTCATACAACTTTGCACGCTAATTAATCTTTCTCCCTTTTCTTGCCACAAACAGAGCTTTCTATTGGTGGCATCTGCTTGCTGCTGCAACGTTTTTTGTTTTTTTTATTCATGTCTTTTTTTTTTTTTTTTTTAAATGCCTATTTCTTTCCCCCCTCCCTTCCACCAAGATCCAGTCACGCTGATCACCTTTCATAGCATCAGCCTATGAGAAGGATTAGCTTGCCAGCCTCTCCTGGGGACTGCTCAGTGACAAGCTGTCCCTCGTACAGCGCTGCAGTAGATCGCAGCTGCAGCGCTGTACAAGACATTTCTGCCTGTCTTCTTTTGTTTTACAGCCTGCCAGTGGCTGGCAGGCTGTTTACGTAGCTCCGTTACATAACTCAGCGTGGATGCGCGCGCTATCCCAGCTAATCTCCCCCCCCCCCCCCCCCCCCGGGACTTGACGCCAGCGTTAGGTGGTCCTGGGAGAGCCACCTTCCCGACACCTATTGGCTTTAGGCTGTTGGGAAGGTGTTAATAACCCACATTATTAGGCTGTTAACAAAACGTGTTGATTAGCTCCTGATCTCGTGTTCCGCAATACACTCCCAATCCTCCGTCACAATCTCAAGTTCTGCAATAATTTCTCAATCCTCCGTCAAGATCATCAATGACCATAAATAGGATAATTGTAACCACAATATTGGTGTAGCTTTCCCATCCACAATATCTCATGGGGTGTGAGTGTCTTGGGGGGGGGGGGGGGGAGGAGCTGTGCAAGAGTAATGAGTTTACTCTAACATGGGTCATACCAAAAAGGCTATTAAAAGAAAAAAGTTAAAGGGAAGACTTACTGTCAGGGACCCGAATCACAGGGTACCCCACAGTAATAAAGTGCTTTGTTTAAAAGATCCCAAGTAGGGTATCAGTATGGCGCGTGCATCTGTCTTCTATTGCCCGGTCTAAGGTATAATGCCTCCTGTGAGGCTACTTCACAAAAACATGCATAGGAGTAAATACCAGGGCTGCACTGAGGCTTGGGAGGGGCCAGCTGTGAGGACGCAGTGCATACTTCCAAATGGACTCCCCAGTCTTATTTTGTGTTAACTTTTTGTTTGTACTTTATAACTTTTGAGGTGTCGAACATGTATTCTTGCTCAGTGTCGTATCCAGGAAGACTTCAGAGTTCTCCTTAAATTTCCCCATTTTCATCCTAGCTCTTCCTTTGGGAAATAAAGCATGAGCTGCAAGTCTGGCTATTTGGACTCCCCTGGAAAGCTAGATTAACAGAAAATGAGGACTATGAAGGCTTCCACCTGTGTTCCATGTGAGCGTCTCTCTGGTTCTTTGATTGTGTTTCCCTTTTTCCAGGGCGGTGGAGTTGGTACAAAAATCATCCGACTCCTCAGTTTATGAAACCTCTGACTCCACAGCCCTGCTTTTTCCCCAGTGCTGCCGACACCCTTGGACCAGTTTTCAGGGCCTTCTACTTTGCAGCTTCCAGGCACCACAATAGTAGATTGAAGCTGCTTTGGTTACCACCCCATTATGCTGGTGCACGGGAGGGGTGGAAATAATGGCAGTCTTGTTGGTGGCAGCCTGAAGATCTCTCTCTGGTTGGGATACAATGGTGTTTGGAGAAAAGGGGGTCAACGAAGAGGATGACTGGTGGTCAGAGCGACACTCACTGAGAAGGCAGTTGTAATGTTTTCTCCACTATCGGTTATGTTTGAGCTCCATGGCCAGAGTTCTACTTTAACCACTAACCGCATTGACGGAAGTATATCTATGCCCTCAGAAACTCCATCTGAAGTTCTCGGGGCGTAGATACTCGTCTTCTGCTTGTAATGGGTGGCACACATGCACGCTCCCGACGAGAGTTTAAGCACTGATTGGTGAATAGGAATGTGTGATCTCATAGCCAATTAAAGTGCCTGATGCTTGAATGATCAATGATGTAGCTTATAGCAGTGGTCATTCATTCAAAGGGTTTAAACACATTGTTTTGTTTTATTACATTAGTGTTACCTCAAAACACTCATCAGGGCCTGTTTCCCCACATTCGGGTTGCCTGGGGAAACGCAGCCTATTCTGTTAATGGATGCCGTCCGACTCACATACTGGTGCAGTTCTGGAGAGCATACTGCACTTTATTGCAGGACGCATGCGAATCCCCACAGCATGGATAACCATTCAGCTGTGGCTTTGCAGCAGCACCGGTGCCACGTCTGGTCCGGCACCCGAGTGGAAGTAGGTCCTCAGTATTCTGAGGTAACAAGACCTGCAGTAGAGTTTGCTGTGGGGACATCTAGTGGATCTATTCCATATTTCATTTAAAGTGGACCTGAACTCTGGCACTGGACACAAGGAAAACATAGAAAAATGCACCCTGTGTGTTTTTAGAGAGAAGAGCCTGTCTAATGCCCCCTCCTCTTCAAAAGGTATTAAAAAGGTATTACGTTTAAAATACTTTGTTTTTTTTTCTACCTACATAATTTGTTTGGCTAACACGGTACAGAAACATCTCTACTACTACCACCCTCATCTTCAAGTAATCACAAGTGTAATTTGATCACTCAGATATGTCGGCACATAAATTCTACAGTCCTTGGCAGACAAGGTTAATATGTAAACACAAGATGTTAACCCTTTTGTCTGCTTCCATGAAAGCAGGAAATAGACGCACTGCAGATTTATTGCAGGAGTTCTGTAAGCTGTAACACGAAATGTTTTTTTTTCTTTAAAGGTTATCATGCTGTTGCTTATCTTTTTTACAGCAGAGAGGAAGTTCCTAGAGTTCAGGTCTGCTTTGAAAATACACCACCTATACCCATTACAACAAGCCGATTAACCCCATGACACACTTTGTCTAGCCAGTTAACCCCTCTCCTTCCACTTTCCAACTTTAGTTTCAATCCCATAAATCTTTTTTTTTTTTTTTTCCTCCTGCCATCTATGCTATTTACGTATATCTTGAGTACAAACGTTTTTTTTCCCTAGTCTGATTTTCACTCTTAACTTAAAAAAATGTTTTTTTATACGTAGCTGCTTGGGCAGAAATGGTGAAGATAATGTATACGGCTGAAGACCCATACACCATTTTACTGAACAGCAGCAGCGAATGGGAAGAATCGTCTGATGATTTCCTTCCGATAGAAGACTCAGAGCCATTTACAGAAAGCGACTCCAGTTCTGAGTTTTTTGGACCACCTCCAGCCCGACCAATCAGAAGAGAGGGGCAGGCTGGGGCCACCAGTCCTGCAGTGAGTACCGACAGTGACTCAGAAGGTGAAGGGCCACCACTTCACGGAGAAGGCAGGACAGCGGGCAGTGCAGCCGCTTCCAGTGATGGTGGCCGGAGGGCTGGCAGGCGAAGGCGGAACAAGCCTCCAACAGTGCCACAGGAGGTACCACAGGACTTGATTCAATCACCTTCAACCATGGAGGTCCCTAATGTCCCCGCCTCCACAGCCAGACGTGGAATATTGGTGGCTACAGAAAACATGCAGCCACTTAATTTTTTGGAGCTGTACCTTACTGAAACATTTCTGCAGTACATTACCGAACAGACTAATATCTATGCTGAACAGTATAAAGCAGCCAACCCCTCCTCCTCTTTTAATTCAAAGTGGAACCCCACAAACCCCTGCGAAATTAGAGTGTTTTTGGGCCTGACCTTCAGCATGGCCATTATTAAAATGCCGCTCCTACGGCTTTATTGGTCAGATGATGTACTCTTTCACATGCCCATGTATTCGGCCGCCATGCCCAGACAACGATACGAAATGCTGCTGAGTTGCTTGAGTTTTACCAACCCTGCAGACAATCTTCCCCGTGAGGATCCAGCCTATGACCGGCTCTTTAAATTACGACCTCTAATCAATCACCTAAATGAAAAATTTGGCGAGATTTACGTGCCTGAGAGTGAAATTGTTCTCGACGAGTCCCTAGTCCCCTTCCCTGGCATGCCAAGTAAAAAACAGTATATTCCCAGCAAGAGAACGAGATATGGGTTGAAGGTGTACAAAATGTGCGAAAGTGAGACTGGCTACACCTGTTCCTTTAAAATTCATGATGGAAAAGTGGTGAAAGTGGCCTCTGCAGATTACAAGAAGTACAGGTTGGCTATAGATTTGGCCGACCCAATGCCTGCTCCTTATGAGATAGCCCAGAAAAAAGAGGCCTGGTGTAAAAATGTTGCATTTTACCTAATGCAGCTGTCCCTACAAAATGCATACGTGATCTTTAAAAAAGCGGGCAATGGGGGCAGATATGTAAATTTTCAGCATCAGGTCTGTACTTCGCTGATGTTCGAATCCGGCCAGCCTGCCATGAACATGGACCCGTTTGCTTCATAGGACTTCATCAGACTTCATAGCAGGCATTTTTCTGACCCACTCCCCACTACTGCAACAAAAAAGTGTCTAGTTTGTCGGAAACACAGTATTAAAAAAAACACCCGTTACCATTGCCCAGACTGTCCATCAAAACCAGGACTTTGCCCCGTTAAGTGTTTTGATGCCTACCACACACTCTCCGATTATTAGTTTTTGTTTTGGGTTTTTTTTTTCCTCCCAACTCTCTTGTTGTACACATTTTTATTGCACTCTGTTGACCTTCTGACCTCTGGCACGGCTGACGACCACCCTCTGGATTCTGGCCTCTGGCACGGCTGACGACCACCCTCTGGATTCTGGCCTCTGGCACGGCTGACGACCACCCTCTGGATTCTAGCCTCTGGCACGGCTGACGACCACCCTCTGGATTCTGGCCTCTGGCACAGCTGACGACCACCCTCTGGATTCTGACCTCTGGCATGGCTCGTAATCATCCTCTGACTTTATGCATTATGCATGTGTTACATTGTCAATTTAATAATTCCCCACCATCCACATGGACCTGGAGGGTGAATAGAAATTACCGCCACCTTGTGCAGGAGCACGGTGAGTCTCCCGGCGGCGATTTCCATAGGGCATCATAGTGATGCGACAGAGAGGCGCTGATGCGGCATTGAGGTGGACGGAGCTGAATGGTGTTATAGCAATGAGAGAGAGGCTGATGCAGAATCGAGGGGGGGGGGGCACCTGGGGGGCGCAATTCCCAATTGTCACCAACACATACCCGCACATGGCGGGGGGAGGGCACAACAACAAGGATCTGCACACCATCCACATCACTCTGTTTATGAGGGGGCCACTCGCTCTGTACACATGCCGGCAAGGCACTTGGAGGGAGAGCCGCCTCCGTTTTATCACGTGGCGGGGGTACGCGAGAAAAGTGACTTGATAAGCCAACACCCCCTCTTTTGGACCATTTTGTTTGGCCTTAAAGGGATACTGTAGGGGGGTTGGGGGAAAATGAGCTGAACTTACCCGGGGCTTCTAATGGTCCCCCGCAGACATCCTGTGCCCGTGCAGCCACTCCCCAATGCTCCGGCCCCGCGTCCGGTTCACTTCTGGAATTAGACTTAAAAGTCTGAAAACCACTGCGCCTGCATTGCCGTGTTCTCGCTCCCGCTGATGTCAGCAGGAGTGCACTGCGCAGTCGCAGACCATACTGGGCATGCACAGTACGCTCCTGGTGCCCTCAGCGGGAGCGAGAACATGGCAATGCAGGCGCAGTGGTTTTCAGACTTTTAAGTCTGAAATTCCAGAAGTGAACCGGACGCGGGGCCGGAGCATTGGGGAGTGGCTGCACGGGCACAGGATGTCTGCGGGGGACCATTAGAAGCCCCGGGTAAGTTCAGCTCATTTTCCCCCGACCCCCCCCCTACAGTATCCCTTTAAAAGTCAGCTTATACTCGAATATATAAGGTAGTGTAAGCCCTCAGTATGCTTTAAAAGAATTACTATAATATGTGGTAAAAAATAAATAGCTATTTAATCCTTAACTAAAAAGAAAAAAAGTTTCATTTACTTGGGGCTTCTACCAGCCCCCTGCAGTCGCCCTGTGCATGCGCTGTCCTGGAACGTTCCTCCAGCTTCCCGTAGTGGCTAAGTTCTGTTTTCTGGGCCACTACGCCTTCCCAGCTTTGGCCATGCTTCCTTGCTTTCAACCTCATTACCATATAGAGAGATTTCGCACTGCGCATGCGCAGGACAGGTGTGAGTGAGAGCAAGGACGCATGCGGCCAGGGCCAGTCAAGCACAGTTTTTTTTTTCTTTTTAGTTAAAGGGGAACTTAAGTCAAAAACAAAAAACACAGTTTAACTTGCCTGGGGCGTCTGCCGGTCCCCTGCGGTCACCCTGTACCTACACCGTTACTCTAGGATCACTGACTGAGCCTTTTGCCGGCCACGGCGTAGCCCCAGCTGTGTGCATCCTTGTTTTTGCCCTGCGCATGCGCAGTACGAGTAAATCTCTACTGAACCTGCACAGGACGCCCCGGGCAACAGGAGGGCGAACAAGGACGCACGTTCCAGGGCCGTGCAGGTTCAGTGGCCGGTGCCGGGCAAAATTGAAACTGAGCAGCACCGGGGGACTGGAAGATCCGAGAGCACTGGAGCGGGCACAGGGCTAATGCAGGGGGCAGGTTGAAGCCCCAGGTAAGTAAAACTGGCTTTTTTTACCTTTTTTTTTTTTTTTTTAAGGTTCCCTTTAACCAGTTTACCCCCGGCGGTACGAATTTCTCCGTCCCTTTTTTCCCTCCTAAAAAACCAGGGACGGAGAAATCCGTACCTTCCGCGCTACCACCGCTGTCCGCGCTACCGCCGCTCGTGCGCGCGCACCCGCCGCTCGTGCACGCCGTCCCCCGCTTGCCCGGAGATCAATGAACGGGAAAATCCATTCCCGTTCGTTGATCTAAGCTCCCGCAATGATCTGCTGCTTCTTTCAGAAACAGCGCGATCATTGTGAGTCTCCCAGCCTCCTACTGCTTCCTGTAAGCATCCTTCCGGTCGCTTACAGGTCGCATGTAAACATACTCACTGTGGCCATCTGGTGTCCAAATAGTAAACTACACCCTAATGTATTTTACACATAAATAAATTGTTTTACATAATAAATTAACTCATTACCTCCCACACTCCCCATTTTTTTTTTTTTTTTGTAATTTAAAAAAAAAAAAAAACACAATTAAAAAAAAAACATTAATAGTTACCTTAGGGACTGAACTTTTTAAATATTTATGTCAAGAGGGTATAACACTGTTACTTTATAAACTACGGGCTTGTAATTAGGGATGGACGCAAAACTGAAAAAAATGCACCTTTATTTCCAAATAAAATATTGGGGCCAAACATTGCGATAGGGACATAGTTTAAACGGTTTTATAACCGGGAATAATGGGCAAATACATTTCATGTGTTTTAATTACAGTAACATGCATTATTTAAAAACTATTAAGGCCGAAAACTGAAAAATAATTTTTTCCCACATTTTTTCCTATTTTCCCATTAAAACACATTTAGAATAAAATAATTCTTGGCATAATGTCCCACCTGAAGAAAGCCTAATTGGTGGCGGAAAAAACAAGATATAGTTCATTTCATTGCGATAAGTAATAATAAAGTTATAGACGAATGAATGGACGGAGCGCTGAAAGGTGAAAATTGCTCTGGTGGTCAGGGGGTAAAACCCCTCAGTGGTGAAGTGGTTAAAGTGGATCCGAGATAAACTTTTACTCATTGCATAATTGTGTTCCTTTCATACAGTTTATAGGGCATTCCTCAAGCCAAATACTTATTTTGTTTTAATACACTAATTCCCTATAAACTAAACAAGCCTCGCCCACAGCTCCTTTTGTGCCTTGGCACTGCAGCAAGAGCTTATGGGAGCTCAGTCTGGGCAGGAGGTTGTTACTAGCCATTGATTTCAGAGGCAGAGGGGAGGAGGAGAGTGGACTGAATTTACACACAGGCAAGCTGATAGCATCTCCAGCCCTCAGCCTGTGACAATGTGACACACGGAACATGGCTGCCCTCATTGTATCACAGGAATAAATAATCATAAACCTTTGAACCTTTTTGCAGCTAGATATGCTGTGTAAACTATCTAAACTTTAGATAAGGTACATAGACAAGTTATAGTTAGTTTTTAATCTCGGATCCGCTTTAACTGTGTTACATAGTATTTAGGTACATAGACAAGTTATAGTTAGTTTTTAATCTCGGATCCGCTTTAACTGTGTTACATAGTATCTATTTAAGTATTTATATAGCGCCGACATTTTAAGCAGCGCTGTACAGAGTATATAGGCTTGTCACTAACTGTCCCTCAGAGGGGATCACAATCTAGTCCCTACTGTATGTATTGTGTAGTGCATGTATGGTCTAGAGCCAATTTTTTGGAGGGAAGCCAGTTAACTTATCTGTATGTTTTTGGGATGTGGGAGGAAACCAGAGTGCCCAGAGGAAACCCACGCAGACACGGGATGAACATACAAACTCCTTGCAGATGTTGACCTGGCTGGGATTCGAACCGGGGACCCAGCGCTTTCAAGGCGAGAGTGCTAACCACTATGCCACCATGCTGCCCAGCACATAGTAGAATGTATTTTAGCGTGTTTTAGGGTTGAGGCCTATGTCATGGGAATTCTTTTTAGGGTCAAACTTAATTTAAAGCAATACTCTGTACCAAAATAAAACACTTGTAAAAAAAAAAAAAAAAAAAAAATAAACAGTGACAGGAATTAAAAGAGGATACATAGATTGTTACCTTGGGGACTCAGCTTTTTAAATATGTATGTCATGAGCGAGTCATTTCTGCAAATAAGAGCTTTTAAAAAAAAAAAAAATTAAAAAAAAATAATTTATCCCAATTGTATAGATCATTTCCGAAGAGTGCTGAAATGTGAAAATTGCTCTGGTCCATAAGTTTAAAACTACTTCTATCCACACTAATTTTTTTTTCTAGTCTTTTGTAATTGGCACATAGGAGAGACCCTTTTCTTGTAAAACTTTGTACTCATTTTCAACGGTTATCGGCAGAGAGAAGGTCTGGGGAGGGGCTACATATAAAAACGGCGCCAACAAATTTGGGCGCAGCATGAAGCCGATAAACTGCGTGAGTTGGTGTTTAGTTGGTTGGCGTGTGTGTACGTCAGGTAAACAACTTGTTGTGCGGTTGGTTGTGCATTATGTTGGGACGTGTTTATGAGCCCATACTTCGTACAGAATAATCTCATTATAATAAACTAAGCTATTTAGTACACTACCTCTCCAGGTCCCGGACACTCTCCATTACAAGTCTATTGGAGCAACGCCTGGTATAGTAAACCTGGATATAACAAAACTTGTTATAGTAAACATGTTTTTTGGCCCCTACGTGATGCTGACTCTGGATATAGCATATTTCAGTCTCAATCCTCAGTCAGGATCCTCAACGACCATAAATAGGATAATGGTAACCACAGTATCTGTGTAGCTTGCTTATCTACAATGGGATGGGGTGGGGGGGGGGGGGGGGGATTGTGCGAGAGTAATGAATGAAATAAAAATAGGATTTAAATGCAAACGTTTACTCTAATATACAGTGGGATGCAAAAGTTGGGACAACCTTGTTAATCGTTATGATTTTCCTGTATAAATCGTTGGCTGTTACGATAAAAAATGTCAGTTAAATATATCATATAGGACACATGCAGTGATATTTGAGAAGTAGTTATGGCAAATTCTATACCTGCATTTAACCTCCTTGACGGTATGGACGAGTATATCCGTCCATTACCGCCGGAGGTCGCCGCTCAGGCCCTGCTGGGCCGATTTTTATGAAATAAAAAGCAGCACACGCAGCCGGCACTTTGCCAGCCGCGTGTGCTGCCTGATCGCCGCCGCTCTGCGGCGATCCGCCGCGAGCAGCGGCGAAAGAGGGTCCCCCTAGCCGCCCGAGCCCTGCGCAGCCGGAACATATAGTTCCGGCCAGCGCTAAGGGCTGGATCGGAGGCGGCTGACGTCAGGACGACGGCTGACGTCCATGACGTCACTCCGCTCGTCGCTATGGCGACGATATAAGCAAAACAAGGAAGGCTGCTCATTGCAGCCTTCCTTGTTTATTCTGGGCGCCGGAGGCGATCGAAAGAACGCCTCCGGAGCGCCCTCTAGTGGGCTTTCATGCAGCCAACTTTCAGTTGGCTGCATGAAATAGTTTTTTTTTTTTTATAAAAAAAAAACCTCCCGCAGCCTCCCTGGCGATTTTAATAGAACGCCAGGGAGGTTAAAGGGGGCTTAGATGCTTTCCTTGCGTTGAAAGACATCCATGGCTACAATTACTAGGTAATGCCCAGTGGTGGTGTTCCAGGGATTTTATCTGATTGCCATCTAGAGTCGGGAAGGAATTTTTTTTCCCTTTTTGGGGCTAAGTGGACCATGCCTTGTAAGGGTTTTTCACCTTCCTCTGGATCAACAGGGATATGTGAGGGAGCAGGCTGGTGATGTACTTTGTTCTCTGGTTGAACTCAATGGACGTATGTCTTTTTAACCCAAATAACTATGCAACTATGTAAGTGAAATGAAGTTTATTGGATTTACAGAAAGTGTGCAATAATTGTTTAAACAAAATTAGGCAGGTGCATAAATTTGGGCACCACCAAAAAGAAATGAAATCAATATTTAGTAAATCCTCCTTTTGCAGAAATTACAGCCTCTTAACGCTTCCTGGAGGTTCCAATGAGAGTCTGGATTCTGGTTGAAGGTATTTTGGACCTTTCCTCTTTACAAAACATATTTAGTTCATTCAGGTTTGATGGCTTCCGAGCATGGAAAGCTCTCTTTAACTCACACCACAGATTTTCAATTATATTCAGGTCTGGGGACTGAGATGGCCATTCCAGAACGTTGTACTTGTTTCTCTGCATGAATGCCTTAGTGGATTTTGAACAGTGTTTAGAGTCGTTGCCTTGTTGAAGGATCCTGCACCGTCGTAGTTTCAGCTTTGTCACTGATTCCTGGACATTGGTCTCCAGAATCTGCTGATACTGAGTGGAATCCATGCGTCCCTCAACTTTGACAAGATTCCCAGTCCCTGCACTGGCCACACAGTCCCACAGCATGATGGAACATCCACTATATTTTGCTGTAGGTAGCAGGTGTTTTTCTTGGAATACTGTGTTGTTTTTCCTCCATGCATAACGCCCCTTGTTATGCCCAAATAACTCAATTTTAGTTTCAGCACTCCAGCAGAAAAGGCTTACTCTGCATCACTCTTGCATAGACTCAGCATCTCCTTGTGTAAAGTGCGCCGAATGGATCTCACCATTCGTCACTTCTGTTTATCCAAGATTTTTCTTGGTCTGGCACTTTGAGCCTTAACTTGAACTGAGCCTGTGGTCTTCCATTTCCTCAATATGTTCCTAACTGTGGAAACAGACAGCTGAAATCTTTGAGACAGCTTTCTGTATCCTTCCCCTAGACCATGATAAGGAAAAATAGTCTTCAGGTCATTTGAGAGTTGTTTTGAGACCCCCATGTTGCTACTCTTCAGAGAAAATTAAAAGAGGAGGGAAACTTACAATTGACCGCCTTAAGTACTCTTTCTCATAATTGGATTCACCTGTGTATGTAGGTCAGGGGTCACTCAGCTTACCAAGCCAATTGGAGTTCCAGTAATTAGTTCTAAAGATTTTGAAATCAATAAAATAACAACATTGCCCAAATTGATGCACCTGCCTAATTTTATTTAAACAATTATTACGCACTTTCTGTAAATCCAATAAACTTAATTTCACTTCTCAATTATCACTGAGTGTGTCTCCTATATGATATATTTAACTGACATTTTTTATCCTAACAACCAACGATTTATACAGGAAAATCATAACAAGGTTGCCCAAACTTTTGCATTCCACTGTAGGTCATACCAAATAGGCTACAAGAAACAAAATTTAAAGGAAGACTTACAGTTGGGGACCCGAATCACAGGGTACACCACAGTAAAAGTTTTGTTTAAAAGATCCCAAGTAGGGTGTCAGTATGGCGCATGCATCAGTCTTCTATTGCCCGGTCTAAGGTATAATGCCTCCTGTGAGGCTACTTCACAAAAACATACATAGGAGTAAATACCAGGGCCGCACTGAGGCTTGGGAGGGCCAGCTGTGAGGGCGCAGTGCATACTTCCAAATGGACTCCCCGGTCTTATTTCTTGTTAACTTTTTGTTTGTACTTTATAACTTTTGAAGTGTCAAAAATGTATTCTTGCTCAGTGTCGTTTCCAGGAAGACTCCAGAGTTCTCCTTAAATTCCCCCATTTTTATCCTAGCTCTTCGGCTTAAAACACACCAGAGGAGTTTTTTTGAGCGTTTTGAGTTTTTAAATCTGCTGCTAATGTTAGCCTATGTGCCTGTGCACACTGGAGCAATGAGGTTTTGTAAAAAACCCCATATCATTACATTGGGAAGAGCTTTTAGAGATTTCAAAACCTCTTCCCAATGTAATGCTATGGGGTTTTTTTACAAAACCTCATTGCTCCAGTGTGCACAGACACATAGGATAACATTAGCAGCAGATTTAAAAACTCAAAACGCTCAGAAAAACTCCTCTGGTGTGTTTCAGGCCTTCCTTTGGGAAATAGAGCATGAGCTGCAAGTCTGGCTATTTGGAATCCCCTGGAAAGCTAGATTAACAGAAAATGAGGACTATGAAGGCCTCCACCTGTGTTCCATGTAAGCGTCTCTCTGGTTCTTTGATTGGGTCTCCCTTTTTTCCAGGGCGGTGGAGTTGGTACAAAAATCATCCGACTCCTCAGTTCATGAAACCTCTGACTCCACAGCCCTGCTTTTTCCCCAGTGTTGCCGACTCTCTTGGACCAGTTTTCAGGGCCTTCTACTTTGCAGCTTCCAGGCACCACAATAGTAGATTGAAGCTGCTTTGGTTGCCACCCAATTATGCTGGTGCACGGGAGGGGTGGAAATAATGGCAGTCTTGTTGGTGGCAGCCTGAAGATCTCTGTCTGGTTGGGGTACAATGGTGTTTGGGGAGAAAAGGGGGTCAATGAAGAGGATGACTGGTGGTCAGAGCGACACTCACTGGGAAGGCAGTTGTAATGTTTTCTCCGCTATGGGTTATGTTTGAGCTCCATGGCCAGAGTTCTACTTTAACCACTAACCGCATTGACGGAAGTATATCTAGCCCTCTGAAACTCCATCTGAAGTTCTCGGGGCGTAGATCCTCGTCTTCTGCTTGTAATTGGTGGCACACATGCACACTCCCAACAGGAGTTTGAGCACTGATTGGTGAATAGGAATGTGTGTTCTCATAGCCAATTAAAGTGCCTGATGCTTGAATGATCAATGATGTAGCTTATAGCAGTGGTCATTCATTCAAAGGGTTTAAACACATTGTTTTGTTTTATTACATTAGTGTTACCTCAAAACACTCATCAGGGCCTGTTTCCCCACATTCGGGTTGCCCGGGGAAACGCAGCCTATTCTGTTAATGGATGCCGTCCGACTCACATACTAGTGCAGTTCTGGAGAGCATACTGCACTTTATTTCAGGACGCATGCGAATCCCCACAGCATGGATAACCATTTAGCTGTGGCTTTGCAGCAGCACCGGTGCCACGTCTGGTCCGGCACCCGAGTGGAAGTAGGTCCTCCGTATTCTGTGGTAACAAGACCTGCAGTAGAGTTTGCTGTGGGGACATCTAGTGGATCTATTCCATATTTAATGTGGACCTGAACTCTGGCACTGGACACAAGGAAAACAGAGAAAAATGCACTCTGTGTTTTTAGAGAGCAGAGCCTGTCTAATTCCCCCTCCTCTTCAAAAGGTATTAAAAAGGTATTACTTTTAAAAGACTGTTTTTTTTTTTTTTTCTACCTACATCATTTGTTTGGCTAACACGGTACAGAAACATTTTTACTACTACCCTCATCTTCAAGTCATCACAAGTGTAATTTGATCACTCAGATATGTCGGCACATAAATTCTACATTCCTTGGCAGACAAAGCTAATATGTAAACACAAGGGGCTTGATTCACAAAGTGGTTCTAACCTACTTAGCACGCCTAAAGTAGTTTAGGCGTGATAACCTTTGCACTAGTAGGTTAGCACCGTTTTCAGGAATAAAACTCGTGCGCAAAGTCAGGTGCGTGCAGAAAGTTGCATAGGGTTTAATGGGTGCATAAAACTTTAGGTGCACTAAACTTTGCGCGCGGGAATTTCGCGCAAGTTTGTTTTTATCACACCTAAACTGAGTTTAGGCGTGATAAAGGGCTTTTCACAGGCGTGCAAACACTTTGCACCGCTTTGTGAATCAGGCCCAAGATGTTAACCCTTTTGTCTGCTTCCATGAAAGCAGGAAGTAGACGCACTGCAGATTGATTGCAGGAGTTCTTTAAAGAGAATCTGTATTGTTAAAATCGCACAAAAGTAAACATACCAGTGCGTTAGGGGACATCTCCTATTACCCTCTGTCACAATTTCGCCGCTCCTCGCCGCATTAAAAGTGGTTAACAGTTTTAAAAAGTTTGTTTATAAACAAACAAAATGGCCACCAAAACAGGAAGTAGGTTGATGTACAGTATGTCCACACATAGAAAATACATCCATACACAAGCAGGCTGTATACAGCTTTCCTTTTGAATCTCGAGATCATTTGTGTGTTTATTTCCCCCTGCAGCTATCTTCCACTGAAGTGTCGGGCTGTTTCTTCCTGCAGAGTGCAGACAGCTCTGCCTGTATGTAATTCCTCAGTATGTGAAAGCCCAGCCAGTTCAGAGGACGATTTATCCAGCTTGTAAAAGATGAGAGAGAAGAGAGAAGCTGTCCTAATCTAAATAACACACAGGCAGTGTGCAGAGAGGGGTCGGGAAGGGGGAGTTCATAGCAGAACCACAACACTGAAGAACTTGGCAGCCTTCCAGACACAGGCTGACAAGTCTGACAAGAGAGAGATAAGTTGATTTATTACAGAGATGGTGATAGTAGAACGTGCTGCAGTAAGCCAGAACACATTAGAATAGCTTTTGGAACTTGTAGGATAATAAGAGTCTCTTTAAGCTGTAACACGGAAATGTTTTTTCTTTAACGGTTATCATGCTGTTGCTTATCTTTTACAGTAGAGAGGAAGTTCCTAGAGTTCAGGTCTGTTTTGAAAAATATACCCATAACAGTAAGCCCATTAACCCCATGACACACTTTGTCTAGCCAGTTAACCCACCTCCTTCCACTTATCAACTTTAGTTTCAATCCCATAAATCTTTTTTTTTTTTTTTTTCCCTGCCATCTATGCTATTTACGTATATCTTGAGTACAAAAGTTTTTTTCAGGGCTGTGGAGTCGGTCCAAAAATCCACCGACTCCGACTCCTCAGTTTAGGATTCCTCCGACTCCTCGACTCCGACTCCTCTAATTTGCATATTACAATTTTGTTGATTAAAAGTATGTAACATGAAATTCGTCTCTTAACTGCCAACGCTTAGGAATTTTACAAGACAACTGAAGGGAGAAGGATATGTAGACTACTATATTTATTCCCTTTAGGCTGGTTTCACAGTGGGACGTTACAGGCGCACGTTAGAGCAGCCTGTAACGCAGCCCACCGAACAGTAATGAAAAATCAATGGGGCTGTTCACAGTGCGGACGTTGCGTTACATTGTAACGCTGCGTCACAAGACAACCTACTGCATGCAGTACTTTGGACGCGGCTGAGCCGCGTTAGACTGCTTGCACATGCTCAGTAATGTTGGGGAGGAGCGGAGAGCGGCCAGGCACATGGCTAATTAATATGCACTGCACGTTATGACGTGCAGTGTTTACTTCCTGGAGCAGCCGCTCTGTGCGGCGATTGGCCGGCGGGACCACGTGATGCTGCATGCGCACAAGAGTGCGCATCACGGCATCACTGACGCCAGAGTGAGCTGCACAACGCGGCTCACTCTGACGTCCAGATCCAGCACCACCAGGCGTTGAGTTAGGGGGACGTTATGCGACCTTAACGCCCCCTCTAACGCAACGTCCTGGTGTGAAATTAGCCTTAGACTAAAACTAGTCCTTGGTAAGAGTACTTGTAAAAGGTACAAACCGGAACAAAGAACATCTATCAGGCCCTAGGCAATGTAACTGTGGGTACATGTAGGAGTGATGTGCAGGTACTATGCAGGGGAATGAGGAGATTCTTCCTCTATTACACATTCTTCATGCACAATCTGAACAAGGTTTATGGGTGACAGACAACACCTCTGTGTTCAATGTGCACAGCATGCTCAGTGGATTCCCTGCAGCTCTGTGGGGAGTGCATATGTAGAGTATAGTACTACTGTGTAACAAAGTAAACCTGAGACAGATGAAATTAAAGTTTTATACAGACCTGGGGCTTCCTCCAGCCGCCTTCAGGATAATCAGTCCCTCGTTGTCCTCCTCCACCACCTGGATCTTCTGCTATGAGTCCAGGTACTTGAGCCAGTCGGGCGTAGTGCGCATGCACACACTCCGCCGCCAGGAGCATACTACACCTGTGCAGCACTATTGCGCAGGTGCAGAATGTTCCTGGCTGTGGGAGCGGCATGCGGCCGGACAGCGCTGACTGGCTGAATTACCAGGACTCATAGCAGAAGATCCGGGTGGTGGAGGACAGCGAGGGACTGATTAGCCTGAAGGGGGCTGGAGGAAGCCCCAGGTATGTATAAAACTTTACTTTTCATCCGTCTCAGGTACCCTTTAATTTGTAGTCACCAAACCAAATTTTAACAACATATCAAATTATTTGATTTCATCAGCAAAGGGAGTGCATACATTTGCATAAATCAGCATCAATGCAGAATTATTTCCATCTCATTGACCATCTCTATTAGTGACACAGCTACACATCAGGCTTTATTCTTACAGCATAGATGTTATTTAGTGTATATAAGAGATTCCTGTGTACACATCATATATACAGTCACAATCGGATATGTACGGGGACTGCTTTATTGAAGCAGCCCAAGTAACTAATTTTGATTGGTTTATTTCATTTTTGTGGACTAAGCACAGCTATTACTGTATTATCACAAGAGGTCAGCGCTCATAGCAAATGTTAATACAGGTCAGCCAGTTCGCCCTCTCTTCACTTTATACAAATACACAAACAAGAGAAATGGCGCTCTGGCAGCAAAATACAACACCAAAAAGGTCCAAGTGTATGAGACCTAAAAATATAAAATGTCCATAGACATCTGAAATTTTCAATATATCTTCTGTTACTGGTGATATGCTGCTGCAGATCCTATTGCATGTACATGTGAGTGGACCACCACCAACACCCTTTGTGTGCCACTCACCGCTGTAACAGACCAACCAATGGTCTATATGCACCTTGGGACCGTTCCCGGGTCGTCCCCCACCTCTCGATCAATAATTCCTTGTACTCCAGATGCAGTTTATCACCAGATGCAGTTTATCAAGACCTCAATAAAAAATGCTGGACATAGCGTAATACTGCTAAAATGTGTTTAATAATAAAAAGCTATTGCACTTACAATCTCCAGAAGTATAAAAACATATGAGTAATTTTGGCACGGGCTCTCCCCCGCATAAGTGGCCGGGCTGGCTGGCTTGGACTGTCCCTGTCGATATCTCCGCTGCGCATACGGAAGACGCCGGGGTGCCTGCTCGCCTCCTCACCACGCTGCTTCGTGCTCAATCCACTTCCGCATTGGACTCCGCCCTAGCGATTTCGTCACTTCGTGACTCATCAGGGGCTCGGAGTCCAATGCGTCAAGGGCTTCAGATATTGTAACTCCCTCGACCCGCCCCCTCCATACGTGACCTATCATCACATTCTGCTGTATCTGCTGGACCTTTTTGGTGTTGTATTTTGCTGCCAGAGCGCCATTTCTCTTGTTTGTGTATACAGCTATTACTGTATATATACATTATTTTTAATGACTATTATCTGAGAAATAGAACATTTTATCATATTTTCTATTTTAATTACAGTTACAAATCTATTAGGAGTCGGAGTCGGTGCATTTTTTCCCGACTCCGACTTCAGGCACCCAAAATTGCCCGACTCCACGACTCCGACTCCACGACTCCGACTCCACAGCCCTGTTTTTTTTCCCTAGTCTGATTTTCACTCTAAACTTAAAAAAATGTTCTTTTTATACGTAGCTGCTTGGGCAGAAATGGTGAAGATAATGTATACGACTGAAGACCCATACACCATTTTACTGAACAGCAGCAGCGAATGGGAAGAATCGTCTGATGAGCCATATACAGAAAGCGACTCCAGTTCTGAGTTTTTTAGACCACCACCAGCCCAACCAATCAGAAGAGAGGTGCAGGCTGAGGCCACCGGTCCTGCAGTGAGCACCGACAGTGACTCAGAAGGTGAAGGGCCACCACTTCACCGAGAAGGCAGGACAGCGGGCGGTGCTGCCGCTTCCAGTGATGGTAGCCGGAGGGCTGGCAGGCGAAGGCGGAACAGGCCACCAACGGTGCCACAGGAGGTAACACAGGACTTGATTCAATTACCTTCAACCATGGAGGTCCCTAATGTCCCCGCCTCCACAGCCAGACGTGGCGTATTGGTGGCTACAGAAAACATGCAGCCACTTAATTTTTTGGAGCTGTTCCTTACTGAAACATTTCTGCAGTATATTACCGAACAGACCAATATCTATGCTGAACAGTATAAAGCAGCCAACCCCTCCTCCTCTTTTAATTCAAAGTGGAACCCCACAAACCCCAGCGAAATTAGAGTGTTTTTGGGCCTGACCTTCAGCATGGCCATTAATAGAATGCCGCTCCTACGGCTTTATTGGTCAGATAATGTACTCTATCACATGCCCATGTATTCGGCCGCCATGCCCAGACAACGGTACGAAATGCTGCTGAGTTGCTTGAGTTTTAACAACCCTGCAGACAATCTTCCTCGTGAGGATCCAGCCTATGACCGGCTCTTTAAATTACGACCGCTAATCAATCACCTAAATGAAAAATTTGGCGAGATTTACATGCCTGAGAGTGAAATTGTTCTCGACGAGTCCCTAGTCCCCTTCCCTGGCATGCCAAGTAAAAAACAGTATATTCCCAGCAAGAGAACGAGATATGGGTTGAAGGTGTACAAAATGTGCGAAAGTGAGACTGGCTACACCTGTTCCTTTAAAATTCATGATGGAAAAGTGGTGAAAGTGGCCTCTGCAGATTACAAGAAGTACAGGTTGGCTATAGATTTGGCCGACCCAATGCCTGCTCCTTATGAGATAGCCCAGAAAAAAGAGGCCTGGTGTAAAAACGTTGCATTTTACCTAATGCAGCTGTCCCTACAAAATGCATACGTGATCTTTAAAAAAGCGGGCAATGGGGGCAGATATGTAAAATTTCAGGATGAGGTCTGTACTTCGCTGATCTTCGAATCCGGCCAGCCTGCCATGAACATGGGACCGTTTGCTTCATAGGACTTCATCAGACTTCATAGCAGGCATTTTTCTGACCCACTGCCCACTACTGCAACAAAAAAGTGTCTAGTTTGTCGGAAACACAGTATTAAAAAAAACACCCGTTACCATTGCCCAGACTGTCCATCAAAACCAGGACTTTGCCCCGTTAAGTGTCTTGATGCCTACCACACACTCTCCGATTATTAGTTTTTGTTTTGGGTTTTTTTTCCTCCCAACTCTCTTGTTGTACACATTTTTATTGCACTCTGTTGACCTTCTGACCTCTGGCACGGCTGACGACCACCCTCTGGATTCTGGCCTCTGGCACGGCTGACGACCACCCTCTGGATTCTGGCCTCTGGCACGGCTGACGACCACCCTCTGGATTCTGGCCTCTGGCACGGCTGACGACCACCCTCTGGATTCTGGCCTCTGGCACGGCTGACGACCACCCTCTGGATTCTGGCCTCTGGCACGGCTGACGACCACCCTCTGGATTCTGGCCTCTGGCACGGCTGACGACCACCCTCTGGATTCTGGCCTCTGGCAAGACTGACGACCACCCTCTGGATTCTGGCCTCTGACACGGCTGACGACCACCCTCTGGATTCTGGCCTCTGGCACGGCTGACGACCACCCTCTGGATTCTGGCCTCTGGCACGGCTGACGACCACCCTCTGGATTCTGGCCTCTGGCAAGACTGACGACCACCCTCTGGATTCTGGCCTCTGACACGGCTGACGACCAACCTCTGGATTCTGAAATCTGGTTTAGCTAAAGACACTTCAGCTTCTGACTTTTAGTCTGGCTTTGGTTTATCCCACTTTTCTACAACTTCTGCATTTGCTGCATGCCAAACCTCTGGGGGTGAGTACCAATGTGTTTCTATTTTATCTTAAAGAGACTCTGTAACAATTTTTTCAGCCTTAGTTCTTCTATCCTATAAGTTCCTATGCCTGTTCTAATCTGCTCTGGCTTACTGCACTCTTTCCTAACTGCACTGTCTCTGTAATAAATCAATGTATCTTTCCTCTGTCCTGTTTGTCGGGCTAAAGCTTGATTGTGTGGAATGTGCAGGGCTGCTTGTGATTGGTAGAAGCGATACACACCCTCTGCAGGCCCCCTGCATACTCTGAATGACTCATACACTATGCTTAGCTGAGCCTATTAGAAGCTGGTTAGTTTGTTTGTAAACCCTGCCTAAGGGCCTTTTTCCACTAGCCTGCGATTTGCGATTTGCTTCTGACTGCAAATCGCAAGGTACATTAAATGAATAGAAACTGCAGCAGCAATTTCCATTAGTGCGATCCGATTGCGATGCGATTTTTGGTCAAAGCGCAATCGTCGTCCTACCGCGTTTTGTATGCGATTGAGCTGGACTATAATGAGTATAGTAGCTCAATCGCAATCGCATGGTGGAAATTGAAACGCGATTGCGATCGCGATCGTAATTTCATAGTGGAAAAGAGCCCTAAAACTGTTAATTACAAGCCAGGATTGCAGCAGAGAGTGGCAGAAACAGCACAGAGGGGCCCAGGAGAAAATAATGAATAGAATGGTATGCTTTTTATTGTAAGAATATTAGAGTACAGATTCTCTTTAAGATATCTTCTTGTACTTGTTTAGCCTTTTGGAGAAATCTCAGTGAATAGTTAGCCACCCTCCATGACCAGGTTTTAAGGTAGCCACACACGATACAATAAAATGATCCAATTTTACAGCAATTCGATAAATATGATCGATCTCCCGAACAAATGGAAAGCTTTTTTTTTTTTTTTTTTTTTTCTTTTTCATTCCACTGAAAAATCCAATCGGATTTCCATTTTTTTTTTCAATCCGGAATGCTGTAAATTTTTCTTCCATTTTTTTTAAAGGCTGTAGGATTATGCATGTGTTACATTGTCAATTTAATAATGGACCTGGAGGGGGAATAGAAAGTACCGCCACCTTGTGCAGGAGCAGGGTGTGTCTCCCGGTGGCGATTTCCATAGGGCATCATAGTGATGCGACAGAGAGGCGCTGATGCGGCATTGAGGTGGATGGAGCTGAATGGTGTTATAGCAATGAGAGAGAGGCTGATGCAGAATCGAGGGGGGGGGGGGGGGGCAGGCACCCGGGGGGCGCAATTCCCAATTATCACCAACACATACCCGCACATGGCGGGGGGAGGGCACAACAACAAGGATCTGCACACCATCCACAGCACTCTGTTTATGAGGGGGCTGTTATAATTTAAGTAGGCCTCAGTTATTTGGACTGAGTTTTAGGTAAAAGGCTTGTTCGCAGAGTATACCTTTAGAGGTTTTCGTGATGCAGGCAGAAGCATCTCAGTGTCTGTTAGAAGCAGATGATACACGCAGATACTGAGAAGATGTTCCTAGTCCAAGGTCTTAGGCCTACACTGCCCCAGACAAATGGACTACGGGAACAATCAACATGGGCCATATTTATAAAATATAACATTCCGGCAACTAGGGCACAATATCTTATAGAATATTAATCGAGTAGGTGTGTGTCCTGACATCACAAGGGATCTGAACCAATCATAGATGGATCAGATGGGGTCACATTTAACTCTTTCTGGTTCATATAAAACCCACAGCCGGAGTAGGGAGTAGCACTCTCTTTTCTGTCTTGCTACCTGTCCCTGCTGGCTTAAATCTTTATATAATCCATTTCTGTTCTGATATGATGTATGCTGTACATAGGTAGTCTCTAGATGATGTAACTTAGTATAGAAAGAAGATAACCTGATTAACATTCAGGAGGAAGGTTAGTCAAGAGCTTGTAACGCAAATGGAATTAAAGAACGATTGCTTCGCTAAGATGTACCGACACGTAGAGATGTATATCTGTGTACTTAATAAACTCCATCAAGCTTTGAAGACGCCTAAGAAAGTCTATCTCCTGCTTGCTGTGATGAGTCGTGTTTGCAACTCTTGCTGATGCGTTTGCTGGTGCCGGAGCAAAAGGTGATTTATAACAGGGGCCACTCGCTCTGTACACATGCCGGCAAGGCACTTGGAGGGAGAGCTGCCTCCGTTTGATCACGTGGCGGGGGTACGCGAGAAAGGTGACTTGAGTATAAGCCAACACCCCCTCTTTTGGACCATTTTGTTTGGCCTTAAAAGTCAGCTTATACTCGAATATATAAGGTAGTGTAAGCCCTCAGTATGCTTTAAAAGAATTACTATAATATGTGGTTAGAAAAAAAAAAAAAAAAAAAAGCTATTAGATGATGTATATAGGATATCATTTTATAGGGAACCTTAACTAAAAAGAAAAAGAAGTTTCATTTACTTGGGGCTTCTACCAGCCCCCTGCAGCTAAGTTGTGTTTTCTGAGCCACTGCCCCTTCCCAGCTTTGGCCACGCTTCCTTGCTTTCTACCTCATTACCGTATAGAGAGATTTCGCACTGCGCATGCGCAGGACAGAGGTGTGAGTGAGAGCGAGGACGCACGCGGCCAGGGCCAGTCTTCTTTTTAGTTAAAGGGGAACTTAAGTCAAAACAAAAAACCCAGTGTAACTTACCTGGGGCTTCTACCGGTCCCCTGCGGTCACCCTGTACCTACGCCGTTACTCTATGATCACTGACTGAGCCTTCTGCCAGCCACTGCGTAGCCCCAGCTGTGCGCATCCTTGTTTTTGCCCTGCGCATGCGCAGTACGAGTGAATCTCTACTGAACCTGCACAGGACGCCCCGGGCAACAGGAGGGCGAACAAGGACGCACGTGCCAGGGCCGTGCAGGTTCAGTGGCCGGTGCCGGGCAAAATTGAAACTGAGCAGCGCCGGGGGACTGCAAGATCCGAGAGCACTGGAGCGGGCACAGGGCGAATGCAGGGGGCGGGTTGAAGCCCCAGGTAAGTAAAACTGGCTTTTTTTTTTTTTTTTTTTTTAAGGTTCCCTTTAAAGTGGATCCGAGATAAACTTTTACTCATTGCATAATTGTGTTCCTTTCATATAGTTTATAGGGAATTCCTCAAGCCAAATACTTATTTTGTTTTAATACTCTAATTCCCTATAAACTAAACAAGCCTCGCCCACAGCTCCTTTTGTGCCTTGACACTGTAGCAAGAGCTTATGGGAGCTCAGTCTGGGCAGGAGGTTGTTACTAGCCATTGATTTCAGAGGCAGAGGGGAGGAGGAGAGTGGACTGAATTTACACACAGGCAAGCTGATAGCATCTCCAGCCCTCAGCCTGTGACAATGTGACACATGGAACATGGCTGACCTCATTGTATCACAGGAATAAATAATCATAAATCTTTGAACCTTTTTGCAGCTAGATATGCTGTGTAAACTATCTAAACTTTAGATAAGGTACATAGACAAGTTATAGTTAGTTTTTCATCTCGGATCCGCTTTAACTGTGTTACATAGTATTTATTTAAGTATTTATATAGCGCCGACATTTTACGCAGCACTGTACAGAGTATATAGGCTTGTCACTAACTGTCCCTCAGAGGGGCTCACAATCTAGTCCCTACTATAGTCAGATGTATGTATTGTGTAGTGCATGTATGGTCTAGGGCCAATTTTTTGGGGGGAAGCCAGTTAACTTATCTGTATGTTTTTGGGATGTGGGAGGAAACCCACGCAGACACAGGATGAACATACAAACTCCTTGCAGATGTTGACCTGGCTGGGATTCGAACCGGGGACCCAGCGCGTTCAAGGCGAGAGCGCTAACCACTTTGCCACCATGCTGCCCAGCACATAGTAGAATGTATTTTAGCGTGTTTTAGGGTTGAGGCCTATGTCACGGGAATTCTTTTTAGGGTCAAACTTAATCGAAAGCAATACTCTGTACCAAAATAAAACACTTGTAAAAAAAATAAAATAAAAAATAAACAGTGACAGGAATTAAGAGAATACATAGATTGTTACCTTGGGGACTCAGCTTTTTAAATATGTATGTCATGAGCGAGTCATTTCTGCAAATAAGAGCTTTTAAAAAAATAATTTATCCCAATTGTTTAGTTCATTTCCGAAGAGTGCTGAAATGTGAAAATTGCTCTGGTCCATAAGTTTAAAACCACTACTATCCACACTAATTTTTTTTTCCAGTCTTTTGTAATTGGCACATAGGAGAGACCCTTTCCTTGTAAAACTTTGTACTCATTTTCAACGGTTATCGGCAGAGAGAAGGTCTGGGGAGGGGCTACATATAAAAACGGCGCCAACATATTTGGGCGCAGCATAAAGCCTATAAACTGCGTTAGTTGGTGTTTAGTTGGTTGGCGTGTGTGTACGTCAGGTAAACAACGTGTTGTGCGGTTGGTTGTGCATTATGTTGGGACGTGTTTATGAGCCTATACTCGTACAGAATAATCTCATTATAATAAACTAAGCTATTTAGTACACTACCTCTCCAGGTCCCGGACACTCTCCATTACAAGTCTATTGGAGCAACCCCTGGTATAGTAAACCTGGATATAACAAAACTTGTTATAGTAAACATGTTTTGGCCCCTACGTGATGCTGACTCTGGATATAGCATATTTCAGTCTCAATCCTCCGTCAGGATCCTCAACGATCATAAATGGGATAATGGTAACCACAGTATCTGTGTAGCTTGCTTATCTACAATGGGGTGGGGGTGGGGGGGGGGGATTGTGCGAGAGTAATGAATGAAATAAAAATAGGATTTAAATGCTAACGTTTACTCTAATATACAGTGGGATGCAAAAGTTGGGACAACCTTGTTAATCGTTATGATTTTCCTGTATAAATCGTTGGCTGTTACGATAAAAAATGTCAGTTAAATATATCATATAGGACACATGCAGTGATATTTGAGAAGTAGTTATGGCAAATTCTATACCTGCATTTAAAGGGGGTTTAGATGCTTTCCTTGCGTTGAAAGACATCCATGGCTACAATTACTAGGTAATGCCCAGTGGTGGTGTTCCAGGGATTTTATCTGATTGCCATCTAGAGTCGGGAAGGATTTTTTTTCCCTTTTTGGGGCTAAGTGGACCATGCCTTGTAAGGGTTTTTCACCTTCCTCTGGATCAACAGGGATATGTGAGGGAGCAGGCTGGTGATGTACTTTGTTCTCTGGTTGAACTCAATGGACGTATGTCTTTTTAACCCAAATAACTATGTAACTATGTAAGTGAAATGAAGTTTATTGGATTTACAGAAAGTGTGCAATAGTTGTTTAAACAAAATTAGGCAGGTGCATAAATTTGGGCACCACCAAAAAGAAATGAAATCAATATTTAGTCAATCCTCCTTTTGCAGAAATTACAGCCTCTTAACGCTTTCTATAGGTTCCAATGAGAGTCTGGATTCTGGGTGAAGGTATTTTGGACCTTTCCTCTTTACAAAACATCTCTAGTTCATTCAGGTTTGATGGCTTCCGAGCATGGAAAGCTCTCTTTAACTCACACCACAGATTTTCAATTATATTCAGGTCTGGGGACTGAGATGGCCATTCCAGAATGTTGTACTTGTTTCTCTGCATGAATGCCTTAGTGGATTTTGAACAGTGTTTAGGGTCGTTGCCTTGTTGAAGGATCCTGCACCGTCGTAGTTTCAGCTTTGTCACTGATTCCTGGACATTGGTCTCCAGAATCTGCTGATGCTGAGTGGAATCCATGTGCCCCTCAACTTTGACAAGATCCCCAGTCCCTGCACTGGCCACACAGTCCCACAGCATGATGGAACATCCACTATATTTTGCTGTAGGTAGCAGGTGTTTTTCTTGGAATGCTGTGTTGTTTTTCCTCCATGCATAACACCCCTTGTTATGCCCAAATAACTCAATTTTAGTTTCAGCACTCCAGCAGAAAAGGCTTACTCTGCATCACTCTTGCATACAGCATCTCCTTGTGTAAAGTGCGCCGAATGGATCTCACCATTCGTCACTTCTGTTTATCCAAGATTTTTCTTGGTCTGACACTTTGAGCCTTAACTTGAACTGAGCCTGTAGTCTTCCATTTCCTCAATATGTTCATAACTGTGGAAACAGACAGCTGAAATTTTTTGAGACAGCTTTCTGTATCCTTCCCCTAGACCATGATAAGGAAAAATAGTCTTCAGGTCATTTGAGAGTTGTTTTGAGACCCCCATGTTGCTACTCTTCAGAGAAAATTAAAAGAGGAGGGAAACTTACAATTGACCGCCTTAAGTACTCTTTCTCATAATTGGATTCACCTGTGTATGTAGGTCAGGGGTCACTCAGCTTACCAAGCCAATTGGAGTTCCAGTAATTAGTTCTAAAGATTTTGAAATCAATAAAATAACAACATTGCCCAAATTGATGCACCTGCCTAATTTTATTTAAACAATTATTACGCACTTTCTGTAAATCCAATAAACTTAATTTCATTTCTGAATTATCACTGAGTGTGTCTCCTATATGATATATTTAACTGACATTTTTTATCCTAACAACCAATGATTTATACAGGAAAATCATAACAAGGTTGCCCAAACTTTTGCATTCCACTGTAGGTCATACCAAATAGGCTACAAGAAACAAAATTTAAAGGAAGACTTACAGTTGGGGAACCGAATCACAGGGTACACCACAGTAAAAGTTTTGTTTAAAAGATCCCAAGTAGGGTGTCAGTATGGCGCATGCATCAGTCTTCTATTGCCCGGTCTAAGGTAAAATGCCTCCTGTGAGGCTACTTCACAAAAACATGCATAGGAGTAAATACCAGGGCCGCACTGAGGCTTGGGAGGGGCCAGCTGTGAGGGCGCAGTGCATACTTCCAAATGGACTCCCCGGTCTTATTTCTTGTTAACTTTTTGTTTGTACTTTATAACTTTTGAAGTGTCAAAAATGTATTCTTGCTCAGTGTCGTTTCCAGGAAGACTCCAGAGTTCTCCTTAAATTCCCCCATTTTTATCCTAGCTCTTCGGCTTAAAGAGACTCCGTAACAAAAATTGCATCCTGTTTTTTATCATCCTACAAGTTCCAAAAGCTATTCTAATGTGTTCTGGCTAACTGCAGCACTTTCTACTAACACAGTCTCTGTAATAAATCAATGTATCTTTCCCCTGTCAGACTTGTCGGCCTGTGTCTGGAAGGCTGCCAAGTTCTTCAGTGTTGTGGTTCTGCTATGAACTCCCCTTTATGCAGACTGCCTGTGTGTTATTTAGGATTAGAGCAGCTTCTCTCTTCTCTCTCTTATCTTTTACAAGCTGGATAAATCGTCCTCTGAGCTGGCTGGGCTTTCACATACTGAGGAATTACAAACAAGGGCAAAGCTATTTGCAGGAAGAAAAGAGCAGCCTGAAACTTCAGTGCATGGGGGAAAGAAACACACAAATGATCTCTTGAGATTCAAAAGGAAGGCTGTATACAGCCTGCTTGTGTATGGATGTATTTTCTATGTGTGGACATACTGTACATCAACCTACTTCCTGTTTTGGTGGCCATTTTGTTTGTTTACAAACAAACTTTTTAAAACTGTTTTTAACCACTTTTAATGCGGCGAGGAGCGGCGAAATTGTGACAGAGGGTAATAGGAGATGTCCCCTAACGCACTGGTATGTTTACTTTTGAGCGATTTTAACAATACAGATTCTCTTTACAACACACCAGAGGAGTTTTTTTGAGCGTTTTGAGTTTTTAAATCTGCTGCTAATGTTATCCTATGTGTCTGTGCACACTGGAGCAATGAGGTTTTGTAAAAAACCCCATAGCATTACATTGGGAAGAGCTTTTAGAGATTTCAAAACCTCTTCCCAATGTAATGCTATGGGGTTTTTTACAAAACCTCATTGGTCCAGTGTGCACAGACACATAGGATAACATTAGCAGCAGATTTAAAAACTCAAAACGCTCAGAAAAACTCCTCTGGTGTGTTTCAGGCCTTCCTTTGGGAAATAGAGCATGAGCTGCAAGTCTGGCTATTTGGACTCCCCTGGAAAGCTAGATTAACAGAAAATGAGGACTATGAAGGCTTCCACCTGTGTTCCATGTGAGCGTCTCTCTGGTTCTTTGATTGGGTCTCCCTTTTTCCAGGGCGGTGGAGTTGGTACAAAAATCATCCGACTCCTTAGTTTATGAAACCTCTGACTCCACAGCCCTGCTTTTTCCCCAGTGCTGCCGACTCCCTTGGACCAGTTTTCAGGGCCTTCTACTTTGCAGCTTCCAGGCACCACAATAGTAGATTGAAGCTGCTTTGGTTACCACCCCATTATGCTGGTGCATGGGAGGGGTGGAAATAATGGCAGTCTTGTTGGTGGCAGCCTGAAGATCTCTGTCTGGTTGGGGTACAATGGTGTTTGGGGAGAAAAGGGGGTCAATAAAGAGGATGACTGGTGATCAGAGCGACACTCACTGGGAAGGCAGTTGTAACGTTTTCTCCGCTATGGGTTATGTTTGAGCTCCGTGGCCAGAGTTCTACTTTAACCACTAACCGCATTGACGGAAGAATATCTATGCCCTCAGAAACTCCATCTGAAGTTCTCAGGGCGTAGATACTCGTCTTCTGCTTGTAATGGGTGGCACACATGCACGCTTCCAACAGGAGTTTGAGCACTGATTGGTGAATAGGAATGTGTGTTCTCATAGCCAATTAAAGTGCCTCATGCTTGAATGATCAATGATGTAGCTTATAGCAGTGGTCATTCATTCAAAGGGTTTAAACACATTGTTTTGTTTTATTACATTAGTGTTACCTCAAAACACTCATCAGGGCCTGTTTCCCCACATTCGGGTTGCCCGGGGAAACGCAGCCTATTCTGTTAATGGATGCCGTCCGACTCACATACTGGTGCAGTTCTGGAGAGCATACTGCACTTTATTTCAGGACGCATGCGAATCCCCACAGCATGGATAACCATTCAGCTGTGGCTTTACAGCAGCACTGGTGCCACGTCTGGTTCGGAAGCGAAGTGGCACCCGAGTGGAAGTAGGTCCTCATTATTCTGAGGTAACAAGACCTGCAGTAGAGTTTGCTGTGGGGACATCTAGTGGATCTATTCCATATTTCATTTAAAGTGGACCTGAACTTTTGCACTGGACACAAGGAAAACAGAGAGAAATGCACCCTGTGTGTTTTTAGAGAGAAGAGCCCGTCTAATTCCCCCTCCTCTTCAAAAGGTATTAAAAAGGTATTACTTTTAAAATACTGGTTTTTTTTCTACCTACATAATTTGATTGGCTAACACGGTACAGAAACATCTCTACTACTACCACCCTCATCTTCAAGTAATCACAAGTGTAATTTGATCTCTCAGATATGTCGGCACATAAATTATACAGTCCTTGGCAGACAAGGCTAATATGTAAACACAAGATGTTAACCTTTTTGTCTGCTTCCATGAAAGCAGGAAGTAGATGCACTGCAGATTTATTGCAGGAGTTCTGTAAGCTGTAACACAGAAATGTCTTTTTCTTTAAAGGTCATCATGCTGTTGTTTATCTTTTACAGCAGAGAGGAAGTTCCTAGAGTTCAGGTCTGCTTTGAAAATACACCACCTATACCCATTACAACAAGCCCATTAACCCATGACACACTTTGTCTAGGCAGTTAACCCCTCTCCTTCCACTTTCCAACTTTAGTTTCAATCCCATAAATCTTTTTTTTTTTCATTTTTTTCCCCCTGCCTTCTATGCTATTTAGGTATATCTTAAGTACAAAAGTTTTTTTTTTTTCCCCTAGTCTGACTTTCACTCTAAACTTTTTTTTTTTTTTTTTTTTTTTTTTTTTTATACGTAGCTGCTTGGGCAGAAATGGTGAAGATAATGTATACGGCTGAAGACCCATACACCATTTTACTGAACAGCAGCAGCGAATGGGAAGAATCGTCTGATGATTTCCTTCCGGTAGAAGACTCATATACAGAAAGTGACTCCAGTTCTGAGTTTTTTGGACCACCTCCAGCCCGACCAATCAGAAGAGAGGTGCAGGCTGGGGCCACCGGTCCTGCAGTGAGCACCGACATTGACTCAGAAGGTGAAGGGCCACCACTTCACGGAGAAGGCAGGACAGTGGGCAGTGCGGCCACTTCCAGTGATGGTAGCCGGAGGGCTGGCAGGCGAAGGCGGAACAAGCCTCCAACGGTGCCACAGGACTTGATTCAATCACCTTCAACCATGGAGGTCCCTAATGTCCCCGCCTCCACAGCCAGACGTGGAATATTGGTGGCTACAGAAAACATGCAGCCACTTAATTTTTTGGAGCTGTTCCTTACTGAAACATTTCTGCAGTACATTACCGAACAGACCAATATCTATGCCGAACAGTATAAAGCAGCCAACCCCTCCTCCTCTTTTAAATCAAAGTGGAACCCCACAAACCCCAGCGAAATTAGAGTGTTTTTGGGCCTGACCTTCAGCATGGCCATTAATGAAAAGCCGCTCCTACGGCATTATTGGTCAAATGAATTAATCCACCACATGCCCATGTATTCGGCTGCCATGCCCAGACAACGATACGAAATGCTGCTGAGTTGCTTGAGTTTTAACAACCCTGCAGACAATCTTCCTCGTGAGGATCCAGCCTATGACCGGCTCTTTAAATTACGACCGCTAATCAATCACCTAAATGAAAAATTTGGCGAGATTTACGTGCCTGAGAGTGAAATTGTTCTCGACGAGTCCCTAGTCCCCTTCCCTGGCATGCCAAGTAAAAAACAGTATATTCCCAGCAAGAGAACGAGATATGGGTTGAAGGTGTACAAAATGTGTGAAAGTGAGACTGGCTACACCTGTTCCTTTAAAATTCATGATGGAAAAGTGGTGAAAGTGGCCTCTGCAGATTACAAGAAGTACAGGTTGGCTATAGATTTGGCCGACCCAATGCCTGCTCCTTATGAGATAGCCCAGAAAAAAGAGGCCTGGTGTAAAAACGTTGCATTTTACCTTATGAAGCTTTCTCTACAAAATGCGTACGTGATCTTTAAAAAAGCGGGCAATCGGGGCAGATATGAAACATTTCAGGATGAGGTCTGTACTTCGCTGATCTTCGAATCCGGCCAGCCTGCCATGAACATGGACCCGTTTCCTTCGGAGGACTTCATCAGACTTCATGGCAGGCATTTTGCTACCCTACTCCCCGCTTCTGAAACAAAAAAGTGTATAGTTTGCCTGAAACACAGTATTAAAAAAGACACCCGTTACGACTGCCCAAAGTGTCCATCACAACCAGGACTTTGCCCCATTATGTGTTTTGAGGCCTACCACACACTCTCTGATTATTAGTTTTTGTTTTGTGTGGTTTTTTTTTTTATACTCTTGTACACATTTTTATTGCACTCTGTTGACCTTCTGGCTTCTGACCTCTGGCACGGTTGACGACCACCCTCTGGATTCTGGCCTCTGGCACGGCTGACGACCACCCTCTGGATTCTGGCCTCTGGCACGGCTGACGACCACCCTCTGGATTTTGGCCTCTGGCACGGCTGACGACCACCCTCTGGATTCTGACCTCTGGCACGGCTGACGACCACCCTCTGGATTCTGACCTCCTGGCACGGCTGACGACCACCCTCTGCATTCTGACCTCCTGGCATGGCTGACGACCACCCTCTGGATTCTGACCTCTGGCACGGCTGACGACCACCCTCTGGATTCTGGCCTCTGGTACGGCTGACGACCACCCTCTGGATTCTGGCCTCTGGCACGGCTGACGACCACCCTCTGCATTCTGGCCTCTGGCACGGCTGATGACCACCCTCTGGATTCCGGCTCGGCTCATAATCATCCTCTGACTTCTGAAATCTGGTTTAGCTAAAGACACTTCAGCTTCTGACTTTTAGTTTGGCTTTGGTTTATCCCACTTTTCTACAACTACTGCATTTGCTGTATGCCAAACCTCGGGGGGTGAGTACCAATGTGTTTCTGTTTTATCTTAAGATATCTACAGTTAGAGTTACAGTTAGCCACCCTCCATGACCAGGCCTTAAGGTGGCCACACAGGATACAATAAAATGATCCAATTTTACTGCAATTCGATAAATATGATCGATCTGAGAATAAATGAAAGCTTTTTTTTTTTTTTCATTCAACTGAAAAATCAGATCAAATTTCCTGTGATTTCAGAGCCGTTTCGATCACTGTGATCGAAACGGCTGTATATCGGCGGGAAAATCGTTAGGTGTATGGGCCTCTTTAGAGTCTGCAGTACTAATCCAATCACCCATTGTCACACAAACAAACAAATAAATTCTGTGTATACTTGAGTATAAGCCGACCCAAGTATAAGCCCGAGACCCCAACTTTTACCCCCCAAAACAGGAAAAAGTGGGGGACCCGAATATAAGCCAAGCGTAGGAAATGCTGCAGGGACCCGATAGACTTTGGGGGTCTGGAAGAGGCCCTATATAGGTAAATGGCAGCTTTTTGGTGGTGTGGGTGGAATTATTATTCCAATAATTGAAACTAATTTTATCTAATGGAATAAGAACAGGTGCTCACAGGTTGCTTCCCTATCCTTCAAGCATGCTCACTGCTCAGTCTCAATGAGGTCATTGTTCCTGGCCCAACGTGATACTGTCTGTGAGCCATGTGGAGGCCAGGCAGTAGTAGAAGGCCAGGGAGGGTGCCAGCAAGGTAAGAAGGGTGCTGTAACTAATGTCACTGCACTCCCTTCACACAAACCCCCTCTATATAAAGTTCTATCTCCCCCCGAGTGCCTTGCCGGCATGTGTACAGAGCGAGTGGCCCCCTGTGTGCTGTGGATGGCATGCAGATCCTTGTTGTTGTGCCACGTGCTGGTATGCGTTAGTGATAACTGAATTGCGCCTCCCAGACGGCTCCCCGGTACATACAAAGTGATGCGCAACGGAGCTGCTTCCTTCACTCACCGTTCAGCCCCGTCCACCTCGATGCCGCATCAGCGCTTCTCTGTCTCATCGCTATCATGCCCTCCACCACCAGACGAACACAAGGAATCCAGTGCAGGAGATTTGGGCCCACCACAGACCGTAATTGGAACTTCGGAAATAGCAGCGCTCAGTGAGTAACTTCGTTGCCGTCAGAAGACTGAGCTGAACACTAATTCGGCCGCCAGGAATAGCTGGAAGCCGAATTACACCACTCCCCACCGTCCACGTGGACCTGGAGGGGGAATAGTAATTAATGCCGCCGGCGGTGGTTTCCAGAGCGCATCATAGCGCTGAGTCAGAAGCGCTGATGCGGAATCTAGGTGGACAGCGCTGAACAGTGAGCGAAGGAAGCACGCTACGTTGGGCATCACTCTGCATATACCAGGGAGGCCAATCGGAGGGGGGGAAGCTTATTCCCAATTATCATTAACACATACCCGCACGTGTGGGGGGGGGGGGATCAACAACAAGGATCTGCGCACCATCCACAGCACTCTGTTTATGAGCAGGCCACTCGCTCTGTACACATGCCGGCAAGGCACTCGGAGGGAGAGTCGCCTCTGTTTTTTCACATGGCGGGTGTACTCGGGGGAGGTGACTCAAGTATAAGCTGACACCCCCACTTTTGAGCCATTTTTTTCAGCCTAAAAAGTCAGCTTATACTCAAGTATATACGGTAGTGTAAGCCCTCAGCATGCTTTAACCTCCTTGCCAGTTATCCCGAGCTCAGCTCAGGATTTCTCATTTTCAATTTTTTTTTTATTGCACGCAGCTAGCACTTAGTGCTAGCTGCTTGCATTTCTTGATCGCCGCCAATTTGCCACTGTGCGCCACGCTGCCCCCCCCCCCCCAGACCCCTTGCGCAGCCTGGCCAATCAGTGCCAGGCAGCGCTGAGTGGTGGATCGGGATTCCCGCTGACGTTGGTGACGTCATCCCGCCCCGCCATGGCGACGGGGGAAGCCTAGCTGAAAATCTGAAGTTCTGAACGGGATTTCCTGCTTGCAAAGATCGCCGGTGGCAATCGAAGTACGTAGGGGGATGCCGCTTGTCAGCGGCTATCATGTAGCTAGCGCTAGGCTAGAATTGAGCATGAATTAAAAAAAAAAATTAAAAGTGCTGCGCCCCCCCCCCCTTGCCGATGTAATTGGAACGGCAAGGGGGTTAAAAAAAGTGACTATGATATTTGGTAAAAAAAAAAAAAAAAAAAAAATGTAGCTGAAAAAGCCATTTGTGCTATTCCAGGTTAACAGTCTGTGCCCAAATAGCTATCAGATGATGTATATGGGATTTCATTTTAAAGGGAACCGAAATAACAAGAAAAAAATAATTTCGCTTACCTGGGGCTTCTACCAGCCCCCTACAGTCGCTCTGTGCCCTCGCCGTCCTGGAATGATCCTCCAGTCCCCCGTAGTGGCTAAGTTTTGTTTTCTGGGCCACTTCCCCTTTCCTGCCCTGGCCATACTTCCTTGCTTTCGCTCTCATTGCCGTATAGAGAAATTTCGTACTGCGCATGCGCAGGACGGAGGTGTGAGTGAGAGCGAGGACGCACGCGGCCAGGCAGGCGCAGTTTATTTTCCTTTTTAGTTAAAGGGAAACCAAAGTCAAAACAAAAAGCCAATTTTACTTACCTGGGGGTTCTACCGGCCCCCTACGGTCGCTCTGTGCCTGTGCCGTTACTCTAGGATCACCGACCAAGCCTGTTGCCGGCCACTGCGTAGCCCCAGCCATGCGCCTCCTTGTTTTTGTCCTGCGCAGTCGCAGTACGAATAAACCTCTACTGAGTCTGCTGCACAGGACGCACCAGGCAATAGGAGGGCGCAAGTGCTGTGCAGGTGCAGTGGCCGATGCAAGGCAAAATCGAAACTGAGCAGCGCCGGGGGACCAGAAGATCCTAGAGTACTGGAGCGGGCACAGGGCGACTGCAGGGGGCGGGTAGAAGCCCCAGGTAAGTAAAACTGGCTTTTTTTATTCTTTCTTAAAGGACTTACGAGCCCAAAAACAAAAAAAGTGCAGTACCTCTGTCATGTTTAAATGCATGGAGGACGCCATCCGTGCCCTCCGTGCAGTTCCGCCGGGTCCCTGCAGTGCAATCGCCCCCCCCCTTCCCCCGTGCTGCTCCCGACCCCACTGCCTCTCCTAATATGGCCGCAACTGTGCAGTCCACAAAGACGGGAGTGCAGCTGCGCAGCTCTAGGCCCCCCCCCCCCCAGCCTAACGCCAACTGGCGTCAAGTCCTGGGGCTGCATTTCGCATGAGATCGCGCACAGGCTGCATGCGCATCTCCTGCCGGGGGGGGGGGGGCGGTGCTCCGCCCCGCCTTCTGTCTCCGAGCGGCAATTGCCGCTTGGAAGACTGTTAGACGGCGAAACTGTCGTCTTTTCTGTTAGTACAGCGCTGCGATCCGCAGCAGCGCTGTACTAGGGACAGCCGTGTGACACCGCTGTCCCCCTGGGGGACAAGAGAGCGATCGGTTCTCATAGGCAGAAGCCTATGACAGCCGATCGCAGGATTGGCTGGCTGGGGGGAGGGAGGGGTTTACAAAAAAAAAAGTGTTATAGTAAAAAAAACCTAATATTTATAAAAAAATTAAATAAACACAGGGGGGCGATCAGACCCCACCAACAGAGAGCTCTGTTGGTGGGGAGAAAAGGGGGGGGGGGATCACTTGTGTGCTGTGTTGTGCAGTCCTGCAGCTCGGCCTTAAAGCTGCAGTGGCCAACTAACAATAAAAAGTCCTGGTCTTTAGGGGGGTTTAACACTGCGATCCTCAAGCGGTTAAAGGGAACTTAAACTGAGAAGCATATGGATTTTCCTTTTAAAATAATACCAGTTGCCTGACTCTCCTGCTGATCCTGTGTCTCTAATACTTTTAGGCACAACCCCTCAACAAGCATGCAGCAGATCAGGTGCATGGCTGCCAAGCACCTGGTAATGTTTAAAAGGAAACCTACATATCCCTTCCAGTTAAGGTTCCCTTTAAGTAGAAAGCTTCTGGCCTCATCTGAAGAGGCCATAACATTATCTTTTGCTTACATTCCTTTGTCTGCTAAATGTGTAGCTGTGCTGAAAATGAGCTCTATCTGCTGTAGAAGCAGAAAGAGCTGAGAAGTGATCACTAGATACATTTTAATATATAGATACAGCATCTATGCAAAAAAAATGCACTGGCAGCTTTCAGAGCAGATAAAATGTACTTTGGGAACTTTTAATTTGTGAACAGGCAGTATTACTTGTGCACAAATGCAAATATGGATGATAACAGTATGGCTAATACAAAGCAGGAAAACACATTTTTATGAAATGTTATGTCAGAGTTTTATCCCACTTTTGGCGAGGGCCACAAAATATTATATCAAGGGCCGCAAATGGCCCGCGGGCCGCGAGTTTGAGGCCCCTGCGTTAGATAGATATATGGCAGCCCAGCACATTACACACCTCCCATGGATCCAGCTCGGGGTTACCACTCGGATTTCAAGCCCAAGTCTGACTGGGGATTTCCGCTAAGGAGGGTAAGTTATGTCCGCACCTATCTAGGAGTGACCGCATGTGAACTTGAAGGTAGTACATTGGAAGCTGGAAAATGAGCAAAGGACCTATACATAAAAGCAAAGGAGATCAGTTGTGTAAATTTCCATAGTATAATACATAACTTTTTAATACGTTGCACTAAACCCCTTACATAAGGACAGGAGCATATAAAACAAGTAGCCAGTATGTCACCAAGCAACTGCTATTGTTATAGGTAAATCAATATGGCACCGTGCATATAACTGACATTTCTGATCTATATGCAGTTGATATTTCAGCTGTAATATTTATGGAAAATGGCCCCATTTCATTACATTTTTATTAGATTCAGTTTTAGATCAAATCTCATATCCAATCTGTTGGTATATAGTAATCTTAGTTATATGACCACTTTAAAGAGGAAACTGTAATAAAAAAAATGTTTAATTTTTACAATAATTATGTATAAATGATTTAGTCAGTGTTTGCCCATTGTAAAATCTTTCCTCTGCCTGATTTACATTCTGACATTTATTACATGGTGACATTTTTACTGTTGGCAGGGGATGTAGCTGCTGCATGCTTTTTTAGCAGTTGGAAACAGCTATTTCCCACAATGCAGCAAGGTTCACAGACCGGAAACTGCCAAGCGTATGTACTCAGAATTTCTTTGTGGGAGGGGTTTCACCACAATATCAGTCATACAGCGCCCCCTGATGGTCTGTTTGTGAAAAGGAATATATTTCTCATGTAAAAGGAGGTATCAGCTACTGATTGGGATAAAGTTTAATTCTTGGTCAGAATTTCTGTTTAAAGCCCACCTGATGGGCTTTAGATGTGGCGTACAATCAATTGATGGTGATCTTTTACCTGGAACATGGAGGTTGCCATATTTATTTCCTTTTAAGCAATACCAGTTCCCTGGCAGCCTTGCTGATCTATTTGGCTGCAGTAGTGTCTGAATAAAACCAGAAACAAGCATGCAGCTAGTCTTGTCAGATCTGACAATAATGTCAGAAACACCTGATCTGCTGCATGCTTGTTCAGGGGCTATGGCTAATAGTATTAGAGGCAAAGGATCAGCAGGACTGCCAGGCAACCAGTATTGCTTAAAAGGGAATACATATGGCAGCCTCCATATCCCTTTCGTTTCATTTGTCCTTTAAAACATTTGCTATAAAAATAAAAAGTTATAGACTACAGTTGTTGTGCACTTTCAATGCACAATTCAAAGACCATTCAGGGAGTGATCTATCTTGAAAAATTCCATAATTTAAAATACATACATATTAAGTGTAGATTTCTCCCTGAGTAAAATGCATTATATATAATTTTTTCCCATGTTGCTTTTATTTACAGTATGTAGTTAAAAGTTGATCGATCTGACAGGTTTTGGACTAGTCCCTCTCCTCATGGGGGATTCTGAGCATCTCCTTTTATTATTTACAAAAGCACTCCCCGGAAAGGATCTGAACAAAGATGCCAGTGAGCCTCTTTACTTGTTTACATACTATTTTGGCAGCTGGTCTGAGGAACTGCAGATCAGGAAGTGCTTTTGTAAATGGAAAAATAACTGAGAATCCCCCATGAGGAGATGAACTAATCTGAAACCTGTCAGCTTTTCACTACCTACTGTAAGTGACGGGAAAGTAGGAAAAAGTCGTTTATAGTGCATTTTACAATTGTCCATACGAGTTGTCCTTTAAATCTGTGATTAGATGATGCCATGCGCTCTCCTTTTTGTTTCAGAAGATGCAGCTACTGGAGAGGAGGCAACTGAAGATATAAATGAACCCAAAGAACCAATCCCGGAAGAGGGGGAGGAGTTTATGGATACCAAACATGAATCCAAGTTCAGCCTGGAGACAAATTTCATAGAAGATGATGTTGAAGATAACAAAACCGTCTCTGCACAGCCTCCAGTTATTTCCCCTGCAGGTATACATATCTTATCTCACACATGTTTACCTGTCATGGCAGAACTCAGGAGCCTGCCATTACAAGCCTGCTGCTTGGCTTTCATGCTTATCCTCTGCAATTACAATTCAAAGGAATACACCAAAAAAGTCTCTGTTTTTAAAGGACAACTGACATGAGAGGGAGATGGAGGCTGCCATATTTAATTCCAGCTAAACAATACCAGTTGCCTGGCAGCGCTGCTGGTCTATTTGACTGCAGTAGTGTCTGAATAACACCAGAAACAAGCATGCAGCTAATATTGTCAGGTCTGACAATATTGTCACAAACGCTTGATATGCTGCATGCTTGTTTAGGGTCTATGGCTAAAAGTATTAAAGGCAGAGGACCAACAGGACAGCCAAGCAACTGGTATTGCTTAAAGGGGCACTATGGCAAAAAGTGCAAAATTTAAAATATGTGCAAACAAACAAATAAGTACATTTTTTTCCAGAGTAAAATGAGCCATAAATTACTTTTCTCCTATGTTGCTGTCACAGTAGGGGGTAGAAATCTGACAGAAGTGACAGGTTTTTGGACTAGTCCATCTCTTCATATGGGATTCTTTATTCTTTATAAAGATATTCCCTAAAAAGTATTTAACAATGATGCTGGCCAGCTTCCCTGCTCCCTACACAGTTTTTCGGCAGTTGGACAGAGCAACTGCCATTCACTAAGTGCTTTTGAAAATAAATCCCTGAGAATCCCCTATGAAGACATGGACTAGTCAAAAACCTGTCGGTAATGTCACATTTCTACTACCTACTGTAAGTGACAGCAACATAGGAGAAAAGTAATTTATGTACTCTGGAAAAAATGTACGGTACTTTATTTGTATATGTTTGTACATATTTTAAATTTTTTTGCCATAGTGCCGCTTTAAAAGGAAACAAATATGGCAGCCTTCATTTACCTCTCACTTCAGTTGTACTCTAAGCTGAAAAGAAGGGATAGTCAGAAATGCCCATTCTGAAGGAATTGTCTATCTGAATTCCTCTACAGTTTTTTTGTCAATAAAACTTGTTAATAGAAAAAAAAATGTGTTTAGTGGAATGCACTAGAAACCACGATTGGCAAAGCTTTACACTTCAGAATTCTCTGGCCTAATAATTTGGAGTCTCGGTACTCCTGTATTCTGCGGAAATTCCGTTTTCCGTTGTGCAATACTGATTCTCTGATTGGCCCAATACTTCCGAGTCTTGTAATTGGCCTTAAAATTCCGAGTGTCGGTAATGCAGTATTTGGATCTCCGCACTCCAATTTCTGAATTACTGTTGCAGAAAGCTGATTTCCGAAACGGAAACTTGGAACTCGGAAGCTCATCCCAATTCAAAAGAACGATGTGGTAGTTCATATGGCAAGATAATTGTATAGCTATTTATAGGGAAGGAAAAATGCCATACTGAACTGACCGGGGGCTTCCACCAGTGACCCTGAACCCCCCCCCCACCCCAGTAGTCTGTGATGTCCTTCCGCCATCTCACTTGATGCCCAGCGCCATGAGCATTCTGCGCACACGCAGTTCATTCTTATGAAAACTGTGCCTGCACAGAACGCTCATGGTGGCAGGTGTGCGGATGGCCCATGCATGCACGGTTGCGCATGACTTTTGGTAGGGCTGAATGATTTTCGGTTTTAAACCGAAAATCGTGATCAGGCCCAAGACGATCTTCATATCATCAAAGCGGCGGTTTTGGCCACTGTTGCCTTTTTTGCTCCCGGCCTCCTCCTCTACTCCCGGCACCAGTGAAGTTTAAATTCTACATGCCTCACCGCATTGCATACACGTGGGTTGAGCCGCGGTGGAGGCAGCGAGCGTTTCCTAGTAACGCTGGCCTCCAGGAAGTGATGTCACACTTCCTGGTACAGGTCCGCGTTACTATGTGTACACTCGTTCCCTCTACACCGTGGCTCACCATGCGGCATTGCAATGCGATGAGGCCGAATAAAATTGGAAATTTACTGGAGGAGGGGGCCTGGAGCTGAGTAAGTAACATCGGCCAGCAGTGGCAAGGGAGGGAAATAGAAGGGGATCTGGCGATCTACACCAGGGGGGGGGGGGGGGGCGGATCTGGCTATATACACTAGGGGGGGAGGGGGAAAGATCTGGCTATATAAATTAAGGGGGGCGGATCTGGCTATATAAACTAAGGGGGGGATCTGGGTATATACACAAAGGGGGTGGGGTTTGGATGGCTAACCTGTACTGCCACACCTATGCTGGCTAACCCGTACTGCGGCACCCATACTGGCTAACCTGTACTGTGGCACTTATAAACTGGCTAATCTGTACTGCGGCACCTATACTGGCTAATCTGTACTGCGGCACCTATACTGGCTAATCTGTACTGCGGCACCTATACACTGTCTAACCTGTACTGTGGCATCTATACACTGGCTAACCTATACTGCGCACCTATACACTGTCTAACCTGTACTGTGGGATCTATACACTGGCTAACCTATACTGCGCACCTATACACTGGCTAACCTATACTGCGCACCTATACACTGTCTAACCTGTACTGTGGGATCTATACACTGGCTAACCTATACTGCGCACCTATACACTGTCTAACCTGTACTGTGGGATCTATACACTGGCTAACCTATACTGCGCACCTATACACTGGCTAACCTATACTGCGCACCTATACACTGTCTAACCTGTACTGTGGCATCTATACACTGGCTAACCTATACTGCGCACCTATACACTGTCTAACCTGTACTGTGGGATCTATACACTGGCTAACCTATACTGCGCACCTATACACTGTCTAACCTGTACTGTGGGATCTATACACTGGCTAACCTATACTGCGCACCTATACACTGGCTAACCTATACTGCGCACCTATACACTGTCTAACCTGTACTGTGGCATCTATACACTGGCTAACCTATACTGCGCACCTATACACTGTCTAACCTGTACTGTGGGATCTATACACTGGCTAACCTATACTGCGCACCTATACACTGTCTAACCTGTACTGTGGGATCTATACACTGGCTAACCTATACTGCGCACCTATACACTTTCTAACCTGTACTGTGGCACCTATAGTTGGCTAACCTATACTGGTGCACCTATAGCTAGCAAACCTTTCCTAGGGCACCTATAGTTGGCTAAACTACTAAACTATACTGGGGGCACCTATACATGGATACCTATACTGGGGGAACTCGTACTCCCCATCGGTGTGCTGATCCATCGTTGTGTATTGAAAATTGTGAATCTAATCGAAATCGCAATTTCTGGCAGAAATCGTGCAATCTTTTCCTAAAATCGTTCAGGCCTAACTCCCAGCCAAGTCACTAACTGTGTAGCCAGTCGTAGAACGGAGGGAGCCCAGAGGGCGCCGGGGGACCTCACGGTCTACGATAAGTAACGTTCAGTATGGCATTTTTTTTTTCTGTTTAGGGTCCCTTTCAGAATAACTCTTGAAAATTGACATCTGAATAAGCACTTGGAGGCAGTCACATGACTTGCTGGATTACAGCAGTGATTTTCATGGGCCAGCCCTTTCTATTGGCCAGTACTAGAGGAGGAGTGATCCTTCATATTTGTCCAGCATTCCCTTCTTATGACTTTATTGTAATAAGATCCACTAAAAGCTGAACTTGCCGTCTTATTTGTCTTCTAAGATCCGTTTATGAAGCACCTGGAGAGAGAGCTGGAGGAGGATGACATCACCGAGATCACAGCAGGCTCTAAAACCGCCACATCCTTAAAGGTATAGCACAGTTGATCTTCTAATATTCAGTTTAAAAAAAGGAAAGGCATCCATATAGCAAGAAAATAATATAATAAATCCATGCAAAAAGCTCAATAAAGTATGAACAATTTATTAGGGACTTGTCCCTTTAAAAACAAGTAAAACATGTAGCAGGGGATACAGGTCAGATGTCATGGTGATATGACTCATATAATAATGATCAACATCCCAATACAATACAAAATAATGATAATATACATCAACTGGAATACTGGGCAAGCTAAATATGACAACACCAATCTTGCAATGGAAAGTATATATATAGAGAGAGAACTGCAGCGTTCTGTTAGTGCACCCACTGCTAAATAGTTACTGATAAAGAGTTACAATTCTTATGGAAACGGAATCCGACAATTCCAACTTTCTACATGCTACATCAACTGCGATGATTTGCACGAAGCACTTTACTATATTATATATATTTATTATGTTTTTCTTTTTATCACTAATATATTTATGATATATCTATGTATTTTGGTGTATTTATTGTTATACACATTTTTGCTCACTAGGGGGTGGTATAAACACTTCTGGACATGTATAGTGTCTACCTTGTTGCAATTTGGACATATATGGATGTGCATCGCTTGACTGCTCTTAGTGTCGTTCATCATTACTTTCCAGATTCATTATTTTATCTATATTAATTAATTATTAACTTTAAAATGCTTATTTTTTGCAATTCTCTAGCCTGTAATGTGGGCAAATTTATCCCTACTGTCGCTCTGCTATATGTGTCATCGCTGCTTTGCACGCAACATGACGTGGCGCCGGTGCGTTAGTTGAAACGCACAGCGTGACATCATCAAGAGGCGTGGCCACGCCCACCCGGAAATTAGCAGAGTGCGGGCAGCGGTATTGTACGCTGCTCTAAGAAAATATAAAAGGGGACTTCCTTATCCAATCTTCTAATCTCCGACGAAGCAGAGGGGTCTGCGATACATGTGAGGTCTAGCGGGGGCACAGGCAGGGTGTTACAACTGGTCTGGTGGTAAGCATTCCTCCTTTCTTGTTTCTTATCTTTCATTCTAGGTGACACCTATTCCTATTTAGCAGTGGGTGCACTAACAGAACGCTGCAGTTCTCTCTCTATATATATACTTTCCATTGCAAGATTGGTGTTGTCATATTTAGCTTGCCCAGTATTCCAGTTGATGTATATTATCATTATTTTGTATTGTATTGGGATGTTGATCATTATTATATGAGTCATATCACCATGACATCTGACCTGTATCCCCTGCTACATGTTTTACTTGTTTTTAAAGGGACAAGTCCCTAATAAATTGTTCATACTTTATTGAGCTTTTTGCATGGATTTATTATATTATTTTCTTGCTATATGGATGCCTTTCCTTTTTTTAAACTGAGTCTGACACTACCTATCCATGGCATATATGAATATAATTTGGCTCTTTTGCTGTCTTGATCTTCTAATCTTCATCATGGACTTGTTTCTGCACCGGGAGGCTTCATGGGGGCAGGGCAATTTCTAACATGGGGGGAAACTAAATCTCACTGTGATATTTTCCTTCAGTGAGAACAGTCGAAACAATTAGTTCCAAGGATGCAGGACATGGAGGTGCAATAAAGGTCATTGCAGCTCCTGGGTTTTCCTGCAGTTCAGGGGCCGTCAGGGCCGTCCAGGGGCAGATGTGGCCCCCTGACCCGCACTCACTTGCCTAAACTATCTTTTGATCCCCAGCGATGCGCTGACACATGTGCGGGTAGATCTGCAATCACAGCCGCCTTCAACAGGATACTGCAGCGTCCGTGAGTAACTTTGACATTAGAGTTGCCGCACACTTCTGGGGGAGTAACGGACGCGGGGATACAGCGACCCCCTAACAAGGTTTATGATTGTTGCGGACTCTATACTGTGCTTGTGCAATGCAAGATCTCATAACGCTATGCTAAAGCTACTAATTACAACTTATACAAAGGACTTATTTAAAGGGGTACTACAGCGAAAAACTGTAAAATGTAAAATATGTACAAACCTACAAATAAGAAGTACATTTTTTCCAGAGTAAAATGAGCCATAAATTACTGTGTTGCTGCCACTTACAGTAGGTTGTAGAAATCTGACAGAAGTGACAGGTTTTGGACTAGTCCATCTCTTATAGGGGATTCTCAGGGATATATTTATTTTCAAAAGCACTTAGTGAATGGCAGTTACTCTGTCCAACTGCCACAAAACTGTGTAGCGAGCAGGGAGGCTGGCCAGCATCATTGTATAAATCCTTTTTAGGGAATCTCTTTATAAAGAATAAAAACCTTGCTGTGAATCCCCTATGAAGAGATGGACTAGTCCAAAAACACCATGGGCTGGAGGAAGCCCCAGGTAAGTGGATTAGTATTTTTATTTCTCCGTGAACCGTCCCTTTAAAGGATTTTTTTGATACTGGCAAGTGAGGCCTGGTTTAACTTTTTTTTTTTTGTTAAAGGGCCACAGATAATTGACACAACTGTCTATGCAGTGCAGGTTGCACGTAGCACAGTTGGTTTTTAATTATAGTGCCATTGGGAGACCAAACAAATCTCTTTTGTAGACTATTTTTTTGTGCCAGGCCTCTGGTAGGCCCACCTATTGTTTGTGTGTGTCACCGCCTCCCGAAGCTAGGACATTGATGCCCAGCCCCTCCCCCCCCCATCTCCCCACCCTGCAGTTGAGCATGATTTTCCACAAATTCACCAGGCTATCTGGGCCGCCAGTGGGACCATGGGGGGGGGGGGGGGGGGGGACCCAAAGGACGCTGCGAGACCTCGCGGGCTATGGGGGGCTGGAGAAAGCCCCAGGTAAGTCCAGATTTGTTGTTTTTTTTACTGATAAAGCCATGATTCCAACACTGCCAGGGAAAAACATTTTCTTAGGCCTTGTTCACATTGCGGTCCGATCGCGTTATTTGCGATCCATAAGGTACAGGCAGCGCTTTGCTGAGCGGATCGGAGACTAACTGCTCAGATGTGAACTCTCTCATAGGGAATCATTGCACAAGCGGTTTTAGGGCGATTTTGAAAATCGCCGGCGCTTGAAAAAAGGGCAAAAACACCCTTAGTGTGAATGAGCCCGCACAGGCTATTATCACACTGTTATATAAACTTTGTTATATAGACTTTCCAGCAAGCTCATGGTGAACCGGAACTCCCAGGAGTGTGAATAATACAGTATTTCAACAATGTTATGATGACCTCTTCAAAAAAGAAAAAAAAACATAAAAAATGAAGAATAATGCAATCTATCTGACACTGGCATCACCATCTGGTGTTGGGTGGAGCTGATCTGTTCCATAATCGCACTCTTCTTCTGTTTCTCCTTTTTAGTGGCCGGCTTTGGGACAGCTAGCCTTCACCTCTACTTTCAAGAAGGCTCCTCCCTTAAAATTGGACAAGGACAGCGACCTCCAGAAGATTCACCTCCGCAAGCCCTTAGATTCCACCTGGCCTAAAGTGAACAGCCCATATGTAGTGAACCACGCTGACCAGAACTTCACCTCTTTACAGAGAGAACTGTTTACCATCATGAATTCCTACAAGGACTTGTTCCATCCAGGCAGGATGGTAACAGCACAGGGGGAGGAGATCCGGCATGTGTACTGTCTGCACGCCCTGAACCATGTGCTGAAAGCCAACGCCCTGGTCCTCAGCAACAACACAAAGAGGAGAGATCAGAAAAGTGGGATGGATGAGGAGGATCTCCGGGACCAGGGGCTGACTAGACCTAAGGTATTCATTTATCTTGGTGCACCGTGCGTTAGAGTCCTTATCAATGAAATACCTGTAAAGGGGGCCATACATTAGCCGACCAACCAACCAATCGACCATCCAATTCGATTATTATAATCTAATTGCATGAAAATTGGTGTTGCCAAGTGCATGCCCGACCGACAAAGCGACCAATTTCGGGACAGAAATTGGCCGCACATTTGATCGCGCATGCTGGAAAATTGCGGGCCGAAGTTGGTTGGTCAGGTACGCGGCGGTACGGCGGCCGAATTGCGAACGAGCGACAAGACGATGAAACCCCCGCCGCTGCAATGTATAAATGTATGTAGTGTAGTGCATTTATACATTACCTGTCCGATGTCAGCCTCCACGCAGTTTCCCTCTATCTCGCCGGGTTCCGCATACACGCCGGCGGTGGTCTGACATCAGACGCTATGCACCGCTAGCGTGTATGCGGCTGTTACCCGCCGAGATGGACGGACACCGTGCGGAAGCTGCTACAGGACAAGTAATGTATAAATGCACACACTACATACATTTATACATTTTGGGGGCACGGGGCAGCTCAGCCGATTCCCTGATGATTTCATGCTGAAATCGGACGGGAATCGACCTGTAGTGTATGGGCAGATTCGATTAGAGATAAATTTATCTCTAATCAGATTCGATTAGAGATACATTTGTCTCTTGGTCGAATCTGCCCATAATCATTCTAATGTATGGCCACCTTAACAGAAACTTATGGTCTTTCTCTCTCAGAACAACCAATCAGCATCTCCATATGGCAGTGTTATCTGTTTGTATCCAGGTTTGTGTTGAAGGGGAAGCTGATTGGTTGCTTGGGCAAATCAAGTGGCATACAAATCCAACCAATATACTGTATTTCCCAACGTATAAGATGCACTTTTTCTCTCCCAAAAATGGGACGTCTTATATGGTGAATGCTAGGAATCCTCGACTTATGAACGTCTGCCGATATGAATCGCCGTCAGGTCGGGGATTCCCTGCACGTTTCCCCCACCTGTTTCTTCGCCCCCTTCCCATTTGTGTTTCCGTATAGCGGTGGTGTCTTAAATAATCCAACGGCTCGTACAGGGATCGCAGACCTCTCCTCTCTCTTGCTGCTCCTCCTAGTGATGGCTTCTGCTGTGTCATCAGCAGAAACCATCACTAGGTGGAGCCGCGAGAGAGAGGAGAGGTCTGCAATCTCTGGGAGCTGCTGGATTGGTTAAGACACCACCGCTATGCTGTTAATTACATGGGGTAGTGGACAGAAGGGGACACACTGGGGACAGAAGAGGACACCAATTTGGGTAGAACCTCTACAAGATGCTTCTGGAATATGGACACACCAGATTTAGTATATATATCTATATATTTTTTTTCCTGGTTTCTGCCCTTTAAACCTAGGTCTGTCTTATAGTTTGAAGCATCTTATACAGTGTAAAATACGGTACCTCCGTTTCGTACATCTCTGACCTCGTCCAGAGATACTCCCAAACTCTCTCCGCTCCTCCAGCACTCTGGATGTTCACCCCTCGCATCACTTGGTCACTTGCAAGGCTTCAGGACTTTTCCAGAGCAGCTACTCTACTCTATGGAACGCTCTCCTCCCAACAGGCTCGCCCCCACCTTCAACTCATTCAAGCAGCCTTAAGGCCAGTGGGAATCCCTATTTAAATAAAAAAAAAAGTCAGATACTCACCTAAGGAGAGGGAAGGCTCGGTCCTAATGAACCTTCCCTCTCCTCTCCCGGTGCCCTCGGTGCAGTGCAGGATCCCCCGGGGGACTTCGGGAGCACTCGGGCTCCCAAAGCATTTCCGAAGCCTCCCTTCGGCCAGGAAACAGCGGTATTTGACTGAAACGGTCGAATACCGCTACGGGGGAGCCAGGACAGCAGCGGGCACCGGGAGAGGAGAGGGAGTGCTCTATGGGACGCAGAGCCTTCCTCTCCTTAGGTGAGTATCTGACTTTTTTATTTAAATATAGGTTCCCATTCACTTTAAAGGACAGCTGAAGTGAGAAGACTATAGAGGCTGCCATATTTATCCCCTTTTAAACAGCCTGGCAGCCCTGGTGTTCTATATGGCTGCAGTAGTGAGTGAGTCACACACCAGAAACATGCATGCAGCTAATCTTGGCATACCTGACAATAATGTCAGAAACACCTGATCTGTATGTGCTTGTTCAGGGGCTATGTCTAAGGATTAGAGGCAGAGAATCAGTAGGATAGCTGCTTTATCCGGCCGTAGGAGGCTTCAGAAGTCTTCAGGGAGCCCGAGTGCTCCTGAAGAAGGGCCCTGTACTGCGCCTGCGCAAGCACACTCTCTTGCACGCTAACGTGTGCAGTATGGAGCCGCACGTCTTTGGGAGGACACGGCTCCCGAAGACTTCCAAATACCCTTTCGACGGGGGATTGAAATGGGGGGGGGGGGGAGCCAGCACAGGATAGAGGGCACCAAGAGAAAAGACGAAAGGCTCTATATGACCCAGAGCCTTCCCTCTCCTTAGGTAAGTATTTGCTTCATTTTTTTTTTTTTAAATGCGGTTCCCATTCACTTTAAAAAGAAAATAAATATGGCAGCCTCCATATCCCTCTCGCTTCAGGTGTCCTTTAGCAGCTTCAATTGAGTTATCTTGTTTGAGATAAGTGCGCTGCTTTTGACATCAGTTGGCAGAACTCGTTGTGTTTTCAACTCTTGGAATACTTTGATCTCTCTCTAGTAGCAGAGGATATAGAAACTGAAAGCAGAAGTCCTCTGTTATTGTCTCACACTGCCCCCTAGTGATCATAAATACACATTACAGTAGTACTAATTAGAAGCACGGAAAATGTAATAAACAAGAAATAAAAAATTGTGCTAAATTAAATTTGCCTGGAGCCTTTGCAAGCCTCTAAATAAATTGGCTGCTAAAGGGTTAAAGGCTCATCTTCTCCCCATTGCTATCCCGCCGTCTTCATAGCTCCATCCCCTTCCATTGAACATAATCCCCCATGATTTTTCTCCTATTTGGCATCTCCCTCCCCCATGTCTGCTCTTCTCCGCCACATATGGAATTAGTACAGTATATATACTCGAGTATAAGTCTAGAAATTTAGGTCTGATTCACTTCATAAAAGTATAGGGGTCGACTTATACATGAGTCACAGGCAGCACTGAGTAATGTGTGTACTAATAGTGACATTCCCATTAGCAGCAATTTACCCTGTGGTAAGTGATACTTTAAGGATAGGAAATGCCAAGAATATGCAGGTGTGAAAGTCCTAGCCACAACTATAAACAACAAAAAAAGGGGGAGGGGGGGAGTGAAAAATTGCAGCACTTAGGGATCTGGAGGAGGTATTGACTGCAGTTAAGGGGCAAGGAGTGGTTAATGGCTGCAATACTGTATACAGTGCAGTCATTAACCACTCCTGGTCTCCAAGTACAGCCAATAACTTTGCTGGGTAGACTTATACTTGAGTCCATAAAAAATTCCAGTTTAAGAGGGTTGAATATTGGGTTTGACTTTTATATACGAGGTTGGCTTGTATTCAAATATATATGGTAACTAATCTTCTATATTTGTGTTACATCCCTATTTTGTGTCCCATTGTTCAGCACTGTAATGCTCCTGTGCAACATTGTTTAATGTTGTACTGTCTCCCCTATGTATTGTACAGCTCTGAGAAAGTGCTTTATAAATAAAGTTTAATAATGATGGACGTCTTTGACCTGTGCATGATTAGTGAAAGCCTCTGCTTGTCCCTAGGTGCTGATTGTAGTGCCGTTCCGGGAATCGGCCTTGCGCGTGGTCCAGGTTCTCATTAGCCTCATGGAAGTCCCTGATAGGAAGGTGGATGTCAGCAACAAGAAAAGGTTTAAAGATGAGTTTGGCGCTGACCCTGAAGACCGACCTCCGAACCTGAAGAGGCCAGAAGATTACGAGGCTGTGTTTGCCGGGAACATTGATGATCACTTCAGGATAGGTAAGGCTGTTTGCGTGTTGCATTTCTGGAGGTTTTTAGAAGGAGGGCTCGTTTCCACTATAGCGAATCCGCATGCGGGCACTGCATGCGGATTCGCATAGTCAATGTAAGTGGATGGGGCTGTTTCCACTTGTGCGGCGGGAGCGTTTTTCGGTGCGGCAGAAATCTGCACGGCAGAGCCGTCAGACTTCGCGTGCGGGAGGAATGCGCGCGAATCGCCGCTAATGCATTTAATAGGGAAATCGCATGCGGCTTTGTCATGCGGATTTCCCCGCGATTTTGCGTGCGATTTCGCATGGTTTGCTATGGAGCTTTACTCAGGCAGTGACATGGTTAAATTCGCCTGGCTCCTTGCCATGCGAAATCGCGGCTAAATCCGCATGTGGAAACGCAGCCGCATGCGTTTTCTTCTGCGGTGGAATCCAGGCGATTCTGCACCGCAACAGTGGAAACAAGCCCGGAGTGTTTGGAAAGTTTGTTCTGTGTTAAAGTAAAACCGAAATGAACCTCATCTCACTAATTATAAATGCGAAAGTTTGGATGTTTGTTACTCAAACACGCAACAATGGCTGAACAGATTTGAATGAAATTTGGTGCGCACATAGTACATTACCTGGAATAACATTTAGGATACTTTTTATCCCCATAACCAAAAAGGGGGCGGAGACGTATACAAATTTCACTGGGAAGAGGTAAACTGCAGCCATTCTTACACTGTTAATGGCAGGGTTCTCAAACATTGCACAGGTGCTCACTTGGTGACTGGGATTAATATTCAGAAAAGTGGGTGGAGCCTACAAAAGCCAATCAAAAATTGCCTATTGATTTTTCAGGGGAATATTTAATTGCTGCCATTCTTGCACTGTTAATGGCACAAGCCTCAAACCTGGTACAGTTGGTCATTGGGTGACTGGGGTTCAAATTTAGAAAAGGGGGTGGAGCCACAGCCAATCAGATTTGTTTCATTTCAATGCAGATTATTGATGTCAAAGATTATTGATGTTACAAACTTGGTCATTGAGTAATTGTGTGTTAGGGTTAGAAAAAGTGGACGGAGCCAACACCAGCCAAATACATACCCGGGCAACGCCAGGCAATCAGCTAGTGAAAAAAATGAGACACGGAAAAGGAAAGCTTCTTGATACTTTAAAATCTTCCCATGTCCTCCAGACCACCGATGCGGCCCCGGACCCTTTTGATGATTGCGTCTGCACCTCCTGCTGTGCACGAGCGTGAGTGCACTGCGGTCGTGCATGAGGGGCTCCGGCTCACTGCGCAGGTGTACACTGCAGGGAGCACAGCCACATATCTAACAAGCTCCTGCCAGATATGGTCCTGGTCTGTGTCTGGCAGGAGGTCAGTCTCTAGAGGAGGGATGATCATTGAGATGCAAATACTTCCGGAATTATGCAAATATATGAAGTTTGAGAAAGGACCAATCAATCTAAACCTCAGGAAATACATTCTTGCATCGGACCAGCTATCATCCATCTCACGTCTTCAAATCACTACCGTATGGCCAGTTTTTACGCCTGCGCAGAAACAATACCACTTTTGATGATTTCCTTGAACAAGCAATGGACCTTAGAGCAAAGCTATTGGATAGGGGTTATACTCAGACAGAACTAGACCAAGCAATACAAAAAGCCAGCTTGATAGATAGGAAAGATATAGTGAAAAAGAAAAAGAGGAAAGAAACAAATAAAAACATAGGAGAGAGGTTAGTGTTCTCATTCGACTATAATCCAATGGCAGACGCAATAAGGCGCAATATTTTAGAGAAATGGAATATAATAAAACAGGATCCATCCCTGAAAGATATTTACAAAGAGCCGCCCCTGATAACTTTTAGACGAGCCCCAACCATAGGCGATAAAGTCACCTCCAGTGAGTTCACGATGCCAAAGGAACTTAACTGGCTAGAAAGAGGGCAGACCAAAGGTAATTACAGATGTGGGCATTGTTCAATTTGCCCACAATTGGGCAGAGGGAGAAACGTACGAGTGGGTCCTGTGGACACGAAAGTACAACACTTTTTTACTTGCCAAACAAAGTTCGTGGTTTATATAATATGGTGCCCATGTCATCGGTTTTATATAGGTATGACAACTAGAGAAATGAAAACGAGAGTGTTGGAGCACTTCAGATCTGTAGATTCAGGGAAAGGATGCCCAAGGCTCATAGAGCATGTCAGGATGGCTCATGGAAGCAATGTGACCTGCCTAACCTTTGCTGGCTTAGACCATATGCCAGTGCCACATAGAGGAGGAGACAGAGAACGATTACTCTTAAGAAAGGAATCAAATTGGATCATAAAAACAGATGCGATGGGCCCTTTAGGCCTGAACGAAAATATAGAAATGGCATGTTTCCTGGATCCTTAGAGTATGGTTTAGCTTTAAAAATTGAGAGTATAGAGTAGGTCCATTTATATGTCTTTACTATAGGAAGTGTTGTTGTTTTTAGGATGGGGGCGATCTCTGCGCATCGGGAGTGCCATAATGGGGCTGATTGGGACGTGGGTCTCTGACTTGCTTTGATATGTTAATCAGTAAAAAATATTCTCTCAAATGAATTCTTGTCAACGGGGGGCCACTGCCCAGTCTTAGCTCCATGAAGCCCTCAACAATTTTTTGTTGGGAGCTTTTTGCATCTCTTGATGTGCAGATATATTCCCCTATATATTTTATCTCTTTAAATTGTTAATACACCAGCCCATACCCGTTTGTGCTGCCACCTTGTGGCCATGTAGCAGATTGCTAGATCCGACTTGTAAATGGCAATCTTAAGCATGGTTTGCATACTCCCATCGATGTTCATACGCTTGCATGCGTACATCGATGTTTGTATGCGTAATTACGTAAGCATGAAACGACGCAGGGGAGCTCCGGTAGTGTGCGCATTCTCCATTGACGTCATTACGCATTCATGCGTACGTTAGTGGGAGCATGCGTACTTTTGTACGCGTAGAAGCGACGACGCGACCCGGAAATGATTCCTCATACAGTATTTAACCCGGAAACGGACAGTCGTGAATTGCCACACTGCCTCTGAAGACGCTACTGAAGCGAAACGGACGTTAGGCGGGCCGTTCCTACCACCATGCCCCACAGCCTTTACTAACCACAACGGGTATGTGCACCTTGCATGTTTTTACCGCATGAATTACCTTGTTGGAAACTTGTTGGAAACTTTTTTGCATGTTGAAAGAGCCACTGGCAATAAAGCTCTTTTTAAAGCGAGAAGCAGTGCCGGATCTTCATACATCTTTGTTGTGAACAATCTAAACCTGTGTTTAACCACTTAAGCCTATCTGGAAGAACATTCTCGTCCAGATAGGCTGCGCGCACTCCCGCTGGTCGCGTGCGCTGCCGGCTGTTAGCCCAGCGATCAATGAATGGGATTATAGCTCCTATTCATTGATTGAAGCCCCCCCCCCCCCCCCCCCCCCCCCGCAGAAAAAACGACAGCCGGCTGGGGTTTTTCGGAGTTAAAAAAAAGTTTCCCGTTCTCATTCATGTTCCTGGAAGCGTGATCGTGAGCGCTTCCAGGACTTTTTGACTGTGGCCAAATAGTAAAACTACACTCACATCCATTTTTTTTATTAAATAAATACATTTTTTTTTTACATTTAAAAGTAGCGGTTTACCTCCCGCACCAAAAATTACCCAAATAAAATTTTTAATAAAAAAGTTTTTTAATTACAATTAAAAACAACAACAAAAAAACATAGTTACCTAAGGGTCTGAACTTTTTAAATATGCATGTCAAAGGAGTGTATTCATATAATTTTCTTTTAAATATGGGCTTGTAAATAGTGATGGACGCAAATTGAAAAAATGCACCTTTAATTCCAAATAAAATATTGTCGCCATACATTGTGATAGGGACATAATTTAAGTGGTGTAATAACCGGGACAAATGAGAAAATAAAATACATGGGGTTTTAATTACGGTAGCATGTATTAATTAACCGGTTCAGCGCCGCAGTGCCGAAAATCTCATGCATCCGAGCAACGTTCACCTCCCATTCATTCGCCTATAACTTTATTGCTACTTATCACAATGAATTGATCTATAGCTTGTTTTTTCCGCCACCAATTAGGCTTTCTGTGGGTGATACATTTTGCTAAGAGCCACTTTACTGTAAATGCATTTTAACAGGAAGAATAAGAAAAAAACGGAAAAAATTCATTATTTCTCAGTTTTTGGCCATTATAGTTTGAAATTAATATACGCTACCGTAATTAAAACGCATGTATTTTATTTGCCCATCTGTCCCGGTTATTACACCATTTAAACGATGTCCCTATCACAATTTATGGTGCTGATATTTCATTTAGAAATAAAGGTGCATTTTTTCAATTTGCGTCCATCACTATTTATAGGCTTATAACTTTAAATAATATAATAACATATTCTCTTGACATGCATATTTAAAAAGTTCAGACCCTTGGGTAACTATTTATGTTGTTTTTGTTTTTGTTTTTTTAATTGTTTTTTTTTTTTTTTTTATAAAAAAAGTGTATGTGGGTAATTTTTGGTGTGGGAGGGAAACTGCTAATTTTAAATGTAAAATAATGTTTTTTTTTAATCAAAAATGTATGTGGGTGCAGTTTACTATTTGGCCACAAGATGGCCACAGTGAAAAAAGTCCTAGATGCGAACCAGCTCGCATCTAGGAACTAAAATGCTGAGGAGTTGTTTCCTGGGGGCAGAAATACCGCGCTCTCTGGAGAGAAAGCGTCGGTATTTCTGCGGGGAAGTTAGATCGGTGAATGGGAATTATATTCCCATTCACTGATCGGGGGGCTAGCGGCAGGCAGCGGGAGCGCGCGCGGGGGCGCGCCAGATCGCGCGCACGAGCCGGCGGCAGCACCAGTGCCTATCTGGACGAGGAAACTCGTCCAGATAGGCCGAACTGGTTAAACTATAATGGCCAAAAATTGAGAAATGATTTGTTTTCAATTTCTTTCTTAATATTCCTGTTGGAATGGATTTAGCATAAAGTAATTCTTAGCAAAATGTATCACCCAAAGAAAGCCTAATTGGTGGCAGAAAAAACAAGATATAGAACAATTCATTGTGATGAGTCGTGATAAAGTTATTGGCAAATGAATGGGAGGTGAAAGTTGCTCAGATGCAAAAAATGAACAAAACTGTGGGCTTAAGTGGTTAAATTGATTGGTCTATTTTCAAACGGCATACATTTGCATCAACTCAGAAAAATTTGCATATCTGTGATCATCCCGCGCACACGCTTCACCCCTCCTCTGGATTGTCTTGCCACAACACATCCGTCACTCGCCAACCTTTGTTACCTCTAATCGCTCTCTAAAAACTAATTTGTTCCGACAAGCATATGCGCTACCTTAGGCCACTTCCCTTTGTCCTAAGACCAAATTGCACTCCTACTAGGTATCCTAAAACACACTGCCTCTATATATTTGTTGCATACTACCCCTCCGCTTGTCCCCTCCCCCCTCCCATTTCCTTTAGATTATAAGATCCCAAGGGCGGGGCTCTCTCCCCCTTTTGTGTCTTGGAAATCATTATACATTTTATTTATCATGTTACTTTTATCACTGTCATTACCACTTCTGTATTTTGTATTCTGTATGCTGTATCATTTTTTGTATTTTGTCACTAATTATGTATCTTGTATATTGGTGTACACCATTGTCTGTATTATTATGTACCCCATGTTTGTTTCTTACTTTGTACAGCACCACGGAATATGTTGGCGCTTTATAAATCAATAATAATAATAATAATAATCCCTACTCTGGAGGATCCAGAGACTTTCCTCTTCATAGGTAAGTATCTCACTTTTTTTCAGTAAGATAGCCTTAGGTACAGTTTAACCTCCCTGGCAGAGTTTTAGGGTCTTAAAGCGGTATCATTTTTTCCATGAGCTTTTAGACCTTAAAATTCAGAAAAAAAAATCATACCCATAGAACAGCAGCCCCTGCACAGAACCCGCTTCTTCGGGATCCAGCGCTGCAACTCTTCCTCCAGTCCTCCAGGTGGTGCTCTACCCCTATAATGAGATCTCCTGTCTGAAATTGGGCCCAGGCAATGTTTTTTTTCCCCTAAAGATAGGTGCTGGGGGATTAATGTCTTAACTCCAACTGCCCTGCCCCCCCCCCTCCATGTCCAGCTCCCAGCCCACAACCACTGTGAAAAGAGATGTAATCTAATCCAGACAGGCAGACACACATCTGAAATAAGAAATATAGCAAACAGACATAAAACAGGCTGCAGCTGTTCTACTGTGTCTCCTCTCTGCTACACACTGTGAAAAGAGATGTCATTTGATCCGGGCAGGCAGAGGGCATGGGAGGGAGGGGCAGGCTGAAGGGGAGGACACAATGCTGAGGGTGCACTTGCAAGTCTTCCACATGAGGAGAAAGATGGAGGTTCTTCTACAGATCTAAATGGGGAGTCTTTTCTATCCACTATGCTGTACCAGATGTAAACTTAATATGTTCATCAACTGCAGACATGCATAGACTACATATATGTATTGCCATTCAAACCTTTTTTTTTTTTCTCTGGAGGTGGTCTTTAATTGATTACACTGTCTCCTCTTTCCTCCCCAGGCATTGCCATTCTGCAGAAAAGCATGAGGCTTTACTCTCCGTTCTACTCTTCGGACATCATCGTCGCCTCTCCGCTCGGCCTGCGGACCATCATCGGCAGCGAGGGGGAGAAGAAACGGGATTTCGATTTTCTCTCTTCCATAGAAATCCTCATCATTGATCAAGCTGATATCTACCTGATGCAGAACTGGGAGCATGTTCTGGTAAATAACCGATAGATAAAGCAGAAAGCTGGTATATCAAGATAAGTGCAAAGAAAAAAAGCAGAGGAAAAGGAAAGCAAATATCCGTAGCAGCCAATCACAAAGCTTATCTTTTACAGATTAAACCTGATTGGATGTTCTGGAGAGCTGTTCTGCATGTTCTGGATCTTTCTTTGCATTAACTTTTTTAAAGAGAAGACACAGTCCGTGGGAGTACTTATCTCAGGAGAGGAAGCCTCTCGAACCTAATGAGGCTTCCCCCGGACAAGCATGTTGGCTGTGGTGCGGGTGCAGTAGTGCCGATGTAAACATTTTACCTTCGGCGGTCCTGCGCAGTAATAGCTTTCCGATGGACTCCGGTAGAAGTAGCCTAGTCTGATCAGGTCCACTCTACTATGCAGGAGTGAGTCGCCTGCGAGCGGACTGACTGTTCAAAAAATGTTAAAGCCTGATAAAAAAAAATTGGCTTGCGACGTACGCTGTGTTTTAGACTTTGGCCCCTTATGTGATTGTGTTTGACACCCCTGGCCTAGAGGGTGGTGGGGTGAAGACACTAGGGGAGTAGAGGAAGGGTTAGCAGATGAGGCAGTGAGCTGAAAGAGACCCTGTACTAAAAAAAAAGTCCCCGCGGGGGCTACTTACCTTGGGAGGGGGAAGCCTCAGGGACCCAATGAGGCTTCCCCCTCCCCTGTAGCTGCAGGCAATCCAGCGCTGGCTCCCCCGAAGTCTCTGGCAATTCTCCCCGACAAGCTGACAAGGTTTGGTATATTTACCTTCCCTGGCTCCAGTGGGGGCGCTGTTGCGGCTCTCAGCACGGAGATAGCAGAAATAGCCGATCTCTGTCGGGTCCGCTCTACTACGCAGGCACAGGAGACTTGCGCCTGCACAGTAGAGCGGATTGACAGCGATCGGCTATTTCCGCCTATCTCCGAGCGGGAGAGCAGAACTGCACCTGTGCTGGAGCTGGGAAGGTAAATATTTACATCCCCGCTATTCGGAGGAGCACAGCGAGACCGCCGTGGGAAACAGGAGGACAGGGGAAGCCTCGATAGGATCCGGGGGCTTCCCCCACCCGAGGTGAGTACCCCCAGGGAACTTTTTTTAGTTACAGGTTTTCTTTAAAATCTAGCTATAGCAGATTACAGGCTCGTTTGAACAGGTGTAACTTGAGGGTACGTTTGAAAATTTCCATGGTTGCTTTTTTAATGTTCATTTTGTCTCTTTTTCAGCACTTGATGTCTCACCTCAACCTCCAGCCCACAGACTCTCACGGAGTAGATTTCTCCCGCGTCCGCATGTGGAATCTCAGTAACTGGGCCAAATACTATCGGCAGACATTGCTGTTCAGCTCCCTGCAAGAGCCGCAGATAAACTCTGTATTTACAAGCATTGCTTTAATTACAATGGCCAGGTACGTTAATCCAAGATTGAGCAGGAAACAGTGTGGAAAACTCAGTTTCTAGAGTGGCAAGACATAGAGGCCAGTCCTGTGTGACAGGTCATGGCAACCGCCAGCTATACTTTCATGATATCGTGATGCTGTCATGCTGATTGATTGTGATTGGTCACTGCGCTCTTTCCTTGATATTTCTTTAGTTGCTATTATAGAAAAATGGTTTTGTTTTTTTTAAAGAAAAACTAAACTGAGAGGGATATGGATGTTTCATTTTAAACAATATCAGTTGCTTGTCAGTCCTGCTGATCTCTTTGGCTGCAGTAGTGGCTGAATTACACACCTGAAACAAGCATGCAGCTAATCCAGTCTGACTTCATGCTTGTTGAGTGGTTGGGGCTAAAAGTATTAGAGACGCAGGATTAGCAGGAGAGTCAGGAAATTGTTATTATTTTAAAAGGGAAAATCCATATCCTTCTCGGTTTAGGTTCCCTTTAAAAACATACCGTATTTTTCGGCATAGAAGACGATCCGACATATAAGATGCACCTTGGTTTAGAGGGCAAAAATAAGGAAAAAAAACATAACTAAACCTAGGTACGTCTATATTGCAGGGGCATCTTATGGAACTTTTAAGCCCTAAAACTGTCTAAGCTACTCTATCTACACTCCATTGCCCATATACAGTTCACTAATCCCTGCTACCTTAACAACTAAGCTACACAGCAATACAATACAAAACACTACACAACACATTAATACACTTCACTACACAACACAACATATTAATACACTATGCTACATTACACTATGCTACACTACGCTGCACTAACACAACACATCACTTCAATACTCTTCACTACACTGCAATGCACTGACTCAAAGTGAACACACCACTACACTACACTGTACTGTACTACACTAACGCTAAACTGCACCACAATTTCACATTATGTAATACTACACCTGTTCCTGCAGCCACGCTCCTCTCTTCCTCACTCCAGCCGCGATCCTCTTCTCCCTCTACCCGTGCAGTTCTCTGATGCCGCCTCCACTGCTAGGCCCCCTGTTCCTCCGGGCCTCCTGTAAAGAAGATTAAAACAATCATTAGTGGCATTTCCCCCTTCTCCAGCCGCGATCCGGTCACGCGATGCCACTCCCGGAAAGCCGCCGCGTCCTCTGCCGCTATACCGCTGGGTGTTCCATCCTCCTGTCTTCCTCCTACTTCCTCTTTACGGCACGTGCATAAGGTTACGCATGACGCGGCTGCATGTGCCGTAAAGAGGAAGTAGGAAGACGGGAGGATGGAACACCTGGCGGTGTAGCGGCAGAGGAGGCGACGGCTTTCCGTGAGTGGCATCGCGTGACCGGATCGCGGCTGGAGAAGGGGGGATGCCACTAATGATTTTATCTTCTTTACAGGAGGCCCGGAGGAACAGGGGGCCTAGCGGTGGAGGCAGCATCAGAGAACTGCACGGGCAGAGGGAGAAGAGGATTGCGGCTGGAGTGAGGAAGAGAGGAGCGTGGCTGCAGGACTGGTAAGCCTTCCCTGCGCACTCTGCACCAATTTTTTGGTGTATTTGGCATATAAGACGCACCCACTTTTAACCCCCTGACTTGGGGAAGAAAAAGTGCGTCTTATATGCCGAAAAATACGGTATTTATTTTTTCATTAATAAAAAATAAAATGAAAACTGCAGCAGCATTGTAATACCACCAAAAGAATGGTCTATTTGTGAGACAAAATGCGGGTAAAATTCATTTGGGTGCTACGTTGTATGACTGAGCAATAAACCGTTTAAGTTGTGAGGTGCCAAATTGTAAAAAAATATCCTGGTCACCAGCGGGGTATAAACCTCTGGTCCTCAAGTGGTTAAGGGCACCTGACGGTACTTTGATAGGTTTAGTGTAAGTTCAGGTGTGCTTTAAAAAGGGGCCCATATACCTAACGATTTTCCCGCTGATATACAGCAGATTCGATCACTGTGATCAAATCTTCTGTGAAATCGTTGCGCAAACGCTGACAGAACGATTGATTTCCGTCTGAAATCAATCATTCCCGTCGATCCGTCCGTGCAGAAGATTTTGCTCAATCAGCGGCGGGTCGGGAGTGCGTCGATAGTGGCGTTCCAATGCCCGACGACCAACGCAATACAGCAGCAATACATCACTTGCTCCGGCCGGCGCGAGTCCCCCAGTCACCGCTGTCTTCTTCTCTGCTGGGTTCCGGGTTCCGGACCGGCTGGCTTCACTTCCTGTCCCGTTAAACTTCCCCGGACAGAAAGAAGTGAAGCCAGCCGGTCCGGAATTCAGACAGCGGAGACCAGGGGACTCGCGCCGGCCGGAGCAGGTAATGTATGCGGGGGGGGGGGGGGGGGGGGGGGTTTGGCGGCGTCAGCGGCAGCTCCACAGATTGAGATCGGTTTCAGGCTGAAATTGATTCACAATCTGTTTGCAGTAAAGGCAGCCATACGATCCCTCTCTGATCAGACAGGAATCTATCTGTTGGTCGATCTGATGGCAAATCGACCAGTGTATGGCCACCTAAAAACTAACCTAAACCCAGGATTTCCTTTCTGCTCTAAAAGATAAGCAACTTCATAATATCCTTTCCCGAAAATCATTTTTTTAAACAGCAGCATCTCTGTGGAGTAGGCAGTAACAGTTACTTCCGGGTTTCATGGAAGCACATACAGGATTAAAGTGGACCTGAACTCCTCTCTGCTCTAAAAGATACACAACAGCATAATAACCTTTAGGGCTCGTTTCCACTATAGCGAATCCGCATGCGGCCACTGCATGCGGATTCGCATACTTAATGTTAGTGGATGGGGCTGTTTCCACGTGTGCGGCGGCGGCGTTTTTCGGCGCGGGGAAAATCTGCACGACAGGGTCGTGCAGATTCGCGTGCGGCAGGAATGCGGGCGAATCGCCGCTAATGTATTCAATAGGGAAATCGCATGCGGCTTCAACTCCTCAGTTTATAGTTTATCACCTTGCTGAAAGAATCTTGTTGATATGGTGGTAAGGGGTTAAAGATTCTAGCAATGTGTGTTTATTATCTTTGCTTCTCTTTACTGATAAAGATACTAATAATGCTAATTGTAAACAGTGGTCTGCCCCTCTCTGCAGCTTGTAAAGTGGATGCAGCCTGGAGTGAATCGCCTCAAGCAGGCAGCCAGTCTGAGTGTAAACACAGACTACTGTTATAGCTAGTTATATTCCAGCAATATTCCAGCTCATTTAGTTACCTGTTACCACCGCAGATCAGCCTATTTCTCCTCATGTCTCCTGCATGCTGTGAGTGACACAGTGAAATATAATTGTGAGCTGTGTGACAGAGTAACCAAGCAGCTCAGGGTGACCCAAACTACTATGAGCTGCGTGAGAAATGAATTTTTAAGCAGGGATAGTGAGAGAGACCTGGGTGAATAATTAAAGTGCCCCTAGCACTAGTGGTAATGTGTACACTAATATAGAGTATTAAAAAAAAAAGTCGTTTCAATCGATAGTACTCCTTTAACCGTGCAGCAACCCCCCCCCCCCTCCCCCCCACCAAACATATAAGCATACTGTCAAAGTTTACAGAACCTCAAATGACTCCTATGTTTATTCTAAATTACATACATTGGGCTGCCCGGTATTAACAGGACAACCCTTGTTTATTTGTTGTAAAATATTACACGTGCTGCGCACCATTTCTATGTATTTTAATTGTTTCTAATAAAGGTTATATAGCTTGTCACCAAAGCACAGATCAGACAGAGGTGTCAGCTCAAATTACTGTGATTTATTACTGGCCGATAAGAGAGAAGTTATATGCCTGTTATCTCTAAATACAAACGGGGTGGGTTTTTCTGTGTTTTTACTTCTCTCCTGTGGAAAAGTTCAGGTCCTCTTTAATCATCCAGCAAATACATGGTGGTGGGTGGCCCTGATGACGATTTCACATCAAATACATCAAATACACTTACTGGAAGTCATATAACTTGTATCACGATGACCCACTGCGTCAGATATGCTTTTTGATAACGTTTAGGTCACAGTGACACAATTATTTGTTGTGATTTAAACTATGTGGAAGTGCATGTGACAGGAAATGGCCATTAGGCCACACCCTCATTTTGTATTTGCTGAAGTGATTGGCTGTTAAAACTGTAGCACATTCAAGTAGCCAGACAATTGGCGAAACGTGAGATTTGTGTCTGTGCGCTGGTAGAGGTAAGGAAAGATGACGGGAGTCTCACGTTCAATTGGCATAAGTGAAGAATGATCACTGTTATTGGCTGTAACAGTGATCCCATAAAAAAAAGAACAGATAGGATCAGGCAATATGTTCACATGTAAGTGAGCGTGCGCATGGGAATGTGCACACGAGTGCCTGCACACACACACACGAGGACCTGGGGCAGCACATGCAGGATCGTTTGTACATATGCACAATCGTGTGTGGAGCGATTGTGCTCAGCGGTGGTGAAACGTGAGACTCGTGTCCATGAGCGGGTAGAGGTAGGAAAAGAGGACAGTCTCTTGTCCAATTGGTGTAAGTTTAGAATGTTCAAAGATAAAACCAACAACAAAAAAACAGGCATTGATTGGTTTAGGGAATATGTTCCCTTGCACCAATCAGTGCTGCTTTGAGAGTTGTTGGGCTGTAACAGGGAGTTGCCTGTCTAACCGTGATCATTACAAAAAAGGGGCACAGATTGGCTCAGGGAACATATGTTCCCTTGCACCAATCATGCTGTGCATGCTATCGGGAACAGCGGCAGCACAGACACCTGATGCATTACAACATCCTGTTTGCAGCTAAGAGGCTCACACAACACGTTTTAATGCGTTTGTTTGAAAGGAGTGGTTGAAGAAACATAAATAAGGGTAAGCGTATTATACCTTACCATATTCTTTAGTTAGGATTTAAATTGCTTTGTATCTTTATTCCGGCAGGTTGCTGTGAAGAACATGCCTGTGACGGGCTCCATATCTCAGGTGGTGGTTCAGCTCCCGCATGTGTTCCAGCGACTGGAGGCAGACAGCTTGCTTTCTGTGATAGATGCCAGGTAAGGTTAAGGCAGCAAAGTCCATGAACCCCTTACACACAAATACAGCATTCATTCAAACATAATATGGAACCACTATAACTACAGCCAAGTAAAAAACAGAGGTTTTAGTTCACATTATCTTACGTAGTCACAAGTGCCACACAGAGACCCATCTGGGTAAGCGTGTGTCCAAACTCTGGCCCTGTAACATGCATAGTGCAGCATGCAAGCATACAGTGCATCTACTTATCAAACCAATGAACCTCCCTGGCGGTATGCCCGACAGTGTAGCTTCGCTATGGGGAGGATCGGAACTGCGCATGACGTCGTCGATGTCATGTCCGATCATCGCCATAGCGACGAGTGATGCTGATTTGGAAGCGAGGCCCGCGGGATCGCGGACAGGTGAGTGTTTTGCCGGTGGCGATTCGGGTCGGAGAGGTGCCGAGGGGTCTTGGGCAGCACAGTTAGCTAGCCTAGTGCTAGCTAACATGAAAAAAACCCATTTCATTAAAAAAAATCCCTCCCGCGGACGCAGCCACGTAAACTGCGTGACGCCAGGGAGGTTAAAGTGTACCCGAGGCGACATGTGACATGAGATAAACATGTGTATGTACAGTACTAAACATATTAATAACCAGGCTGTTTTACTTGTTTTATTTTGCTGCCTGAAATAGTTCATTTTTAAAGAGACTCTGTAACATCAAAAACATCCCCTGGGGGTACTCACCTCGGGTGGGGGAAGCCTCTGGATCCTAATGAGGCTTCCCACGCCGTCCTCTGTCCCACGGGGGTCTCGCTGCAGCCCTCCGAACAGCCGGCGACAGACCCGACTGTAAATTCAATATTTACCTTTGCAGGCTCCAGCGGGGGCGCTGTGGCTGCTTTCGGCTCCGAACTACACGGAAATACCCGATCTCAGTCGGGTCCGCTCTACTGCGCAGGCGCCGGAAACTTGCGCCTGCGCAGTAGAGCAGACCCGACGGCGATCGGGTATTTCCGCCTACTTCGGAGCCGACAGCCGTCAGAGCGCCTGCGCAGGAGCCGGGAAGGTAAATATTGACGTCATCTTTCACGGAGGGCTTCAGCGAGACCCCTGAGGGACGGAGGACGGCGTGGGAAGCCTCATTAGGATCCAGAGGCTTCCCCCACCCGAAGTGAGTACCCCCCAGGGGATGTTTTGATGTTACAGATCCTCTTTAAGGCTGCAAATGACAGCTTCTGTCTTGTCAGAACCTTGTCAGGAATATAGTAAACATCACTGATAAGCAAATTACAGCCATAAAATTCTTTTGTGGCAAAATACATTTTCTACATATTTCTGAGAGCAGATGGAGAGAGAAAGGGTCAATATAGTTTATGTATTTTCATTTAGGGACACTTAATAGACTGCAACTGAGCAGAGACAATAAAACATTCAGTCTACTTTCTAAATGTTTTTTAATATAAAATAAAATCCTGGGATGTCTTAAAAAGTCAGTTTTAGGAGTACGAGGATAAATATAATTGTTTATCTCATCAATTTATTTTCACCTCGGGTTCAGTTTAAGGGCTAGTTCATACTGGGCGCTTTGACAGCGATTTGCTGGCGCTCAGCAAAGCACTGCTGCTAATGCAAGTCAATGGTAGTGTTCACACTGTAGCGATCAACAGTGATTAGTGATTTGCTGAAATCCCAAAGATGATGCATGCAGCATTTTTGGAGCGATTGCATTTACATGTTAAAGAATCACAAAACGCAATCACTCGAAAAATCACTTTCCTGTACAGTGAAAAACGGTGTTTTACAGATCGCCAGTGACGAGCGCAGCCGCACCGCACAAGTACATGGCGGCTCACACCCGCGCATTAGTTCGTAGCTGCCACTTGGGCTAAGCGGGAAAAAGCAGAGCCCATTAGGCTGAGCTCCACTGACAAATCCTTCTTGACGGGCTTTGGAGGGATCTAACCCCGGAACAGTGAGAAGTGGGGTGTAAGGTAATCCTATGGAATATCCAAAAGCTTCCCTCAATTTAGTTCCCATTTGGGGCATATTGTTAACTCTTCCGACTCTAAAGGTAAAGTAATTTGGGGTCCAGTGATCACCAGAACCACAAATTACCCATGCGCGGGCCGCGGACTATAGCATTGCTGTTATAGCGCTGTTTTCGGAGCACGGCACAGAAACCACCTGTGCATGTGTATTTATGTATGTTTTCTAAATGATAATGAGCTTATCCTCCCTCCAGGTTCAAGTTCTTCACTGGCAAGATCCTGCCGCAGTATCGGGACGCCATCATGTCGCACACGCTGATCTATATTCCTTCCTACTTCGACTACGTGCGACTCAGAAACTACTTCAAGAAGGAGGAGCTGAACTTCACTCACATCTGCGAATACACGGATAAGCCGGGGATCTCCAGGGCGCGGCAGTTCTTCCTGAAGGGGGAGCGGCAGTTCCTGCTGGTCACTGAGAGGTTTCACTTCTATAAGAGGTGGGAGAGACTGAGGGGGGTTCAGCTGGAAGGAGGGGGGGGTTGCAATGAAGGGTAACAATACTGAGGGAGCTGACCTTGCGGGCGGGGTGTGCAGTGAGGGGATAACGGTACTGAGGGAGCTCGGGGGGGGGGGGGGGGCTGCGTGTGCAGTGAAGGGAAACCATGATGTCTAACCTGCAGCTACATACAGAGAGCTTCACAAATCTCCCTAATTTCCTAACCCTATAAATAATTCAATCCTCTCCCCCGCTGGTATTCCATAGATCCCCTTGAGGCCCCAATTTATGACAACATGCTGGGGTCTTAAAATGTACCCGAGGTGACATATGATGAGATAAACATGTGTATGTACAGTGCAAACATATTAACCATCAGGCTGTTTTACTTGTTTTGTTTTACTGCTTGAAAGAGGGAATTCCAAGGCATGGAAGTGACAGCTTCTGTCTTGTCGGTACCTTGTCAGGAATATAGGCCCAGTGCACACGGAGCTGTGATCCGCCAACCGCATCCGCCTGTGAAAACGCTTGGCTAATGTATCTATGGGATGGTGCACACCAGCGGTTTGAGGTTTTTGCAAACCGCAAATGTGCCTCCTGCTGCACGTTTGCGGTTTGCAGAAGTGTTTCTCAATGTAAAGTATAGGAAAAACGCAAACCGCTCTGGAAAACGCTACATCAGGGCAGTTTTTCAGGCATTTTTGTTACAAAAGCTGTTCAGTAACAGCTTTACTGTAACAATATATGTAATCTGCTACACAAAAACCCTCCCAAAAACGCTAGGCATGTATAGAAAACCTCCAAACATGGCTAGAATTACTCTGAAATCTGCTCCAAAAACCACTAGCGTTTTGAGGATCTGCTAGCGGTTTTGGTGTGCACTGGGCCATAGTTAACATCACTGATAAGCAAATTACAACCATAAAAGTGTTCCTGGCAGAATACAACTTCTGAGGACAGGGAGAGATAAAATACAAAAACTGTTGACCTTTTTCTAACTCTGAGACTCTTAATAGGCTTCCACTGATTAGAGGCAGTAAAACATTCAACCTACTTTGTAAATGTTTACTTATAAAAGAAAACCATGGGATACTTAAAAAGTAATTTTTAGGAGTAGGAGGATAAATATGGTTTATCTTTTAGTTTATTTTCCCCTCGGGTTGACTTTAACGGTTTTTGGAGGAGTGCACCTGCATCCATTGCAGTGACCTTGCCTCCCACATGTAAGGGTGTCTGAAAGAGCATGGAAAAACGGAGTCTGTCAAAACTTTAAACCTGGATTTTTAATGTTGATTCCAGAAAAGTTGTATTTAGGATTAGGACTATAAAATAGCTACAACGGTTTAGCTCCGTCGTTTTATGTTCACTTCAGATTTGCTTTCATTCCAGATTAATTCTCTTTCTTTCAGATATACACTGAGAGGCATCAGGAACCTGATCTTCTATGAGCTGCCCACCTATCCGCACTTCTACAGCGAGGTGTGTAACATGATGAAGGCGTGGAACCGTGGCGAGGAGGCCACATGGACGTGCACGGTCCTGTACTCCAAGTACGACGCGCAGAGACTGGCCGCCGTGGTGGGAGCAGAGAGGACGGCGCAGATGCTGCAGTCCAAGAAGAGCGTCCATCTCTTTGTCACCGGAGAGAACAGCTGACCTGGGAACAGCAAAGACCTCGCAAGGAACACTTTATATTCTGTTGTGCAGAAGAACCTTTCCTTACAGGCTGAACATATCCATTGATTCCACCTCTGCCCTGATTACCGTATTCTATGCAGGGCAGCCAGTGGTGTGTATTGTATAACAAGAGGCCCTGCTGGTTCAAGTTGGCAAGAGAACCACTTAAGTCTTACATCACTTCCAGGTAGCAGCTGGCTCATCCTGCTGCGTGGATTGGTTGCTCCTTTTGTTTTTAGTATATTTCTATTGGTGGAGGCTGAATCAGGTCCTTTTTGCTTTGTACATACCTCTTCTTTCCATCCCTCTCTGATTAGTTGGCCTAGCGCTGCTTCCTCCTTTGTGATTGGCTCATTATACGTGAGCCTACTATATAAGGGGCAAAATTGTGATAGTTTTGTCAGAAGCATTGCTGGCTTGATAAAGGGAGGACGTCCCCCCGAAACATTGCTGTTCTGATTCATTGGCCGCTTGTTTATGCTGTTATTTGCCTTTTTTGTCGTTGCCTGAATAAAAGAGCTGACAGAGTGACAGTGTTTCTAGTTGAAACATGGTCAGATTGATCTAGGGTACAACAACAACCCACGGACATCCCTCCCCCCTTTTATTAGCATAGGGCCTCCTCCTTGGATCTAGTGGCTGGTCACACACACACACACACACACACACACACACCCCACACACCACACACACACCACACACACACACTTACACACCTTTCCCCCTGACACCATCTCCCCATGCAGAGAAGCTCAGTGGGGCAGGGTAATATTTACCTGCTCCAGTGTTGCATCGTGTCTCTTCTGTTCTTCCTGGCAGCTGCACGCTCTATACTTCCACACCTCCTTCTCCCGATCACGTGACACGCCTCATGAGCCAGAGGTATAGAGCATGTGACTGTCAGGAAGGTCAGAAAAGACCCAAAGCAGCACCGGAGCAGGTGAATAATAAACTGCTCCACTGCACTACTCTGGAGAAGGGGGAGGAGTGTTCCCCTCATGGTCACTATAGTTACGTCACTTGGTTTGAAACTGTGCAATAAATGTAAAATCTTAAAGAGACTCTGCACTAAAAAAAAATGCCCCTGTGGGGTACTCAAGTCGGGAGGGGGAAGTCTCTGGATCCTAATGAGGCTTCCCCGTCGTCCTCCGTCCCACAGTGGTCTTGCTCTGGCCCTCCGAATGCACAGCCGACAATTTGTCAGGCTGTGTAATATTTATCTTTTCTGGCTCCAGCAGGGGGCGCTGTTGCGGCTCTCGGCTCGGAAATATGCGGAAATAGCTGATCTCAGTCAGGTCCGCTCTACTGCGCAGGCGACTTAAAACTGTAAAATGCACAGTGCTCAATATGCAGGGATTTGCATGCAATACAGTCATCAGTCAAGGCAGCTCCAGATAGCAGCCATGCACAAGCCAATTCACAGATTATAGGCAGTTTTATCATTCAGCAGCCATGCACAAGCCAATTCACAGATGATAGGCAGTTTTATCATTCAGCAGCCATGCACAAGCCAATTCACAGATGATGAGCAGTTTCCTCAGCAGCCATGCACAAGCCAATTCACAGATGGGCAATTTCCTCAGTTAGCAGCCATGCACCAGCCAATTTACAGATGGGCAGTTTCCTCAGCAGCCATGTACAAACCAATTCACAGATGATAGGCAGTTTCCTCAGTTAGCAGCCATGCACAAGCCAATTCACAGATGGGCAGTTTCCTCAGTTAGCAGCCATGCACCAGCCAATTTACAGATGGGCAGTTTCCTCAGCAGCCATGTACAAACCAATTCACAGATGATAGGCAGTTTCCTCAGTTAGCAGCCATGCACAAGCCAATTCACAGATGGGCAGTTTCCTCAGTTAGCAGCCATACACAAGCCAATTCACAGATGGGCAGTTTCCTCAGTTAGCAGCCATGCACAAGCCAATTCACAGATGGGCAGTTTCCTCAGTTAGCAGCCATGCACAAGCCAATTCACAGATGGGCAGTTTCCTCAGTTAGCAGCCATGCACAGTTTCCTCAGTTAGCAGCCATGCACAAGCCAATTCACAGAAGATGGGCTGTTCAGTAAGCGAGCAAACACCCGCATCTAAGCTAGATCAAAATGCTCAGAGCTCAATATGCAGGGATTTGCATGCAATACCGTAATCGGGCAGCAGCTTAGGTCTCACCAGTTGATTCAGCTTGCTGACCTTATCCCAGGCACTGGCCGGTGCTTTTGAGGTAATTCAAGCAAGCCCAGAGTAGCATGCAGATAGTGAGCAGCCCGTTCACCGATCACGGCTCACGGGTGACTGGCGCATGCGCCCGCCTACTTTCCACTATAGCAGGTGCCAAAAAACAGGTTCACTATAACCGAGGTTCTATTTTATCCGGGTTTACTATAACCAGTGTTACTCCTGTATACTTATAATGCTGTTGTTGTTTGGCCAGAAGCTGTACATTGTTTACTATACCTGAAGTTTTACTACTGTACAGTCAGACTGTGATATCCATTCCACATACCCTTTATTTGTTCAGTGGGAATAGGAAGCCCATATTCCACTCTTAGAATGCCAGGACTTCCAGATGTTCAGCCTGTCTGTTGTGGTTGTACCAACCTTAGCAAAAGAAAGTACATGACAGTCATGCAGCACTTGTTGTATTAGTAATATTCCCAGTGGAACTGAACAAGCTTTGTTGACAACAGTTGTCCAATACCAGAGCTGGACAGTAGTGCTGGCGGGAAGGGGGTGGGGCAGTGTTTACTATGTAAAGCCAGGTTGTCCAATACCAGAACTGGACACTAGTGCTGGCAGAGAGGGGTCTGCGTGGTGTTTACTATGCAAGCAAGCGACATGTTCTATGCAGGGGGGGGAAATCAACATGGGAGTGATGTCATACGCCAGGCGGAATAAAGTGGGGGGGGGGCAATTCGGTGAGCCTTCGCTCTTAAGTGACCTGCCAGGATGGAAGGCTGGATAAGGGTCTTCGAGAGATATCATATACACATTGGACTCTTGACAGAGGTGGTTGGTATTGGCCACCTCAAATGAGTTTCATCTGATGTGTGTATAGGCCTTTAGTCTTTCAGATCCATCCTGGTGGATCTGGTCTGCAGATGATTTTTCATTAAATAAAACCCGTAATATGAAAAGCCCGCTTTGGAGGGATACTTACCTTGGGAGGGGAAAGCATCTGGATCCTAATGAGGATTCCCCCGTCCTCCTAAGCCTCTGCTATCCAGCGCTGGCAGCCCCTGAACGTCGGCATGGTAAATATTTACCTACCGCGATCCAGCGCAGTAGCGGCTCTCGGGCTCCAGTGGAAATAGTCGAGCGCAATTTACTGCACAGACGACTTGTGCCTGCGCCGTAGAGCAAACCTTATCCGGCTCTGCTATTTCTGCCTGAGTGGAGAGCCGCTACTGCGCTGGAGCTGGGGAAGGTAAATATTGCAGGCGCTGCTGTGCTTAGCTGACATCCTAGCGCTGGATTCCTGAGGTTTCGGAGGACAGGGGAAGCCTTGTTAGTGTCCAGAGGCTTCACCTTTCTGAAGTCGGTACCCCCAGAGGGTTTTTTTTCTTTATTGCAGAGTTATCAGCAGATATTTCTTGACTTTCTGTGTGCACAGCGCATGCGTGAGAAACAAGGAAGTATCTCGAGTCTTTTGCATGTGTGCAGCATCGTTAGAAAGATCCATCGTTTAAATCGATTCCTCGTCTTACAAAGACCTTTATCTAACGTGCGCTCCCAGCTTTAGTGCCACTTCCAGTGTAGTCACGTGGGGAAGGATTTAACGTTTTGTCGGCTGAAGCCATCGTTCTTTGTTTAGTTATTTGTTCATCTTATATGAGTTGAGCATAATTCAAGTTGATGCAGAGTTATGGACATTTTTCCTCCCTGACCACCCCCAATCGCCTATCAGGCAGGATTGGTGGACACTGAAGGGTCATGGTGGGGATGGTGAACAGGAGGTCGATAAATGTCTATGTACTGGTGTAACGGGTACATTACATTGTGTAAAAGCAGCAACAATAATGGGAAACTGAGTGGAGAGGAATATGGAGGCTGCCATATTTATTTCCTTTTAAACAATGCAGATTGCCTGGCTGCTCTGCTGATCATTTGCCTCTACTACCTTAAGTCATAGAAGCATACAGCAGATCAGACGTATCTGTGTACAGGTGGCCACACACCATACAGTTTTCATGCAATCTGGCTGTACAATCAGCCACCAAGTGCTTTTATACTACATGGATGTTGGTAAGATTTTATAAAAATTGTACAGTCAGATTGCATAAAAATTGTATGGTGTGTGGCCACCTTACCAGAGATGGTAAAGATTTTTACTTACACGGGGCTTCCTCCAGCCCCATAAGCATGGATGTGTCCCTCGCCGTCCTCCGTTAACCAGTAATCAGCTCCGGTATTCAGCTCCGTGACGTCAGTGGGGGGCCTTCTGTGCAAGTGCAGAAAACCCCGCCTGACGCCACTCAGTCAGACTGAGCCGAGTAACGGGAGCTGATCGTGGCTTAACTGAGGACTGCGGGAGGACAGCGAGGGACGCATCCGTGCTTATAGAGGCTGAAGGAAGCCCCGGGCAAGTAAAAAATCTTTAAGAACGCTCATCTCTGGGTCACTTTAAGTTTTGACTTGATTTGTCCCATGCTTGTTTCAGGTGCAGGGCCGGTTTAAGCCACATGGGGGCTCCGTGGCAAAGGTAACCCCCACCTCGCTCCTACCCCCACCAAAGTCAGTCCCTGGGCTTTCAATCTGGCCTGCCACATGTCAACCCTGACTGAGGGAGTGCCACTAGTGTACGGCAGGGCTGCATAGGATATGCAGAGGCCATACGCATCCGCACTACAGCTCCCACAATCCCTTGCTTGTACCAGGGGACTGCTCCTAGCCAATGAGTCACCTGGTACAAGCAGTAGGGGATGCAAGGGATTATGGGGGGTGTAGTGCTGAAGCGTGTGGCCTATGCATCTTCTACACAGCGATGCAATGCCGTGCAGCCAGCCGCACGTATTACTGGGGTCCGGAAGCATGGAGGAGGGGGAGACCATCTGGACAGGGATGCTCGCCTTCTGGCTTGGAGGAGGAAGTGCGCCGGTGTGAGGCATGCAACGCGACCAATAGGACCTGTGCAAGCTCTTTGGAATTCAGGGCAGACGGCAGAATTATGGGTAAATAAACCCTTGTCTCCCTGCCGCACACCTGCATCAATTAAACCTCATTTCAATCACTAGTAATTACTCTTGAGAGCATCCGGTGAGCATCCCTGCATCTGGAGTTCCATCGGTGCAGGAGGCCTGGCAGTTGCCGGGGCCTTGGGGCAATTGCCCCCTTTGCCCTAATGGCAGCGCCGACCCTGTTCAGGCGTGTGATTCAGACACTACTAATGCATGAAAGATCAGCAGGACAGCCAGGCAACTGGTATTGTTTAAAGAGAATCTGTACTCTGAAATTCTTACAATAAAAAGCATACCATTCTATTCATTATGTGCTCCTGGTCCCCTCTGTGCTGTTTCTGCCATTCTCTGCTGCAAACCTGGCTTGTAATTGCCAGTTTTAGGCAGTGTTTACAAACAAACTAACCAGCTTCTAATAGGCTCAGCTAAACAGAGTGTGTTAGTCACACAGAGCCTGCAGGGGGTGTGTACAGCTTCTAGCTAATCACAAGCAGCCCTGCACATTCCAGTCTGACTGCCTCAGCCTGACTGTGCCGACTATAGAGAGAAGATTAGATCATATAACAGAGATAACACAGCTACTGTGCAATTAGGAAAAGCTGCAGTAAGCCAGACCACATTAGAAAAGGCATAGGAACTTATAGCATAGAAGAAATAAAGATAAACAATTTGTTACAGAGTCTCTTTAAAGGGAAGTAAATATGGCAGCCTCCACATAACTCTCCATTCAGGTGCCCTTTAAATTCTATTTTGTTTTTTTTTTAAAGTAATGTTCTGGTAAGATGTTAGTATTTTTGTTAACTTTGTTACCTGATCTTTTGTTAATAAACATAATATCAAAACCTCCCATTTCTAGTGAAATGTAATAATTGTCTACTGGCTGATAATCTTCCCCATAAAAGCCTCAGAAGAGGTTTTACCGCAATGGATGAAGATGGCTTACACAGAAAATGATGCATTCATATGACTAATTTCACCCAGAACAAAAATCTTGTTTTCATTTTTTGCACATCCAGATCAGTTGGTTTATGGCATTCGTTAGAGATTTCCACTGGGTGGCAGTCTTGTGCTACTTCTATATTAACTGGTTTTCTGTTGCGCATTCACTATGGATAAAATCGTTCAATCAGAATTGGAGATCGGGGCAAATTTGTACAGTAATTTTTTGTTACATTTATATATACATACATTTATATGATCTGGTATTTAATTTTTTCCCCTAAGGGCCCTTTTCCACTAGCGGCGATTGCAATGCTAAATCGCAAATCACTAGTGATTTTTTTTTTTTTTACAACATAGGAATCGCAGAAGGTAATCTCCACTACCGATTAGTTTTTTTTTACCAAAGCGCGATCCTGGCTCAGATCGATTTTTACCACAATTTTGCTATGCAGCGCATTGCATACCAAAATCGCAATCGCTGAAAAAAAAGGGACTTTGCTGAATCGCTAGTGTTTAGCGCAAACGCTAGAGATTGCTAGTGGAAAAGGGCCCTAAGTCTTATGCCTATTTCTGATTATCTTCTGATTGTACTGAAATGTTTGCAGTTTTGGAGTCTTGGATATTTTTTAAAAGGTATAAATCCTATATAATAAAATGCAAGTGTCCCTGCGTCTGTCCCTGTGTCAGTGCTTTGCGCTACTGCGCATGTCAAGCACAGACAGCTGTTGGGACAGGACGCAGGGTGGGCGAGCCGACAGGTGCGTGTGCGGAGGGCTGGTGCGTGCGCGCACTGAATGGCGGTGTGAAGAGACCATTTTTAAATGGGCTTAGGTCAACTAGTCATAACATAATTTTCCTATTGAATGCATTCTAATAGGAACCTGACAGTTCCAGGTGAGTGGCTTGCTTAAAGTGGATCCGAGATAAACTTTTACTCATTGCATAATTGTGTTCCTTTCTTATAGTTTATAGGGCGTTCCTCAAGCCAAATACCTTTTTTTAAATATTCTAATTCCCTATAAACTAAACAAGCCTCGGCCGCAGCTTCTCCAGAGTGCCTTGACACTTTAGCATTGGCTTATGGGAGATAAGTCTGGGCACAAGGAGGAGGTTACTAACCAGAGATTTCAGAGGCAGAGGGGAGAGGGGAGTGAAGTTTTCACAGGCTGAGGGCTGGAGATGCAGAGCAGCTTGCCTGTGTGTAATGTGACAAACAGAACATGGCTGCTCTCATTGTATCACAGGAATAAATAATCATAAACTGTTGAAGCTGTTTGCAGCCAGATTTGCTGTGTAAACTATCTACATTGTAGTTAAGATATATAGACAACTTACTTGTTATAGTTAGTTTTTCATCTCGGATCCGCTTTAAAGGACACCTGAAGTGTGGGATTTATTTCATTTTAAACAATGCCAGTTGCCTGGCTGTCCTGCTGATCTTTCATGCGTCAGTAGTGTCTAGAAACACCTGAAACTAACATGCAGCTAATCCAGTCAGACTTCTGGCAAACATCTGATCTGCATGCTTTGAACAGAGTCGATGGCTAAAAGTATTAGAGATGGGATCTGCAGGACAGCCAGGCTTGTGTATTATTTAAAACAAACCTGAAGTGAAAATAAACTTATGGATAATGAGTTGTATGAGTAGAACAGCTAAGAAATAGAATTTTAGTAGCAAAAAAAAGTCTCATTGTTTTTTCAGTACACAAAACATTTAAAAAAAAAAACTTTAGTTGTTATCAATGCAGCTTCTCTGAGCTTTTCCACCCACTGGGTCGAATACAGTCATGTTTTCTGAAGCCCTTAAGGGGCCCATACACGGGTCAATTTCAGCCTTCGATCGATTGATCGATTCGATCAAATCGATCGATCAGAAATTGATTGCCGGTCGATTGATCGATTTTGATCTATCTGACAGGATGGTAGATTTAGGTCGATCTGCTGCTGGCAGCAGATCCATGGCCCATAGAGTTGCATTGGATCTAATGGTGCAGTAATGCCTTTAGATCGATTTTCAATAGATTTCCACTAGATTTAAGTCTGAGATCTATTGGAAATCTGTTACTAGTGTGTGGCGCACATCAGATAGATTCCTGTCAGATTCGACCTGGCAGGCATCTGACAGAAAGCTATCTGATGGTCGAATCTGCTGCAAATCTATTAGTGTATGGCCACCTTTAAACAGCCAAGAAACAGAGAGACAGCTTGGATAAGGTTTTACTGCAGGAAAGTTCAAAGGGTCATTATTTCTGCTTTGTTTTATAGCTTAAGACAGTGTGGTTTTAAAATGGCAACTGTGACAGTATGATGGAATGTTATTAAAAAAAAAGCTTATAGAACTGAAAATAAAAATGACTCTTATTTGCTACTAATGTTCTATCCATTATCCATACTACACATACAATTCATTATATCATAAACTTTATTTTCCACTCCAGGTTTGCTTTAAATCGAAATAAATATGGCAGCCTCCATCTCCCTCTCACTTCAGGTGCCCTTTAAGTACTATGGATATAATTGTAATTGCAGCCTAGTAACTGGCATTTGTAGAATGAGAGCAGTGGCAGCCTCCATATGTTTTTCTTGCAGGCCTATATTTAATAGTATGGTGCCAATAAAACGTAATCCAGTAAACCTATGAATATATATATATATATATATATGCAGTTTATATTTACTAGGCTCAGAGACTGGTGTGTAGGGGGCTGACAAAGTGTGCGCATTTACCAGGCTGTACGCGGGGCATACAAAAAGGAACAGCCATTTTCATTTAATCAATTAAGGAAACACTTTATTTTTAGGCACACTGTATCTTCTGAATATTACTCCACAAAATCACCTCATTTATTTAAGCATTTGTATCTTTTTACTAGGTTCTCAATCACTTTGTTGTAGTAGCAGCAAACTCCTCACCTATGGGTTGGATGAGTTAAAGAGAACTTGTAACAAATAAAAAGTTCCACTGCGGGGTACTCCCCTAGGGTTCTGCCTCTGACACGGGAGACCTGGGTTCAAATCTCGGTTCTTCCTGTTCAGTAAGCCAGTAATTCAGTAAGGAGTTCATTAGGCAAGACTCCCTAACACTGCTACTGCCTACTGAGTGTGCTCTAGTGGCTGCCTTGCAAGCGCTTTGAGTCCGACAGGAGAAAAGCGCTATACAAAAAAAAAAGGAAAGGAAGGGAGGGGGAAGCCTCAGGGTCCCAATGAAGTTTCCCCCTCCCCTGTAGCTGCAGAGAATCCAATGCTGGCTCCCCCAAAGCATCCCGCAATCCTGGCTCGACAAGCCTGACAAACGCTGATTTATTTACCTTTCCTGGCTCTAACGGGGGCGCTGTTGCGGCTCTCCGCACAGAGATGAGCGAAAATAGCCGATCTCTGCCGCGTCCGCTCTACTGCGCAGGCAGTGGAAACTTGCACCTGCGCAGTAGAGAGGACCGACAGATCAGCTGTTTCCGCCTATCTCCGAGCAGAGAGCTGATACTGCGCCTGCGATGGAGCCGGGAAGGTAAATATTTACATCCCTGCTGTACGGAGGGGCACAGCGAGCCTCCGTGGGACACAGGAGGACGGCGGAAGCCTCAATAGAATCCGGAGGCTTCCCCGACCCGAGGTGAGTACCCCCCAGGGGAACTTTTTTTAGCTAAAGGTTTTCTTTAAGGGGGGGGGGCTGTGTGTAAATGCTGCTGAATTAACGCTTGCCAGTTACCAGTGTTCTGCAGTCATGTGACAAGCGGTGTCGGGAGAGAAGAGATTAACCAAGCAGATGTAAATTAGATTACACAGATAGAATACCTTGTATGGCAGATAAAAGCAATCGGCTGTTGGGCTAGGCAGTGGCACACACGATACCTTTTTACGTTCGATAGATAATTTCCGCCATGTCCAATATTATATTTGACCGCTGGACTTCTCATAGAAGTGAATGGAAATTGATAAGGAAAGATAAGAGAATCAAGCGAAAAAACAAACGGAAAATCGACTGAAAAAAACCGCATCGCATGTACCTAGCATTATGCCTGGTACACACCACGCAATTTCCTGTCAAATCAATGGGTGGATTCCATAATTTCTGACAGGTCAGATCATATTTCTGATTGACTTTTCTGACCACTTTTGTACAAAATCCATAAGATTCCTGATCAGACCTGTTAGAAATTATCCTTTTAAAACCGTCTATCTGATGGGAAATTGCATGGTTTGTACCCGGCGTTACTTTCCTGAGGATGGTAGTTCGGCAGACACTTGAGGATCTTGTCATACAGTTTAAAGAGAAACTCCGACCAAGAAATGAACTTTCTCCCAATCAGTAGCTGAGACCCCCTTTTACATGAGAAATCTATTCCTTTTCACAAACACACCATCAGGGGGCGCTGTATGGCTAATATTGTGGTGAAACCCCTCCCACAAGACACTCTTAAAGAGAACCTGTACTGAGTAAAATTATTTAAAATAAACACATGAGGTAACTTCAAATGAACATTATATAGTTACCTTGCCATCAGTTCCTCTCAGAAGCTCACCATTTTCTTCTGACAATAATCCCTTCCAGTTCTGACAATATTTTGTCAGAACTGAAGTATATCAGTTGCTGTCAGTAAAATATCAGTTGCTGTCAATAAAATATCAGTTATAGCTGAGAGGAAAACTGATGTACCAGGTAATGTCCATGTTTCCCTATGGCTCAAGTGGGCGATGTTACGGTTTAACTGTGTGCTGACCAGAAAGCTGTTATGGGTAATGGCCATTTTCAAAATGGAGGACAGAAAATCCCCTTGATCACAGTGAACAAACAGGACACGGGACAGGAGAAAGACACTGAGGAGTAGACTACATGGAAGGTAAGTATAAAATGTGTATGCTTATTTTGACTTTTAATTTTCAGTTCAGTTTTTCTTTAAAGAAAAACTCCGACCAAGAATTGAACTTTATCGCAATCACTAGCTGATATCCCCTTTTACATGACAAATATTTTCCTTTTCACAAACACACAGACCATCAGGGGACGCTGTATGACTGATATTGTGGTGAAACCCCTCCCACAAGAAACTCTGAGGACCGTGGTACTCCTGGCAGTTTCCTGTCTATGAACCTTGTTACATTGTGGGAAATAGCTGTTTACAGCTGTTTCCAACTGGCAAAAAAGCATGCAGAAGCTACATCACCTGCCAACAGTAAAAATGTCACCATGTAATAAATGTCAGAATGTAAATCAGGGATTTAAAAGATTTTACAATGGGCAAACACTGACTAAATCATTTATACATAATTATTGTAAAAATGAAGCACTTTTTTATTGCATTATTTTCACTGGAGTTCCTCTTTAACTTTCAGAGTAAACTATGTATGCTGGAGAGATATTTGTCCTCACATGGCTGTGATTACAATGAACGTACTCCTCAGACTCTTGTATCTGTATCAAATACTCCCTATCCAACTACCTAAAACATTCTTGGCTGAACTACAATCTAAATTGTATGGTTTCATGTGGGGAGAAAAGAAAGAGACCTAACACTGGTGCTCAGGATTTTTGGAAAATGTTTTGTACTTGCATCTAAAATCTTAGTGCTGGCGGTGGACCTGGACTCCTGGGCGGCGTTCTTTCATAAGCAAGTCACGTCCCTTAAGGCTACTTTCACACCAAGACGTTGCGTTTTAGGGGACGTTATGGTCGCATAACGTGCCCCTAACACAATGCCCGGTGCTCTTGGATGTGGACGTCAGAGTGAGCCGTGTTGTGCAGCTCACTCTGGTGTCCGTGATGCGTACTCTTGAACGCATGCGGCATCACTTGGCCCTGCCAGCCAATCGCCGCACAGAGCGGCGCTCCAGGAAGTAAACACTGCACGTCACACCGTGCAGTGAATATTAGTTAGCCATGTGCATGGCCGAGGAGGGGGAGGGAAGACCACCTCCTCCAACACTACTGAGCATGTGCAAACAGTCTAACACGGCTTAGCCGCTTACAACGTACAGCACGCAGCACTTTCAACGTACGTGCTGCGTTACAATGTACTGCAACGTGGGCACTGTGAACAGCCCATTGATTTTTCATTACTGTGCGGTGGGCTGCGTTACAGGCTGCACTAACGTGCGCCTGTAACGTCCCACTGTGAAAGCAGCCTAAAGGGAACCAGAGATGAAGCACTCTTGTGTATTTTACCATGTATATCAGTAAGAACATTAGAGAAAACACTTACCGTGCTCTCTGTTTCATCCTCACTGCTAAAAGTGTCTGTTATCAGCTGTGATAAGAATCCCGGACTGAGCATTCACTCTGGCTTTGCAGGGAATAATTATAGCTGAGTCATTCTAGCAGAGCCACAAGGGGGCAGGCTTTGGCTTGAAAAGACACCAGAGAAGACAGACTCAGCTATAATCTTTCCGTAGCAAAGCTAGACTGAGTGCTCAGTCGGGGATTCCTATCAGAGGTGATAAAGTTAGATTAAACAGAGAACAATGAAACAAAGAGCAGATTAGGGCCTCGATTCATCATTGTCTTTGAGATAACTTTTTCCAGTTTGTTAAATTACCGAATTCGAAGTTTATTGATTTCTAGTTGTATTCATCAAGGTTTTTCCGCATTCGGTGTGAATTCGATAAAATAGCGATAACAATTTGGTAACGTGTCGATATTTCCATTTTATAGCGGTAATTTAACCTCCTTAGCATACTTAATACGTCCATTACCGCCGGAGGCTGCCGCTCAGGCCCTGCTGGGCCGATTTGAACCAAATAAAAAGCAGCACACGCAGCCGGCACTTTGCCAGCCGCGTGTGCTACCTGATCGCCGCCGCTATGCGGCGATCCGCCGCGAGCAGCGGCGAAAGAGGGTCCTCCCAGCCGCCCGAGCCCTGCGCAGCCGGACCAATCAGTTCCGGCCAGCGCTAAGGGCTGGATCGGAGGCGGCTGACGTCAGGCGACGAGGTAAGCGAAACAAGGGAGGCTGCTCATTGCGGCCTTCCTTGTTAATTCTGATCGCCGGAGGCGATCAGAATGACGCGTTAGGAGTGCCCTCTAGTGGGCTTTTATGCAGCCAACTTTCAGTTGGCTGCATGAAATAGTTTTTTTTTATTTAAAAAAAAAACCCTCCCGCAGCCGCCCTGGCGATCTTAATAGTACGCCAGGGAGGCTAACACAAGGCCATAAGATTCCCGTGGAATTGTGGGTAAAAGGCAGTTCTTTGAACACCACATAGCAACATTCTGAATAGGGCGTAACAACACCTGGACCAGGATTCTGGAAGTGGCTTGGGACAATCCCACAATTTCGCCAGCTGCGGCTTGATAGGAGCCTTTTCAGAAAAAAAATGTAGTGCAGCTAGCAATTTAGTTAACCCTGGCACTGCCTGTGTTCTCTTACAAGATGATTCAAGAGAAATGCCGATGTCCTGTTATAGCAAATAAATCCATTCTCTTGCAAATTGATATGGTTCTAGACCTTATTCTTGCCCTTCTGCGCCTTTGAATCACTCTCAGCTGATACGTAACCACTTTAAATGGCTCCATCTTCTCTGTCTGCAATGATCTGACAGGAATAACGACAGAGCAGTGAAGGAGATAACTAATCCTAAATGTAACGCTAAACCACGCCCACTTTCTTTTTCATGAATTACACTTTCTTCCGTTTTAACGCAACAGTAACGAATGATTAGTGAATGATTACCGAATGCTCACTAACAGCTGTAGATAAATTTGATGAATCCGGAAATCAACTTAACGAATTCGGTATTTTACCGAACTGTCGTCAACCAATTCGATAAGTCTTGATGAATCCAGGCCTAGGTGTTTACTGTCATGTTCCCACTGATTTATAAGGTAAAATACAAGAGGGTGCTTCATCCCTGGTTCTCTTTAATAGGCATCAAAATACATTTTTGGGCTATTTGCAATGCTGGTTAGGCGCTCATTGCTGGTTCATGGAAATCACTTCCCCAATTAGAAATTCGCTAATAGCAAGAATCCAATACACGTATTCGAAGAGAGGTTATCTTTTGCTAGGGAAAAGCAGATGGAACCCCCCAACCCCGCACACGTCACCGAAAGGGGGAGCACAGGTGGGTCACAGTTCTCACACCAGCAGGGGAATCGACCACAATTATGCCTGTATGCTAAACACAACTCCCAGACAGCACTCTGCCATTTGGTCTGCAGATATTCTGTCAGCCAAAAAGGTGCTTACACTTGTGTCTGCAGTACTAAATCTAGCATAAGCTGCAAAGATTTGGCCATAGATGGGAGAGAGAGTTTGGTCACACATAATAGTGAATAGAGACCAGCAGGGGGCACCGTGTGCAGGTATCCCTCTTACGCCCCCTCTTTAACAATGACCTGCACATTAGGACCTGCACAAAAGAGGATTGAAAAAAAGACCCAAGCTAAACAGTGGTATGGCTTGCCTACCCAATCTCCACTATTTGGCGCCATATATACTTCGGGTGATTGACTGGGCAGATAAGTTGCATAACATGGACTGGATTCACATTGAACAGCTTCATCCCATTTGAGATGCAAAGCCTATGGGGTGATGAAGATTAGAGAGGTAGAGGAAGGAACTTATTCTAGGAGCTCAAGAAGCAACAGATAGCTGTATAGATAAATCACACAATAGAAAGTTCTGGTGCTCTTTCTGCTCCCCTAAATCCAAAAAGGGTTCCCGGCTCACCCTGGCCAAAACCTTCAGAGACATGCATAAGACAAACTATCACACCCAGAACCCTGTAGTGCCCTGGCCGGGCTCTTACCACTCCTACTATAGGTGGGTACACACATCAGATAAGTCTTTGGAAAATGAAAGATCACAGACCATGTTACCCCCTTTCATGTAGTATGAGAGCCACACCTATACAGTCTATTCTATGGAGCTGAACTCCCCATCAGATAGAAATCTTTGCAAAATGTTGCACACACAAAGATGCTGTACACATGCAACAGATCAGTATCTGCAAAGTGCATCCATAGTCTATGATATCTGCAGATCCTCATACACACCTTGTTTAATGGACATTCATCTGCAGATCAGACAATTATCTGCAGATCTGAAGATCCATCCTGGTGGATCTGATCTGCAGATGAAGTCCGTTAAACAAGGTGTGTATGAGGATCTGCAGATATCATAGACTATGAATGCATTTTGCAGGAACGGATCTTTTGCAGGAACAGATCTTTTGCAGATACTGATCTGTTGCATGTGTACAGCATCTGTGTGTGCAGCATCTTGCAAAGATTTCTGTCTGATGGGGAGTTCAGCTCCATAGAATAGACTGTGTAGGTATGGCTCTCATACTACACGGAAGGGGGTGAGATTTCTGTCTGATGGGGAGTGCAGCTCCATAGAATAGACTGTGTAGAGTATGGCTCTCATACTACATGGAAGGGGGTAAGATTTCTGTCTGATGGGGAGTTCAGCTCCATAGAATAGACTGTGTAGGTGTGGCTCTCATACTACACGGAAGGGGGTGAGATTTCTGTCTGATGGGGAGTGCAGTTCCATAGAATAGACTGTGTAGAGTATGGCTCTCATACTACATGGAAGGGGGTAAGATCTCTGTCTGATGGGGAGTGCAGCTCCATAGAATAGACTGTGTAGGTATGGCTCTCATACTACATGGAAAGGGGTAAGATTTCTGTCTGATGGGGAGTGCAGCTCCATAGAATAGACTGTGTAGAGTATGACTCTCATACTACATGGAAGGGGGTGAGATTTCTATCTGATGGGGAGTGCAGCTCCATAGAATAGACTGTGTAGGTATGGCTCTCATACTACATGGAAGGGGGTAAGATTTCTGTCTGATGGGGAGTTCAGCTCCATAGAATAGACTGTGTAGGTATGGCTCTCATACTACACGGAAGGGGGTGAGATTTCTGTCTGATGGGGAGTTCAGCTCCATAGAATAGACTGTGTAGGTGTGGCTCTCATACTACATGGAAGGGGGTAAGATTTCTGTCTGATGGGGAGTGCAGCTCCATAGAATAGACTGTGTAGGTATGGCTCTCATACTACACGGAAGGGGGTGAGATTTCTGTCTGATGGGGAGTGCAGCTCCATAGAATAGACTGTGTAGAGTATGGCTCTCATACTACACGGAAGGGGGTAAGATTTCTGTCTGATGGGGAGTGCAGCTCCATAGAATAGACTGTGTAGGTATGGCTCTCATACTACATGGAAGGGGGTAAGATTTCTGTCTGATGGGGAGTGCAGCTCCATAGAATAGACTGTGTAGGTATGGCTCTCATACTACATGGAAGGGGGTAAGATTTCTGTCTGATGGGGAGCGCAGCTCCATAGAATAGACTGTGTAGGTATGGCTCTCATACTACACGGAAGGGGGTGAGATTTCTGTCTGATGGGGAGTGCAGCTCCATAGAATAGACTGTGTAGGTATGGCTCTCATACTACACGGAAGGGGGTAAAATTGGTCTGTGATCTTACATTTTCCAAAGACTTTTATCTGATGTGTGTACCCGCCTTTAGTGTCACAACATCAAGGTTAGACAACATCATGCTCTATATTACGTTTTTTTTTCTTTCCTCCCTAATCTTTCTTCTCTCTTTCTTTCTTATTCTTTCTTTCACCTTTCCTCTATACCTGCTCTCACTTTTTAGTCATGGTATCTTTGAGGTATTTTGGAGACATCTCTTGGAATTGTAATTTTGATGTCTGCCTCTGAACATTCTGGCGGTCTCGGGGAGACAACCGGATGCAACTTTAAGAGGCTTATTAACCTACAGTTTCTAGTGGAACAGCTGGTGTTAGACGGTTTTGTTTTGTTTGTCGATTTGACAGCTGTTATTCTTGTATTTGTTTCCCCAAAAGCATTTCAATACATTATACAGTATGCCTCCCACTTGGAACCTTGTTTCTGTGTCCCTGGTGGAAACCTTCACCTTGATTCGGGAACCGTTGATGTTCTTCGTCTACACAACTTCAACTTGTCCACCTTAGGAGGTTTGTGTTATGACTTATGTCAGGAATATACTGGGGTGCTTATGATTTAAGGATAATATTTTCATTTGCCTGTCTGACTGCTATGTACTGTACTTCAGATGCGTATGTATGGGTCATCATCTGGCTTTGGGGGAAGCTGTACTTGTCTGTGTGACAGTGTGGAATACAATTACCCTCAGTTCCTCGGAGAGCAGGGAGCTAATTAGAAGCCCTATTGTCCCATTATACCAATCAGGACATAGTCAGGGAACTTCAAAGACCTACATTTGCATCTAAAGAGGACTTCAGTGAATAATGCTTGGGGTAATAAGACAATGGCAGAAGTGAAGTGTGTTGAAGTCCTTTTGATACCATTTGCTACCTGTGGAAATTGAATTATCGGTGGAGGTGCAACCTCCTTATCTTTGATCAGCTAGGAAGTACTGTCAACAATGGGGTTGTCACCTGTAACTTGGACTAGGGAAATCTTTTCATGTATGTGGGCTATTGTACATTTTTCGCAGGTGGATGTTAGATCTCTGGAGATCCAATTATGACTGAGGATGTAATTAAATCTAGCTTCCCCCCGTCCACACAGGTTTACAGCCTCGAGGCGAATATTTCATTATAAAAACCAGGGGACATCTACCTCAAATCAGTTCTCTTCTGACGGTAGCTACGGCTGGTCTCCTGGCCTAAGCTAGTGGACTCCTGGCCTAGCCAGAACTGTGTCCGTCCACACAAAAGTCCACGATTCTTCTATCTGGACCCCTTTATTTTGGTAAGCAAAATCGCTTTGTGTGTATCTTTGTAACCTCTTATTTTTTTAACTTTTATCTTGTAACATTTTTACTTTGTTTTTGTAAGCTTTTTGTATATATTAAGTTCTGCATTGTTCTATGTTTTTCTAGAATATTAAATTATTATTTAATAAGTTTGACTTCTGCCGTACTAAACTAACACTCATAGCCTAGAAGAGACTGAAGTGTAACCGTGTATAAGTTCATGCCTAATTGTACGCTTGAGCAACACTACCGTATGAAATTGTAATTGCATTGTGTGTGGGGGGCGTTTGTCATACGTTGGCCTAAGCGCGCAGCTGACCCAACGTACGAACAACGCCAGTGCGAGTAGCGACAGCAGAGTGGCTAACAGTATCGTTCGGAACGACTGTTAGTGGGTCTTTGCTTCACGACAGTGTAAGATTGCAACTGTGTGTGTGTGTGGGTGCGTGGCATTCCCGTATTTGGCCTAAGCGCAAAGCTGACCCAAATACGAAAACGCGGAGTGCGCGCTGAGGACTCGACAGCAGAGTGGAAGTGTCTAGCGAACCGCTAGTGGTGGCAGTGAGAGGTGTTCTGAGGGGTCCCAGCCTTGTTTTAGCTTGACTAAGGCTGCTTCCCCTCTCAATCTGGTCAAACCCGCAGTCAGGAACCGTATACGCAGGCGTGCCGCGGGCCGGTTTCTGACAGCTTATAAGTATAATCATTTTCTAAATCTGAGCAATAGATTGTTAAATTCATGTTCTCACTAACTTTGGGCTGTGGGACTGAAATCGATTGTATGTTCAGTGAAAACTGTTTCACATGTTGACATGCTTATTTTTACTGTGATTTGCCTCAATACAGCTTAAGTGAAACAGAGAGAGTTGTCCTTTCTCCATAAAACAAAAAAATCCATCTTCTGACAGCAAACTCCCCCCTACCTCCACTGCATTTTCCCCGTACCGCCATGTATTTTCTACGTAACCTCCAAGAGCTGACAAGACCATTGTGTCACCACCTGCAGTAGGAATGATCAGTTAGCTGCTAAGATTTCCTAACTTGGATGGACATCTATTGCCCACTGCATGCAACCATTGTACTCTGTTGGCCCTGTAGCACGCTCCATGCAATCTGCATTCAAGGCTGTAAATTGGTATATCTGGCCTTCAACTTGTGAAGTGAATAGTATAAACAGTTGCTTCATGCTCTGTACTTGATTCACAAAGCTTCTCTGATGCACATTTAGCTCCTTTGGACATCTAACTAAGGTTGCCCCAAACAGAACATCTGTTTCGTATGGGACTGCTTTACTAAGGCTGTACTAAGCTGAAACACATTTGGCTCCTATAGGACTTCTTTAATTAAGGTGGCCATACATCTAGTGACTTGGTGGCTGATCAGCCATCTGATTCGCTAATTAAATGAATCGGATGAAAATCTGTGTGCATGCCTGATCGACGATGTACCCAATTTCAGGCCACGCATATCGATCGGACATGCTGCAAGATGTCGGTATATTATGATTGATTGGGTGTACGGCGGTAACAGTGAGTGATATCGGGACAAGCAACGAACTCACGGGCGCTGTTTCCACAGTATAAAAAATTTACACACACAGTATGTGTGCATTTATACATTACCTGACCTGTGCCACGGTGGCCGTCCGTCTTCCAAATCCGCCGTTCTTCCATTAGCCCTATAGAAGCAGCCAGCGCACAGCAGGCAGCGACCGTGTGATGTCACATGCGCCACGCTGCGGTGTGTATAAGGATAATGGAAAGTGTTGGATTCGGAACCTGCCCATCATCGCCTAATGTATAAGTTCTTCTAAACAGATGCACAAAATTCGGGGGGGCTGGGGTTTAAAGGGAGGAGGGGTTGTTTGACCAGAGGAAATCATACCTTAGGATCCAAATGTTCTAATTTGCTTAAAGGATACCCGAGGTGACATGTGACATGATGAGATAGACATGGGTATGTACAGTGCCAAGCACACTAATAACTATGCTGTGTTCCTTTTTTTCTTTCTCTGCCTGAAAGAGTTAAATATCAAGTATGTGAGTGGCTGACTCAGCCCTGACTCAGACAGGAAGTGACTACAGTGTGACCCTCACTGATAAGAAATTCTTTTTTTTTATCTCTTTCTTGCTCTCAGAAGCCATTTTCTGCTAGGAAAGTGTTTTATAGTTGGAATTTCTTATCAGTGAGGGTCACACCGTGGTCACTTCCTGTCTGAGTCAGGACTGAGTCAGCCACTTACATACCTGATATTTAACTCTTTCAGACAGCAAAAAAAAAAAAAAAAAAGGAACACAGCATAGTTATTTGTGTGCTAGGCACTGTAAATACCCATTTATTTATTTATTTATTTATTTATTTATTTGTTGTATTTATAAAGCGCCAACATATTACGCATGTGACCCATGTCACATGTCACCTCGGGTAGCCTTTAACATTCATAATTGGACCCATAAGAGCTCAATGTCTTTCAGCTTGACTGAACCTTAATAAAGCAGCCTATCAGATCTGAATGTTCTGTTGGTTAAACCTTAGTAAAGCAAGCCTGTAGGAACTGAATATTCTGTTTAGGGGACTCTTTATAAAAGCAGCCAATAAGATCTGAATTTTTAGTGTGGGAGAACTTTAATAATAATAATTCCTCTATTTGTATAGCGCTTTTCTCCTGTCTGACTCAAAGCTCCAGAGCTGCAGCCACTAGAGCGCACTTAGCAGGCAGTAGCTGTGTAAATGTTCGTATACACGTCCGATAAAGATCGCTCCCAACCAACGATCTGTGACGTATGCACGATATTAAAACGAGACATGATTAGTTGTCCGTAACTTGAAACAAAAAGAAAAACCGAGAGCCCAATATAGTGCAGTAAGTCTAACAATTGTTGGCGAAATAATTAACAGATGTGGATATACTCACAAACACGGGTTACCACATAGGCAACCACTTGAAATGCAGGTGGGGAGCATTAGAACCTGACCCCACTCAGGTTTAAGAAGTCGCTCTCTGTAGATAGAAAGAAGGGGACAGCCCCCTCCACCCAAGGTGGACTATATACTGTGCAAATTTGGACAGAGGCGCCAGGCAGGTTAAAATGATCTAAAAACAACTAAAAAGGAGGAGTACAGGTGGACTTACCTCCTGAAATGATGGACAATCGAGATTGTTCAAATCGCAAATAACAATTTTTTGGCACTCCGCAACGCGTTTCGCAGGTATAACCCGCTTCATCAGGCAAGGAGTGCAAGCTCAAAAAGGTCCAATAGTGGCAATGCGCCTCTGTCTTGACATTTGTGAACGATTTTAGAAGAAAGTACTGAACGACGACCAATAATGTATGCATGCGCAAACGGAAGTGACGCAAAAAATATATCGGACGACGTAGTACACACATACAGATTCATTTTTACAAATATAATGATTTCTGAGTTTTTATTATTTAGATCGGTGGGAAGTACGTTATTTAACGTTCGTGTATACGTTCGCTCATGGGGTTTAATTTTGATACTGGAAAACCACATTATTTTTTTAGTATGGAGTAAAGAAACTTCTGAAACTACAACATGCGCAGAACATCACAGATGAAAGTTATTGGGTGATCTCTACACATAATGACAACTGAACGATTATCTGTTGAAAAAATCCGCTGGGTTGGATCGGCTGAATTCAACGATAACGATCCTTATCGTTCAAAAAAATCAATCGTTATTTTTTAACGAACAATTATCATTCAAATTATCATTATCGGGCATTTTTGAATGATCTTTATCAGACGTGTGTACTCAGCTTTAGTGAGTCTTGCCCAAGAACTCCTTACTGAATAGGTGCAGGCTTACTGCATAGTAAGAGCCAAGGTTTGAACCCTGGTCTACTGTGTCAGAGGCAGTACACTATCCAACTTTAAAGTGAATGGGAACCGCATTTAAAAAAACTGAGACAGATACTTACCCAAGGAGAGGGAAGGCTCTGGGTCCTATAGAGCCTTCCGGCTCCTCTCCTGGTCCCCTCGTTCCAGTGCTGGTTGGCCCGGTAGCAGTATATGACTAATTTAGTCAAATACTGCTTTACCCGGCCGAAGGAGGCTTCAGAAGTCTTCAGGGAGCCCAAGTGCTCCTGAAGAAGGGCGGCCCTGTACTGCACCTGCGCAAGCACACTCTCTTGCACGCTCACGCCTGTGCAGTATGGAGCCGCACGTCTTCCGTAGGACACGGCTCCCGAAGACTTCCAAATACCCTTTCGGCGGGGGATTGAAACGGGGAGGGGGGCGGGGGAGCCAGCACAGGATAGAGAGCACCGAGAGAGGAGACGGAAGGCTCTATACGACCCAGAGCCTTCCCTCTCCTTAGGTAAGTATTTGCTTCATTTTTTTTTAAATGCGGTTCCCATTCACTTTAAGGCCTGGTGCACACCAAAAACCGCTAGCAGATCCGCAAAATGCTAGCAGATTTTGAAACGCTTTTTCTTCTTTTTCTGTAGCGTTTCACCTAGCATTTTGCGGTTTTGTGAAGCGTTTTTAGTGTAGTAGATCTCATGTATTGTTACAGTAAAGCTGTTACTGAACAGCTACTGTAACAAAAAACGCCTGGCAAACCTCTCTGAAGTGCCGTTTTTCAGAGCGGTTTGCGTTTTTCCTATACTTAACATTGAGGCAGAAACGCATCCGCAATACAAAATCTGCAGCAGCCGGGAGTATGCGTTTCTGCAAAACGCCTCCCGCTCTGGTGTGCACCAGCCCATTGAAATACATTACCCTAGCGGATCCGCACCCGCAAGCGGATCGCCAACCACAGCCGAACCGCTCTGGTGTGCACTAGGCCTAAAAGAGTAGAGCCATAGAATCTGACTGTTGTGTTTGGAAGAACCTTAGCAAAGCAGCCCCATAAGAGTAACTTACTAAGGTTCTCGTGGGCAGAAGATCATTTAGAGAAAACAATGCTACTCGTACGCCTCATGTAACGCGACGCACAGATCATCCTTTAAAGCAAAATATGAGTTCCACCTTAAGTGCCCCAAAACTCGTATCTACCGTTGTGATGCTGGAATGACTAATGTGAGGAGCAGCGGTCCTTTGCCGCTCGGTGAGAAGCCTCGTGGATATCACATTCAGCCCGAGATTCTAGGCTCTAATTTTCTACAACTCTCCTGCCATTAAACTACCGCCTCCCCGCAGAGGGACACAATGGACGGCCTCGAGTTCCATTTAATTCCGGAGCTGGCTGGTGCTAAGTAGTGTTTTGAATCACCCTGTGCATGGTCCGCCGTGGGTTAGTGATTGGTTGCTAAGCAGAACGCCGCTCCCGTAATGCTTCGGAGAAGGTGTAGGTTAAAATCTCCAGCATGGAATGAAAATACCCGGCACAATAGGCAGGGAGCGGGGAAAGTGCAGAAAGCCTGCGTGATTGCGCGTAATTGGCTTTATTGTCATCCATTGAGAAGGGGATACAGATTGTTTAATTGAATTTGATTGCAGGGAAAACTAAGGCTAAAGAAAGACGCGGCGGGGGGGCCCCAGGTTTCCGCTATCCCATCCGTGAAAGAAATGTTCAGATGCAAAGTAAACATTCTTTACAGGGAAAGGGATTTTTTTTTTACATCGATTTTCTGAATTATGAATCATGCTGCATTGTATTTTCTCCTGAATACAAAATCATAACCTCCTTTGCAGCACAAGAGAGATCCATTCATAGCCAGGGAGAAAGGAAAGGAGCTGGAAATGGGTCCCTGCTTAGGAGGAAGCAAAGTTTTCAGAGGTGCTTGAAGGCCCAGCGAGGTGGTTTGTTCTCCATCAACTCTTAAAGTTTTCTTTTGTTGTCTCCATTCCACTGGTGAGCTATGGCTCAGGGATGGTAACCGCTATGTCTGCAAACAAGGGATATGATGCGTCCCAAAAGATATTGGGGTTGACTCACTATAACAAATAGCGTGCCTTATCAGAGTTAACATGCCTTATCAGAGCTAGCATGCCTTAACAGATTTAGCGTGCCTTATCAGATTTATCAGTGTAGAATAGTGAGCGCTACGAACTTATGCCTGCTAATTGGCAATGACGAGAGCTGCACTCGGTCAGCCCTGAGCCCCTGCGGGTCCAATCACTTTAGAGGACATTATCCCCGCATTTTGATTGGCCCAATAGGCTGCCTGTCACTTGACAGGAAACTTGACAGGCAGCCTATTGGGCCAATCAAAGTGCAGGGATAATGTCCTTTAAAGTGATTGGACCCATAGGGGCTCAGGGCAAGACGAGTGGGGCTCTCGTCATTGCCCATTAGAGGTCCTAAGTTCGTATTGCTCGCTATGCTACTCTGACAAGGCACGCTAACTCTGACAAGGCACGTTAACCCTGATAAGTCATGCTAACTTTGATAAGGCATGCTATTTGTTATAGTGAATCAACCCCAATATATTTTAAGTATTAAAATTGAAAAATGGAGATGGCCTACCTCAATGAGGACACACTCCACTATGGTACAGGGAAAAAAGTTTAATAGCACAAGGCATTGCGTTTCGTGAGCCCAAACGTCTCACTTCATCAGGCCGGCAATCTGTGCCGGGTGTATAGATCAGCTAAACCTCAAGCGGCTCACCTTGTCCTATTAAACTCTTTCCTCTACCATAGTGGTGTCGCCATTGAGTTAAGCCACCCCAAATTCTTTTCATTTTAAGATTGTATCTTTTTGGGCACCTCTTATCCCTTGTTGTGTATGACACCCCTCTTTCTGAGGGGTGACCTCCCCTAGCTGGTGTGTTCTTGGTCCCGTTTTATCATAGAGAGCGACATAGAGAGCGACCGTTTGGAGATGGTTATTCTCCTAAAAGCGTTTGTTGGATGGTTGCCCAGGCTTGCAACCCACCATTGTGAGTACAACAACTTCTGATTGAACTAACTTCATACCATCTTTAAACCTATTACACCATACGGGCTCCTGGTGTGTCTGTGTTTGTTTATAAGGTTCTCCTTTTTCCACTCTAAAGTCTTCTATGTCTGCAAACATCCAGGTTCACCTAGTTTCGTAAAACAGATCCTCATACAAAACTGGGATTGGCGTCAACTGAATGGCTTGTGAGATGTCATGTGGGGATCAATCGATCAATTGATCTCCAAAATCTAGGAGGGCTTTTTGGTACCATCTGGTCCGCCTTAAAATTCCTGGTGTAGGTCTTCATAAACTAACTAGATCATTTTCTTTGCCACTTTCTTTATGCAAACCTGAAATGAAAATTAAAAGGTAAAATAAGCAGACACATGTCATACTTCTCTCTGGTGTAGTTTACTCATCAATATCTTTCTCCTCTACTGCTCGTCCAATGGCCATTACCCCATAACTGCTTCCTGGTCAGCGCACTGTTAAACTGTAATGTCGCCCCCTTGAGCCATAGGAAAACATGGACATTACCTTGCTCATCAGTTGTGCTTTCAGCTATAACTGACAGCAACCAATATATAAGGGCTCGTTTCCACTAGTGCCGCGCGGCTGCACTTCCTGATCTGCAGGAACGCTGACGAATCCCATATGGGATTCGCAGCCTCCCGCATGGAAACTGATGGCAATGTCGGCTGAATCGCTAAGGTAAGTATTGTTTCCTATGACAGAGTTTCCCTGCACGATTTGCCTGCCTGGTTTCCGTGCTATATTTTAGTTCTGACAAAATCTTGTCAGAACTGGAAGGAATCGTCGTAAGAAGATAATGGTGAGCTTCTGAGAGGAACTGGCTGTGAGGTAAGTATGTAATATCCATTTGCAGGTACCTCATGTGTTTATTTTAACCTTCCTGGCGGTAACCGCGCAGGAGGATTTCTCAAGCCCTGCTGGGCCGATTTGCATAATTTTTTTTTTTTTGCTACACGCAGCTAGCACTTTGCTAGCTGCGTGTGCATACCGTTCGCCACCGCTTCGCACCGATTCGCCGCTACCCGCCGTGCCGCCCCCCCCCCACCTCAGACCCCTTGCGCAGCCTGGCCTATCAGCGCCAGGCAGCGCTGAGGGGTGGATCGGGACTCCCAATGACGTCACGATGTCGATGACGTCATCCCTCCCATCGCCATGGCGACGGGGGAGGCCCTCCAGGAAATCCCGTTCTTTGAACGGGATTTCCTGATTGCAGATCGCTGGAGGCGATCGAAGCAGGTGGGGGGATGCCGCTGCACAGCGGCTATCATGTAGCGAGCCCTAGGCTCGCTACATGACTTTAAAAAAAATAAAAAAATTAAAAACTGCTGCGCTGCCCCCTGGCGGTATTTAATAGACCGCCAGGAGGGTTAAATAATTTTACTCTGTTCAGGTTCCCTTAAAGCCTCTTAGTCACTCAGGTTCAATGTTGCCCAGTGGTAATTGGAATCCGATCTCTTGGGGACATTGCAGGACCGAGTCTGACAGATGCGTCACTAGTCTGCAGGCTAGTGACGCGTTCTATTGCTATGCCAAGGGGAGGGGGATGATGTCATGTGAGGGCCGAGTGAGTGTGGAGGGGAACAATCGATGCTCTTGGCTGGCTGTAGCTCGGCCAAAGCAATTCACCAGGAAAGATCGCAGGATCAAGGCAGTCGTTGTTGGTCACCTCGGCTGAGTTTCATCTGGCGTGTGTGTGGAGCTGAGCATGATACAGACATCCAATTTTGAATGGCCAATCTCTGGCTAATTTTACCACCCAACATAGTATGAGGGCTTACTTACACAATCTGTTTGTAATATTCACAATTTGTTGGCCGTCCTACTACATGGAAGTGGTAACATTGAAAATGTGTATACCAGGCTTAAAGGACAATTAGAGAGGGATATGTAGGCTGCTATATTTTTTTCCTTTTAAACAATACATGGTGCCTGGCAGCCCTGCTGGTCTATTTGGCTGCAGTAGTGTCTGAATAACACCAGGAACAGCATGCAGCTAATCTTGTCAGATCTAACAATAATGTCAGAAACACCTGATCTGCTGCATGCTTGTTCTGGGTTTATGGCTAGGTCCACACTAGGCACGGTTGCAGGACGGACACTGCAGTCCGGGATCAGGGGAAGTACCACTAGACCGCAAACTGATCAAAGTGCATCAGTTTTGCATCAGTTTCCGTTCAGTTTTTTACCCAAAAAAACGGACAGAAAACGTCTCTATTATTAGGAAGGTAGTGGGAGGATTTTTTGGGCCAATAATAAAGTTCAGGCTATCCGTTTTCTCATCAGTTTTTGGTGCTATTTTGCCTGTGGAGATGGAGTTGCGTTTTCCCATTGCTTTTCACTACCCATCTGTGTATCCGTGGTCTGTAAAAATGCAGCAGATCCGGACCTTCCGGTCAGGTTTTGAGAACGGGTCCCCGCAAACGCAGACGGATCCGTTTTTTTTGGGGTGAGGACGGCTGCTGTTTTTAACATTAGTATCCGGGACTCTGTTTTTCATCAGGGCTGAAAAACGCAGCCACGGATATGTTTCCGGACCTAGTGTGGACTAGCTCTTAAAGTATTAGTGGCAGAGGATCAGCAGGCAGGACAGCCAGGCAACTGGTATTGCTAAAAAGATAAAACATGGCAGCCTCCATGTACCTCTTGTTACAGTTCTCCTTTAAGTCTCCACAGTAGTGACTATGGATGGTCAATGAGAGACAAATCATTTGGAGCCGATGCAAATTCTGTAAATTTTATGTAAATTTAGCAGGCGCTTGATTTTTTTAATTGATTAGGTGCTTGATTCTTATTAAACATATCAAATCAAGCCAAAATCAACCAACATAGAGTTTATAGCTTTTGATTGAATTATCGTTTGAAAGTTGATTAGGAGGGTCCAGTGACATAGCAATAGGGAATGCAGAGGTAGCGACTGTCACAGGGCCCCTGGACCAGAGAGGCTCACTAGCAGAGCCGGGACAAGGTCCTCCAGCACCCAAGGCTCAGACACCAAAGTGCGCCCCTTCATCCCTGCCACCCCAGCCATCACACACTGATTGCTATTAGACTAAGAGGGCCACAGGGCCCACAACCTCCCCAACACCTTAATATCTAGTTATCTGGCTTGCATTCACTGCCATGTATCCCCTCTTCTTATTTCTTTCTGCTTCAAACACAATTAGGAATGACAGCTGAATGAATTCTGCGCCCCCTCCTACACTGCGCCCTGAGGCTGGAGCCTCTGCAGCCTCTGCCTCGGCCCGGCCCTGCTCACTAGGGGCTCTCTTTCAACTACTTTATTAGTTTTTTATAGTGCTAAGACAGGAGAGCGGTGCTGCTAGCAGCGGGGTGTATACAGGAAGTATGTCACTTCCTGTATATGCGCCACTACCAGGAGCACCGCTCTCCTGTCTTTTCACTGCAGGTCACCGCTGATCTGAGCATGTGAACGAGCAGTGGTGGGAGGGGGGACAGGCTGGCTACCTATACTGGGGGCACCTCTACCAGGCTAACCTATACTGGGGCACCTATACCTGGCTATCTATGCTGGGGCACCTATACTTGGCTATCTATGCTGGGGCACCTATACCTGGCAACTTATGCTGGGGCACCTATACCTGACTAACCTATACTGGGGACACCTATACCTGGCAACCTATACTGGGGACACCTATACCTGGCTACCTATACTGGGGGCACCTATACCTGGCTTCCTATACTTGGCTACCTACCTATTCTGAGGGTGGTTTTTGTTTTTTTTTGGTCACAGTGTGGCTATAACGTATGGCGCAAATTGTCACGTGCTGTGCAATCATTCCACATCTTGGGGGCTTTGCTGCATCCTCACAAGTGGCTCCCTAAATGCTCATTTCACATTTTTCATACAATTATTATCATGTTTTCTCTATGAAATTTAATAAGATGACCTGTCTATTATAATTATTACTTTTGCTTAGTGACAGGCCTCAGCACAGACGGCCGTATTGCGTTTCATTGCGTCTCTGGGTTAATCCAAGGGCAGACAAACAATTGCTGGGTATCTTTTGTTGAAGAGTAATTTCATTGAACGGTCGGCGAGTGGTTCTCAGTGGCCTTCATATGATCACGTTTCAGGCTGCGGGCTGCGACCTCTGCTCAGCTCAAAGTGACGTCTGTGACAGGTCACCTTACCTAAGACCATGGACTTAGCAAGATTAGCCGCAGCTCATAAAATAAATGACCTAATTGCCGGTGTCAGATGGAATAACCTGTTGTTGCCGAAGCCGTTTGATTTGATTATATAGAGCTAAGGGACCTGGAGTTTTCTTCTGACCTCTGTAGTTTTTGTTGCTTAAAGGACACCCAAGGTGAAATTAAACGAATGAAATAAACATTTGTATTTATCCTCCTCCTCCTAAAAATGACTTTTTAAGATATTCCACAGTTTTTTTTATTTCAATCGTTTTTATTGGGTTTTATAAGATAAAACGTTAACATAAATCTGCACAGACTATATAGACATAGGCATATGGATAGGCTGTAGGAAAGGTTACAGTCGTGTACAGGATTTAACATCAATAACAATCGTAACAGGAATAGTAGGGATAAACATAGTCAAGTTTCTGAGGTATTGTTGACCGGCATACATAAAGCAACCAGAGGGTTGTGGTAGTTTGGGGCATTGCCCTCATTGTATTATGTAAAGATTAGTCTTGGTGGTTATAATTACGACAAAATGCCTCTTGCCCATTCATAGAACCAAAATTTTGGCTGAGCAAGAGCCTATTTTGTTCCGATATTGTGATTAGCTAATGTTACCTGTCTCCCAGTGGAGGCAGGAGTAGATATCTGGAAGGCCCGTCTAACAATATGTTTAAATCGACTTTTTAAGTTTTAACTGTTTTATTGTTTTTTGCTCAATGACACAGTTCATTGAAGTATGCCAGAGCTAAAATCTATGAACTAATTAACCTTTTTATCTCTTTCCTGCTCTCAGAAGCCATTTTCTTCTAGGAAAGTGTTGGAATTTCTTATCAGTGAGGGATGACTCTGTAGTCACTTCCTGTTGGAGTCAGTACTGAGCCAGCCACTTCCATACCTGATATTTAAAGGGAAACTTCGGCCTAAACAAACATACTGTAATTAAGTTACATTAGCTATGTTAATTAAAATAGATAGGTAATATAATCTCTTACTCACCCTGTTTTAAAAGAATAGGCAAAACTTTGTGATTTCATGGGGGCTGCCATCTTTTTGGTTGAAAGGAGGTGACAGGGAGCATGAGACACAGTTCCAACTGTCCTGTGTCCTGATCACCCCTCCCAGCTGCGCGCGCTAGGCTTCAAATCTCAAATTAAAAAAAAAATGCACCAAAACAGCAGAAGGAGAACAACAACATCAGAAATCCCATCATGCTTTGCACAGCATCAGGGGGAAAATGCCCGGGCAGTTTTCTTCTGTGCAGCTAAAAATGAGGCTTGTATAAGAAAAACAAAGTTCTGATGCTGTGAACCTGTTCAAGAAACACCAAGCCTTTTCAGTGCTGCTGAGTAGATTTTTAGTCTGGATGTTCACTTTAACTCTTTCAGGCAGAGAAAGAAAAAAAGAAACACAGCCATAGTTATTTGTGTGCTAGGCTCTGTACATACACATGTCTATCTCATCATGTCACATGTCACTTCAGGTATCCTTTAAAAATATTACCTTGAATTTAGAACACTACTACTAATAACATGATAATAAATAACATAATCACAGTAGACAAACACTGAAAACACATTTTAGAGACTGGAACAGATCTAGCAATGCAACTGCGGAAATAAGTTAAAGAGGACCTGTAGTGAAAATAACATAATGAATAAAATTGCTTATTTTTTTACATTATTCATTTACAGATTATTTAGTCAGTGTTTGCCCATTGAGAAAACTTTCCTCTCCCTGATTTACATTCTGAAATGTATCACTGGTTGTTACATCTTTAATTCTGCCAGGTGATCAGTACGGAACATTCGTTACTGAGAGTTCTATGCACAGAGGGAGAAATTGGTTGCTTGGCAGTTGGGAAAAGCTGTTATTTCCCACAATGCAACGAGGTTCTCAGATGAGCAAACTGTCAGGACCATGGTCATGACATCACACTGTGGGAGGGGTTTCAAGACAATTTCAGAAACACAGACCCCCCCCCCGATGATCTATTAGGGCCCATTTCCACTATCGCGAATTTGCATGTGTTTGTCGCATGCAAATTCGCATAGTAATACAAGTGAATGGGACTGTTTCCACTTGTCAGGATTCCTGTGCGTTTTTCTGTTCAGAAAAAATTCGGATGGCAGAGCCATCAGAATTCGCATACCGCATACCGCTATGCGACTTGCATACAATGCATTTAATAGGAAATTCGCATGCGGTTTGGGTATGCGAATTTTCATGCGAATTCGCATAGAAACAATGGAAAAAGCACACCAGCACTGCCATGGTTAAATTCGCATACATCGTCATCCATGCGAATTCGCATGCGACTTCGCATGAAAATTCGCATACACCCACATGCGAAATTCGCATCCGAATTTTTACCGTGGCGATTCGCACCGCACAAGTGGAAATGCAGCCTAAGAGAAAAGGTAAAGATCTCTCCAGGGAAGGGAGGTATCGGCTACTGATCAGAATGAAGTTCAATCCTGGGTTAAGGGTGCGTTTCCACTAGTGCAGTGGGAAATCGCCGCGGATTCTCCGCGGATGAATTCGCATGCAGGAGCGGAATTGCATGTGGTTGTATGCGAATTTTACCGCAAATTCGCATACGATTTCGCATGGATGACGCTGTGTGCGAATTTAACCATGTCAGTGCCTGTGTGCTTTTTCATTGACTCCATGCGAAATCGTATGCGAATTCGCATGAAAATTCGCATGAAAAAACACCATGCGAATTCCCTATGAGGGCTCGTTTCCACTATCGCGAATCTGCATGCGTCCAACGCATGTGGATTCGCACATGTAATGCAAGTGGATGGGCCTGTTTCCACTGTAGCGTTGTTGAGGTGCGTTTTTTTCAGCGGTAAAAAAACGCACAAAAGAGCCAACGAATTCGCCTGCGAGTGGAATGCATGCGAATCGCCGCTAATGTATTTAATAGAAAATTCGCATGCGGCTATGGAATGCGAATTTTCATGCGAATTCGCATAGGTACCAATGTAACTTCAAACAGGCAGTGACATGGTTAAATTCGCAAATACTCTCACCTATGCGAATTCGCATGCCAATTCGCGGCAAAAAACGCGAGAAAATTCGCATCCGCATGCTATTTCATGCAATTTCAACAGCGGTGGAATCCAGGCGATTCTGCACCGCAATAGTGGAAACGAGCCCTTAAATACATTGTATGCGAATCGCATACGGTGTGTGCTGTGTCCGAATTCGGATGACTCTGCTGAGCAGATTTTTCCTGCACAAGAAAACGCTCCGTTTTCATGACAAGTGGACACAGGCTCATTCACTTGTATTGGTTATGCGAATTTGCATGCGGGGAACGCATGCGAATTCGCGTTAGTGGAAACGCACCCTAAAAGTTCCCCTTCAGGCCTCTTTCACAGTGGGACGTTGCGTTTGACACGACGTTAAAGTCGCACAACGTGCCCCTAACCCAGCACATGTAGGTTATGAAATTGGACGTTCTTTTGTACTGCGTTATGTGTCTCTTGGTGCGCCGTTTTGGTTGCATACTGATAGAACGAAAACGGCGCATGCGTTACATTTAAAAAAAAATGAGCATGTGCAACAGACATAACGCAGCAAATGTATTGCTAAACGCACAGCATGCAGCACTTTCTAAATATTGCTACACGTTACACACAACACAACGTGTGCACTGTGAATGTCGCACAGACTTTGTATTGCTGTGCGTTAGTCTGCGTTATAATTTTTTATAGCGTGCGTCTTTAATATTCCACTGTGAAAGAGGCCTTAAAGTGCCCACTAATGGTAAAATTTTCAGCAAAGAAACGCCTAAGCAATCAGATAAATGTGATCAGATTGGCTGAAAACAAACCTCATCGTTGTCCCAAATTAACTTTTCTGAGGACAACAACAACGGCAGCATAGTGTATCAGTTAAAGAGACACTGAAGCGGAAAAAAAATGATATGAATTAGTGTGTACGGATAATTACTAGAACATTAATAGCAAAGAAAATAATCTCTCTTTTTTATTTTTAATGATAGTGTTTTGTTTTTTATAACATAGCATCATTCTCTAATATTTGCAGTTTACACACTACTCAGCATTCTAAATGATTTTACAGAGCAGGCTAGTGAACTATTGACCTGTCCTCTGCAGAGAAAAAGAAAATATAATGACTGACAGCTGAGATAACAAAGACGGAGCTCTCTGCGACTTTGAAAGTCGTGGAGCTCAATGGCTCTTTTTCATAGAAAACAACTTGAGTTTCTTAACTCTACCTGTACTGGAAACAATATTAGACTTATGTTTCTGCTCCTAATGTTTTATTTCTTAGCTGTTCTACACATACAAATCATTATATCATCATTTTTTTTCCGCTTCAGTGTCTCTTTAAGGGCATTTGCCTCTAACACAGGTAATCTGGGTTCAAAGTGCGGCTCTTCCTGTTCAATAAGCCTACATCTATTCAGTAAGGAGACCTTGGGCAAGACTCCCAAGGATAGCATAGTGGTCAGCATTCTCACCTTGCAGATCTGGGTCCCTGGTTCAAATCCCAGCCAGGGCACTATCTGCATGATGTGATTATATCTGCATTTATAGACACAGGCAACCTGGGTTTGGATCTTGGCTTTTCCTGTTTCATATTTAGTAAGGAGACAATGGGCAAGGCTCCCCAACACTGCTACTGCCTCTAGAGCAGGGGTCTCAAATTCGCAGCCCGCGGGCCATTTCCGGCCCTCGATACAATATTTTGTGGCCCTCGCCAGCAAAAGCTTCCTTATAGTTCGCTTCAGTGCTCCCAAGTAATCCGCCACATCCCCGCCGCTAAACGAGGGCTGCAGAGCCCCCAAATCGCCCGGGGGGAAATCCGCCGGCATTTCCTGGAAGGGGCAGAGCTTTCAGCTTCAGCTCTGCCCCTCCTGACGTCAATCGCCACCTCTCCCCGCCCCTCTCTGTGAAGGAAGAGTGAGAGGGGCGGGCAGAGGCGGCGATGCGCCGCGATTGTGAAATCCCTTATGCGGCCCAACCTCATCCTGACTTTGCCTCCAGCGGCTCCCAGGTAAATTGAGTTTGAGACCCCTGCTCTAGAGCATGCCCTAGTTGTAGAGCTGCAGCTCTAACACTTTGAGTCTGCCAAGAGAAAAGCGCAATTTAAATGTTATTTGTCTTGTCTTGTAAATAACTAGGAGCCAGTGTCTTTTGACATATGATACCATTCCTCCCTGTGGCCACAAGATGATGCTGTGCAGCAGGTGGAAAACAGCCTTTACATTCATTTAAAGAGACACTGAAGCGAAAAAATAAATAAATTATGATATAATGAATTTATTGTAGTACGGATACTTACTAGAACATTAGTAGCAAAGAAAATATTCTCATATTTTTATTTTCAGATATATAGTGTTTTTATAACATTGCGTCATTGTCTAATATTCGCAGTTTACACACTACTCAGCATTCTAAATTATTTTACAGAGCAGGCCAGTGAACTTTTGCACTGTCCTCTGGAGAGAAAAAGAAAATACAGTGACTGACAGTTGAGATAACAAGCTTCAGAAGACAGAGCTCTCTGCGACTTTGAAAGTCGTGGAGCTCAATGGCTCTTTTGCATAGATAACAACTTGAGTTTCTTAACTCTTCCTGTACTGGAAACAATATTAGACATGTCTCTGCTCCTAATGTTCTATTTCTTAGCTGTACTACACATACAGATCATTATATCATCATTTTTTTTTTTCGCTTCAGTGTCTCTTAAAACACATCTCTACTGGACTCTAACTGTTAAAGAGACACTGAAGCGAAAAAAATATATGATATAGTGAATTGGTTGTGTACTATGAATAATTACTAGAAGATTAGCAGCAAAGAAAATATTCTCATATTCTTATTTTCAGGTATATAGTGTTTTTTCTAACATTGCATCACTCTATATGTGCAGAGTACACAACACTCAGCATTCAAAATGAGTCTTTCAGAGCAGTCTGTGAAGTAATGACCTCTCCTCTGGCAGAGGAAAAGTAAATAGTCCAGGAACAGTTGAGATAATAAAAGTCAGATAACAGCCCTCTCCACGACCAACTTAGTCGGAGAGCTTAATGGCTTGTTTGCATAGAGATAACAACTGGAGTTTCTCAACTCTTCCCCTACTGGAAACAATTACACTGATGTATCTGATCTTAATGTTTTATTTTATAGCTGTACTACACATACAAATCATAATATCATCATTTTTTTTTCGCTTCAGTGTCTCTTTAACTTACATAGGGCTTCTTCTATCCCCCGTAGTCTGTCAGAGTCCTCTGAGTCCCCTCTAATCTACTTCTTCATGCGACTGGAGCTCCATTACACATGTATGATCCCATCCGCAATCCACTATCGCATTCCGGACACTGGCAGTGTTCTGCACATGCTCGGTTCATTGTTTTGAGAACTGTGCATGTGCAGACACTCCCAGCGACAGAAGCAGCCAGCGCAACTGTAAGTCCAGTCACAGAAATTTCGGAGCTGCCAGCAGCGCAATGGAAGGGGCATCAGAGGACGACTAGGGACCTGACACTACGGGGGGCTGAAAATGTCCAAGGTAAGTAAAAATTCCTTCTTCCAGTTTAATTCAGGTGGGCCATCGTTGCTGCCAGGAAAGAGCAGATCACCTGACCCCACCTCTTTTTTCTACTGACAGAGAATAACTCTTTGTGACCAGCACCACACCTCTACAGTGTCATCATCTTCCTATACAGGTTTCTCCCTGTTCTCACATCCTCTCCTTACTTAGTTCTTCTATGTTTGGCAGTAGTCTGAGTTTGGGGTGACATCAGAAACTGAATGCAGAGTTCCATGTACTTAACCTCCATGGCGTTATGATTATTTCCAGATTTAGGGTCTAAAAGCCATGCTGCGCGGGCTGCTACGCATCTGCGACTCCGCCCATGTGCCTCCTAGATTGTGCTCCTGTAATCGAGAGCACTCTGCATGCGAAGTAGCCTGCAATGGGTAATCTTTCGGAGGAGGCAGCGGACCAGGAGAAAACTGAGGAACCTGTAAGGCTACGGGAGGGTGTGGGGGGGGGGGGGGGGGGTTGGGCTAGAGAAGCCCCAGGTAAGTAACATCAAACTTGTTACCCCATCCCAGGATTACTTTTAAGGCTCTCCTGAACTGAATAAAAACTTATGATATTGCCATACCTGCAGCTTCTTGAGTGGCCCCGTATCCTTTGTGTCTTTTCAGCTTCAACAGCCTCCCCTACAGGTGGAAGATTTGCCTCAACGTTCATCGATGAAGAGTGTATGTTCAGTCCACTCCACGCGCCCTCTTCGTACGCTCCCCCCCCCCCCCCCATGGCTGTGTGCAGGGGCCTTGGCCTTCTGAAGACGAGCGGATCCAGACTGAGCCCGCGGGATTCTGGGCTTGCACATGCGCAGTATGGCTGCACCCGTCTTCCGCACTGCTTTCAAGCCTTTTGAGGAATTCCAAAGGCGCAAATTTATATATATTTTTGTTGATTCATTGTAACTGTAAGCAGAGAACATTTTCCTCACTGTACAGATTTTCCAAATTAGTTTAAAGAGACTCTGTAATAACAAGAAAAAAACCATCTGGGGGATACTTACCTGGGGAGGGGGAAGCCTCAGGGTCACAATAAGGCTTCCCCATCCTATGTACCTTGGGGGGAATCCAGCGCTGGCTCCCCCGAAAGTCCCTCGACAAGCGACAGCGCAGGCGCAGGCAATATTTACCTACAGCAATCCTGAGCAGGCGCACTAGCGGCTCTTCGTTCTGGCTTAGGCGGAAATAGCCGAGCCCGATCGACCCACTCTACTGCGCAGGCACAATGGACTTGCAGTAGTGCAGATACAATCGGGCTTGGCTATTTCCACCTTAGCCCCTGAACAAGCATTCAGCAGATCATGTGTTTCTGACATTATTGTTTCTGGTGTGATTCAGACACTACTGCAGCCAAATAGATCAGCAGGGCTGCCAAGCAACTGGTATTGTTTAAAAGGAAATAAACATGGCAGCCTCCATAAACCTCTCACGTTGGGTTCACTTTAAAGTAGAACTATAGTCTGGCCTAATATCCAATGAAAACGTTGTTTTCCTATTCATCATTGCCCACACGGTTATCCTACTTGCCTTTGTCCTAAAGTAATGGCATCCGTGTAAAAATCACGAGTCCTCCCTGCGCTCCCCCATCGTGTTCCCATGGCGACGGGGCGCAATGGAGTGTGATGGGGCGCATGTGGCCGGACTGCTCTTACTGGCTCACTTACTAAGACCCGTAGCGAAGGATCGAGGCAGCGGAGGAGGATGTCGAGGGACCGATCAGCCTGCAGAGGGCTGTAGGAAGCCCCAGGTATATATACATTTTCTTTTTTACATTGTCTCATTTGCTCTTTAACCATTTCTGTCGCTAGGACGTGAGCCTCACATCTGCAGCTGCTACAGCCGCAGGGACCCGATAGTCACATCCCTGCAGCTTGGGGGGCTGTGCGAGAGATCATGCAGGCAGATGCCCGCTGCCGGCAACAGGGGGGATTGGCTGTACTCAGCAGGGACATCTTGTGGCCAAGTAGTAAATTACACCTACTGATTTTAGGGAATAAACATTTTTAATATGTATGTCAAGAGGGCATATTATTATTAAATTATGGGCTAAAAATTAGTGATGGATGTGAAACTGAAAAATGCACCTTTATTTCCAAATAAAATATTGTCACCATGCATTATACTAGGGATATAATTTTAATGTTGCAATAACCGGGACAAATGGCCAAATAAAATGTGTAGATTTTAATTATGGTAGCATGCATTATTTTAAAACTATAATGGCTGAAAACTGAGAAATAATGATTCTTTTTCAATTTTTTTCTTATAATTCCCGTTATAATGCATTTAGAATAAAAATAATTATTAGCATAATGTACCACCCAAAGAAAGCCTTATTGGTGACAGAAAAAAACAAGATCTAGATCATTTAGTTGTGATAAGTAGTGATAAAGTTATTGGGGAATGAAAGGGAAGAGCGCTGAAATGTGAAAATTCCTCTTGTCCATAAGGTGAAAAATACCCGTGGGCTGAAATGGTTAAAGAAAACTTGTAACGAGAAAAAGTTCCCCTGGGGGGTACTCACCTCCAGTGGGGGAAGCCTCCGGATCCTATCGAGGCTTCCCCCATCCTCCTGTGTCCCACGTCGTCGACGAAAAAGCTCCCGGAATGGCGGGGATGCAAATATTTACCTTCCCGGCTCCAGCGCAGGCGCAGTATCGGCTCTCCGCTCGGAGATAGGTGGAAATAGCTGATCGCTGTCGGGCCGCTCTTCTGCGCAGGTGCAAGTCTCCTGAGCCTGCGTACTACAGCGGACCCGACAGAGATCGGCTATTTCCGCCTATCTCCGTGCAGAGAGCCACAACAGCGCCCCCGCTGGAGCCGGGGAAGGTAAATATATCGAGCCTTGCCAGGCTTGTCGAGCCAGGATTGCAGGACGCTTCGGAAGAACCGCAGGGCCGGATTTGTACTTTTTACCACCCAAGGCCCATTGTCACCAGCTGCCCCCAGACCGACAGCATCCTAAACTCCCGCATCCCCCCCCTTAACACAGCAGGGATTAGATAGTAGGCTCCTCTGAAGACAGTTAGCGAAGTGATGGTAGGGATTGCCATTATTAGCTCCTCTGAGGACAGTTAGTGATATGATGGCTGGGATTAGATTGTAAGCTCCTTGGCGAGCGGCACATTGTGAGTGACAGGCGGCTCAAAGATCACTGTAAGTGCCCATTTGCTGCACCTTCATGCCCCTTATGCCAGATCCGGCTGTTTGTAGCCGCCCACCGCTATCAGTGCAAACTGTGTAGCCGGATGAATGTTCAGCAGGCTAACTGCTGCTGGCTCCCTGCTGCCCACAGCCACCCCTTGCTTTCCTGGTGCCCTAGGCAATGGCCTATGCGGCCTTGCCTGAAATCCGCCCAAGGGAACCAGCGCTGGAGGGAACCAGCGCCTGCAGCTACAGGGGAGGGGGAAGCCTCATTGGGACCCTGAGGCTTCCCCCTCCCGAGGTAAGTACCCCCCAGGGGAACTTTTTTTTTGTTACAGAGTCTCTTTAAAGAGAACCCGAGGTGGGTTTGAAGAATATTATCTGCATACAGAGGCTGGATCTGCCTATACAGCCCAGCCTCTGTTGCTATCCCAAACCCCCCTAAGGTCCCCCTGCACTCTGCAATCCCTCATAAATCACAGCCACGCTGCTGACAAACAGCTTGTCAGAGCTGGCTGTGTTTATCTCTATAGTGTCAGTCTGCTGCTCTCCCCACCTCCTGCAGAACTCCGGTCCCCGCCTGCATCCCTTCCCTCCCTGCTGATTGGAGGGAAGGGACGGGGGCAGGGACTGGAGCTATGCAGGAGGCGGGGGAGCAGCTGAGACTGACACTACAGATGTAAACATAGCCTCACAGCATGGCTGTGATTTATGAGGGATTGCAGAGTGCAGGGGGACCTTAGTGGGGTTTGGGATAGAAACAGAGGCTGGGCTGTGTAGGCAGATCCAGCCTCTGTAAGCAGATAACATTCTTTAAACACACCTCGGGTTCTCTTTAAGTACCTCTGTAACTACTGAAGTCATCGGGTATGTGATGGAAATGACTGTAAAAACATTACATATGCAAAATACTTAAGAAACAAAACACGAACTTCTCTTCCTCCCGCCCCATCCAATAAAAAGTCCCATGAATAAGAAAGGAAATAAGCAGACAGAGCGTTTGTTTCCAGTATAGCGTACAGTACTGACATGTTTCCCATGCAGCACAAAGCTTTGTTGTTAGCCTAATTATTGACCTCAGCATGTTCTGTACATTGTTTGAAATTCTATTACATCCGAATGTCAAATACATGAGCGCCACTGGATCATTGTTGCCGACATTTGCAGTCCGACCGGCGCGTTCGACAGGCAAACAACGGGCACAACAGGCTAACAAAGTGCACTGAAGTGTTTTTAATTAAGGGTCTTCAATACGCAGCATTCAGCAGCCCAGCGAGATTGACAATCACGATTACTGATTACGCATATGTGCGGCCTTGCATAATGCGGCACAATACAGCCGTATTGTCTTGTTACAGCGAGTGATTGAAGTTCTAAGCATTCTCTCCACGCAGCACATCCTGCGTCTCTCAATTGCCGTCCGTCAGCCTCCCGGTACTTCACAGGAAGGTACGATGTCTTTTATATGTATATTTTCCTTTATTGTGTTCGGAAGTAAAAATATTTTAAAAATATAATTTTTTGTTGTAAACGGCATGGGTATGAAATATTGAATATGAATAATTCATCTATGCCGCTTACAGACAGCAGGGGGCAGAGGCAACAAAGAGCCCCTGCTTTCGTAGGCTCAGGCGACAGCTCTGAGATCAGGTTTCGTGCCCATCCGCATTTCTTTGGTTTGGTACATTTGAAGATTGGTACACAGCTTGCAGTCTGCTGTGCTATAGAGATACGCCACAAATCTGTGACCGATCTGTGCATATCTGACACTTCGCTTCTGCGGACACAGGGACTAGCTGCTTCTGCAGGCTCTGCTCCATCACACCTGATGTTCCCTTCCTCTAGGTTACATCCTGCTTTTCTGCTGTATAGGAGATATAGCTGTCTGCAGATCTAATATGATCTACCTGCAGATCTATTATCTATCTGCAGATCTACAATTATTGATTCTGATTCAATTTACAAAGCAATCGACTTTTTTTTGGAGATCGACTTCAGTATGGTTAATCAAAAGCTGATCAACTAGCGGCCCACATACTACAAGCGATATCCAATTTGGTCAGGGCCGGCGCTACCATTAAGGCAAGGGGGGCACTTGTTCCTGGGCCCCAGAGCCCAGGGGGACCCCCCCAAGCCTGTCCTATCGGATAGTTTAGTTTTGCTTTTGCTTCCACTCACATTGCTCTGCATGTATAGGGGGGAGGCTACCTAAAACGAGTGACATCTGGCTATCTATTCTAGGGGGGACTGCCTAATGCTGGGGGTACCGCTGCCACTTGTTATTTGAGGGGGGGGGGAGTACCTAATTCTGGGGGGCACACCTAGCTATCTGTACTGGGGGGAGGTTACCTAACCCTGGGGGGAGGTCTGCCTATCTATACTAGGGGGAACTATCTATGGCAACTTAGTGATGGAGGGGGTCGGGGGTGCTCAGGAGGGCCCCCAAGTTACTTTTGCCCCAGGGCCCCATTGGAGCTAGAACCGGCCCTGTGTTTGGTTCACCTTTACTAACTGATCTGACCGATGTTGTGTCTACATGCTCTGAATGCAAAAATCGATTCAGAGTCCATCAAATGACACGTGAGCAGTAGCCGAGTCCTGTGCGATCGACCGACATCTTGCATCCAGCTCGATCGACTAAGCTGGTCGATTCTACATGAATTCGGCCACTTTTCATGGATTGGGCATATTGGAACACACTCTCGATTCTCTCTTGATTTCGATAAAATGATCTAATCAGATGGTCGATTACACAGCCGAATCGCTAGATGTATGGCCACCTTAAAGAGGAAGTCCAGTGAAAATAATGTAATACAAAAGTGCTTCATTTTTACAATAATGATGTATAAATGATTTAGTCAGTGTTTGCCCATTGTAAAATCTTTTCTCTCCCTGATTTACATTCTGACATTTATCACATGGTGACATTTTTACTGCTGGCAGGTGATGTCACTGGACGGAGATGCTGCTTGCTTTTCTGGCAGTTGGAAACAGCTGTTATTTCCCACAATGCAACAAGGCTCCCACAGTGTGATGTCAGGACCTCAGTGCTGTGAGGCGCTGACATCATTTGTGGGAGGGGTGTCACCGCAATAGCAGCCATACAGAGCCCCCTGATGATCCGTTTGTGAAAAGGAAAAGATTTCTCATGGGAAAGGGGATATCAGCTACTGATTGGGATGAAGTTCATTTCTTGGTTACGGTTTCTCTTTAAAGAGAACCCGAGGTGGGTTTGAAGAATATTATCTGCATACAGAGGCTGGATCTGCCTATACAGCCCAGCCTCTGTTGCTATCCCAAACCCCACTAAGGCCCCCCTGCACTCTGCAATCCCTCATAAATCACAGCCATGCTGCTGACAAACAGCTTGTCAGAGCTGGCTGTGTTTATCTCTATAGTGTCAGTCTGCTGCTCTCCCCGCCTCCTGAAGAACTCCAGTCCCCGCCTGCATCCCTTCCCTCCCTGCTGATTGGAGGGAAGGGACGGGGGCAGGGACCGGAGCTATGCAGAAGGCGGGGGAGCAGCTGAGACTGACACTACAGATGTAAACACAGCCTCACAGCACGGCTGTGATTTATGAGGGATTGCAGAGTGCAGGGGGACCTTAGTGGGGTTTGGGATAGCAACAGAGGCAGGGCTGTATAGGCAGATGCAGCCTCTGTATGCAGATAACATTCTTTAAACACACCTCGGGTTCTCTTTAAGTACATGCCAAATGCCGGTGGATATAGACACATCTATCAGAAGTTTCTCCTAGCTACCACGGTGTCAGTATGTTCCAGCCACGTGTAATTTGGGTGCAGAGAGAAGTCGAAGGATGGCTCTCCCTGCGCTAGGTAATCTCGAGGAATAAATCAAGTATATTCGCAGACTGATTACCTAATTTTGTTGTTTTGGCCGCATAATTCAGGGCCTGGTAATTGCCGGCAGACGAATTACAGTGATTTTCTTGGAATTCCGCCAGCGCCGCTATATGCGTTATTAACAATATGACCTATAGCGACACCCAAAACAAGTGCAGAGTGGGATCGGGTGGGTGCCGTAACAACCCACTAAGTATTCTGCAAGTAACTTAAAGGATCCCTTAGTGATTAAAAGATTAAAAAAATGACGCCTACTTTGTGTGTGGGGAGTTGTGCAGCTGCTTACCACACCTCCCGTTCCCTGTCATCACCCTCCATCCTCCGGCAATTGGCCCGAATTCTTCACTACCTGGTCTTCCCTCTGACCCGGACATACTACGCTGCGCATGCACAGTATGTCCGCTTGGGGTGGAGCGCGTGTGTGCGCTGGGTATGTAATGTGGAATCGGAATGTGTGTTAGACATGGGGTTCGCCGGGGAGGGCAATCACAAGGCGCTCAAGTGGACATAGTGCGCATGTCAGATGGCACCAGTGCCAAGGTACATCTGTACATACATTAGACAGTCACCTGAAGTGATCGTTTTGGGTAACATAAATATAGTGAATTGTACTGTATGTATGTAGCCTAAAGCATCAGGGACATAGGGTCATGCTATGCCAGAAAAAAAACACATATATAAGTAGATAAATACTCTTACATAACAGATGTATCGTACTGTCCACATTTTGATTTCAGTGAATTTTATACAGTAAATAAATAGAATTCATTTCCTAGCATTTGCCATCTTGGATTTCTTCTGACTGAAGCCAATCCTGATGTCATTTCCTCCCTTACGTTTTTTTCCTCCTAGAATCTGCTCTGTCATGGCTAGCTTGCTTTGTAAACATTTTAGTAGCAGTAAGGTATTGTACCATGTTAGCCATCAGTAAAAAGGAAGAATTTTAAATCATTTATAATCATTTTTAATCATTTAATTTATAGCCAATAAATGGTATCATCCTGATTTTAAAATATTACTTGTAAACGTGAGCACAGCAAGATCAGATTTCAGCCGCATGTCCCAGTGAACTGCCCTCAGCCAATCAGTGAGGAGCAGGAAAGTGGGAGGGGTGATCACACGCTTCCTTCTCGATAATGTACCAAATAGAGCCAGTCTGATTGAGGCCTCTTGTACACTGCAAATCACAAATCCAATTTGCAATTCTGATTTGCAATTTACGATTCCGATATTCCCTGGATGCTATCAACACAAGAACAAAAAAGCAGAAAAAGCGAAGCATGCTGGACCGATTAACAATCATAATCAATGAAAAATCGGAATTGCGTGTAAAAACTGGTCAAAATCACAAATCGGAAAGGAAAATGCATGTAGTGTGCAAGAGGCCTGTGAGAAGATTTATTACAGCAGAAACATTTCTGATTAGATTGAAATGCTGGCAATGCAGGGTTAGCTTGTAGACTGCATAATAAACAGAGCAGTGGGTAAATGGAATTTGATTTTGTGGCTGACAATCCCTCTTTAAAGGGAAACTTAACTGAGCTAAAAAAAAAAAGAGACGTTTCACTTACCTGGGGCTTCCACAAGCCTCCTGCAGCCGTCCTGTGCCTGTTTGTTACTCAGTTAGGGTTCTCTTTAAAGGACACCCAAGGTGAAAATAAACTTATGAAATAAACAATTGTATCTATCTTCCTTCTCCTAAAAATGACTTTTTTAACCACTTAAGCCCGAAGGGTTGACATTTTTTTACATCCGAGCAACTTTCACCCCCCATTCATTTGCCAATAACTTTATCACTACTCATCACAATTAATTGATCTATAGCTTGTTTTTTCCGCCACCAATTAGGCTTTCTGTGGGTGGTATATTTTGCTAAGAGCCACTTTACTGTAAATGCATTTTAACAGGAAGAATAAGAAAAAAATGGAAAAAATTCATTATTTCTCAGTTTTCAGCCATTATAGTTTTAAAATAATACATGCCTCCATAATTAAAACTCACGTATTGTATTTGCCCATATGCCCCGGGTATTTCGCCGTTAAAATTATGTCCCTATCACAATGTATGGCGACAATATTTTATTTGGAAATAAAGGTGCATTTTTTCCGTTTTGCGTCCATCACTGTTTAGAAGCCCATAATTTATTAAATCATATTGATATACTCCTTTGACATGAATATTTAAAAAGTTCAGACCCTTAGGTAACTATTTATGTTTTTTTTTTTTTTTTAATTATTGTAATTTTTTTTTTTTTTAATTTAAACTTGTATGTGGGTATTTTTTGGTGTGGGAGGTAAACAGGGTTTTTTTTTAATATATTTATAGGTTTATTCTTAAAACTTTTTTTTTTTAAGGTGTAATTTGCTATTTGGCCACAAGATGGCCAGAATCAAAAAGTCCTGGGAGCGATCGATCTCGCTCCCAGGCAGAAGAAAGGAGACCAGAGCTCAGAAAAGCCGCAGCGTCTGAAGAGACGCTGTCGGCTTTTCTCCGGGGGGGTCCGATCAGCGAAAGGGATTTATAATCCCTTTCACTGATCGGTGGGCTAGCGGCCGGCAGCGGGGGCGCGCACGGGGGGGGCCTGCGGGCGCGCGCGCGACCCGCGGGAGTGCGCGCAGCCCAACTGGACGAGAAATCTCGTCCAGTTGGGCTTAAGTGGTTAAAGGATACCCAAAGTGACATGATGAGATAGACATGTGTATGTACAATGCCTAGCACACACATAACTAGGCTGTGTTCCTTTTTTTCTTTCTCTTCCTGAAAGAGTTAAATATCAGGTATGAAAGTGGCTGACTCAGTCCTGACAGGAAGTGACTACAGCGTGACCCTCACTGATAAATTCCAACTATAAAACACTTTCCTAGCAGAAAATGGCTTCTGATAAAAAGGGGAATTTCTTATCAGTGAGGGTCACGCTGTAGTCACTTCCTGTCTGAGTCAGGACTGAGTCAGCCACTTTTACACCTGATATTTAACTCTTTCAGGCAGAGAAAGAAAAAAGGAACACATCATAGTTATTAGTTTGCTTGGCACTGTATATACCCATGTCTATCTCATCATGTCACATGTCAGTTCGGGTATCCTTTAAGATATTCAACAGTTTTATTTTATATTTAAATCTACTTTTTAGAACTCTCAGAAGCCATATTCTGCTAGGAAAGTGTTTTATAGTTGTAATTTCTTATCAGTGAGGTGTCACACTATAGTCTGACTCAGACAGGAACTGCTACTTACTTACATACCTGATGTTTAACTCTTTAAGGCAGAGAAAGAGAGAAAGGAACACAGCCTAGTTATTTGTGTGCTTGGCACTGTACATACACATGTCTATCTCATCATGTCACATGTCATCTCGGGTATCCTTTAAGCCACTGTGTGAACCATATAAAAATAAGCTCTGCTACTAATTGCCTGTCCAGCTCTAGAAATACTTCTGTGTCCGGCGTCTGGGCTTTAATGAGACCACAGCCTGGGGTTTCTCTGAAATACACCTTGGAGCGAGTCTGTCATGCTGTGGAATGGTGCTGAATCTGTATGGTTCGCGCCACGTGCGTTGTGGAGCTTCGTCAAGCAACGCCGCCGCCACACAATGCAGAGTGAGAGAGGTCATTGTGTTATTCCTTCCGCCCACATTTCATCACCTCTCAAAAAGCAGCACAGAGCACTCGCTACAAAAAGAACACAAGAAAGGTCTGATTGTACAAAAGAAGGAGAATGCATTATTTCCTATGAGAGGGATTACAATGGCTGGTAATTTAGACCTGGGATTATTAGGATTTTATTATGTAGAGAGGCTTGAGTGACTTAAAATACATGAGCTGATTCGTTCGCACTTCCCACGAGTGGGAAAAGCCAATTGACGGAGCGAGCAATTGCAATGGAGTACATTTGATATTTATGTATTCATCGCCACTTGGGAGGACTGCTTCTTGGTCGAGTATTGAAAGCAACGCTCTAGGAAAAAAAAATACATTTTAGTTTTGGATAGTATGGAAGGAGGGCTAGAAACTACTTTTTGTTTTTATCGCCAGGGCTGTTATTATGCATAGGCAAACCAGGCAGTTGCCTACGGTGCAAACTCGTGGGGGAACACCTAAGGCAAGCACGCTATTGTTTTAGGAAATGTTATACACATCTGCTGGTTAAACAAAGGAAGGGATGGGGTTGGGCTGTCATTATGGGGCTAATAGGTGTGGTACAACTTTTAAGGCTGCTTTCACAGTGAGACGTTACAGGCGCACGTTAGTGCAGCCTGTAACGCAGCCCACCGCACAGTAATAAAAAATAAATGGGCTGTTCACAGTGCCCACGTTGCGTTACATTGTAACGCAACACGTCAAGACAACGTACTGCATGCTGTGTGTTATACGCGGCTAAGCCGCGTTAGACTGCTTGCACATGCTCAGTAATGTTGGGGAGGAGGGGAGAGCGGCCGGGCACATGGCTAATTAATATTCACTGTACTCAGTGACGTGCAGTGTTTACTTCCTGGAGAGGCCGCTCTGTGCGGCGATTGGCTGGCGGGACCACGTGATGCCGCATGCGTCCAAGAGTACGCATCACGGACGCCAGAGTGAGCTGCACAACGCGGCTCGCTCTGACGTCCACATCCAACACCACCAGGCGTTGCGTTAGGGGCACGTTATGTGACCATAACGTCCCCTAAAACGCAACGTCCTGGTGGGAAAGTAGCCTTAGGCAGGGCTCACACTTATTGGAAAACGTGAGCGATTTGCAATTTTCTGAAACCGCAATAGCTGCACATCTAATGTATTTCAGTGGTGTTGTGAGCGTTTGTGAGCAATTTATGTTTTATTTTTGAATTTTTTTGCATTTTAAATACGTACCCCAGGTTGTTTTTTTTTTTTTTCATGTGCAATGGGGATTCGTCTTCCAAAGCAAGTCAATGGCAGCGCAAACAAAATGCAAAAAATTGTGTGATTTTGAGGTTACTACGGGCCTGATGCAAGAAGCAGTGGTAACATTGCTGTGTGCAGGCAATTCACAGCAATTGTAGCGGTTCTATTGGCAGTGGGGCAGGGAACATTGTTATGGTATCACACACACAGTATGTACGCTGTGTACTGTGCGTAACCACGCCAATGCAAGTGTTAGGGCTGCTGCACACCAAGAGCGATTCTGAGGGTTTTTTAAAACGCTTGGGGTTAGAAAATCACTTGGCTAATGTATTTCAATGGGATGGTGCACACCAGAGCGGTTAGTTTTTTCCCAAACACAAAATCGGGTCCTGCAGCATTTTTTCAATTTCTGAGGTGATTCAGCGCATGCGCCGTACTGTCACGCTGGCCGTCGTGATGACGCGAGGCGGCCGGCGTGGTGACGACAGACGTGACGTTTCAGGAAGAAGGAGCCCGACACTCTGGCCCAGTGTCGCCAGGAGCCGCCGGGGAGCCATTTCTGACCAAGGCCTGGGACTGGGAGAATAGCCAGATGGACGCCGAGGGACCTCCTGACCTACGGTGGGCTGCAGAAAGCCCCAGGTGAGTACCGATTTCATTTTTATTTAGAGCTCGCAGTCCCTTTAAGTATAGGAAAGTGAAAAACCGCTCTGAAAAACGCTAGATCAGAGCGATTTTCTAAGCGTTGTTGTTACAGAAGCTGTTCAGTTACAGCTTTACTGTAACAAAATATAAATCTGCTACACAAAAAACACTCCAAAAACGCTCGGCATGTTTAGAAAATCGCTCATAACATGCCTAGAATCGCTCAGGAAACCGACTTCAAAAACCTCTAGCAGATCCTCTAGCGGTTTTTGGTGTGCACTGGCACTGAGCCTGGTAGCGTCCCGCTAATAGGGCATTGCATGCTGCCCCCTTGCAGTTACTACCTGTAAATGTACATCAGGCCCTTAGATGCATTTCCAATGAGGCTGGCACCACAGATGAAGTAAAAATAGCTCTTTATTTAAACATCATTAAAATGACATTATGTCAGATATAAAAGTGAAAAATAATGGCCATGGGGAAAGCCAGCTGTTTCATGCTTGATGCCCTTTCAAGCCATATATGGCTATATGGCTTGATAAAGGGGCTTTCCCCATGGCCATTATTTTTCACTGTTATATCTGACATAATGTCATTTTAACGATGTTTAAATAAAGAGCTATTTTTACTTATCTGTGGTGCCAGCCTCATTGGATTGTTCCCCAACCGGTCTCCAGTACTGGGACCATAGGCTCGGGCACACTTATTTTTCGTTTTGCATGGGTGCTCCTTCACTTAGTTTTTTATACATTTTTAACGAAAATGAACGCAAAGTCCCATTTTGCATAGATAGCAATAGTATCTATGATATCTGTTTCTATGGATACCTTGATTAAATGAAGTGTGGACCAAGCTGAAGGGTCCTTTTAAGAGAAACCGTAACCAAGAATTGAACATCCCAATCAGTAGCTGGTACCCCCTTTCCCATGAGAAATCTATTCCTTTCCACAAACGGATCATCAGGGGGCGCTGTATGGCTGATATTGTGGTGAAACCCCTTCCACAGTGTGATGTCAGGACCATGGTGCTGACATCACACTGTGGGAGCCTTGTTGCATTGTGGGAAATAACAGCTGTGTCCAACTGCCAAAAAAGCAAGCAGCAGCTACTTCCACTGACATCACCCGCCAGCAGAAAAATGTCACCATGTGATAAATGTCAGAATGTAAATCAGGGAGAGGAAAGATTTTACAATGGGCAAACACTGACTAAGGGCTGGTGCACACCAAAACCCGCTAGCAGATCCGCAAAATGCTAGCAGATTTTTAAACGCTTTTTTTTATTTTTATGAGGCGTTTTGCTAGCGTTTTGCGGATTGCTGCTGCGGTTTTCAGTAAAGTAGATTTCATATATTGTTACAGTAAAGCTGTTACTGAACAGCTTCTGTAACAAAAACGCCTGCAAAACCGCTCTGAACAGGCGTTTTTCAGAGCGGTTTGCGTTTTTCCTATACTTAACATTGGGGCAGAAACGCATCCGAAATCCAAAAAATGCCTCACCCAGGCATTTTTCGTTTCTGCAAAACGCCTGCCGCTCTGGTGTGCACCACCCCATTGAGATACATTGACCAAGCAGATCCGCAGCCGCAAGCGGATCTGAAAACGCCCAAAAAGCCGCCCGGTGTGCACCAGCCCTAAATCATTTATACATAAATATTGTAAAAATGAAGCACTTTTTTTTTATTACATTATTTTCAGTGGAGTTCCTCTTTAATCAGTTTCTCTCAGTTATAACTCAAAGAGAACCTGAATTGAAAATAAAAAGTAAAAATAACCATACACAGGTCATACTTACCTCCCATGTAGTCTATTCCTCAATCTCTTTCTCCTCTCCTGTGTCCCATTTGTCCACTGTGATCGATGGATTTCTCCGTCCTCCATTTTAAAAATGGCCATTACCCCATAACAGCTTCCTGGTCAGCACACTGTTAAACTGTCATATCACCCACTTGAGCCATTAGGAAACATGGACATTACCTTGCACATTCAGTTGTAACTGACAGCTGCTGATATATAACCGACAGCAACTGGTATATTTCAGTTCTGACACAATATTGTCAGAACTGGAAGGGATCACTGTAAGAAGAAAATGGTGAGCTTCTGAGAGGAACTGACGGTGAGGTTAGTATGTAATATTCATTTGCAGCTACGTCATGTGTTTATTTTAAATAATTTTAGTTGCTTCAGGTTCCCTTTAAAGATAACGGATGTGCAAAGTAATGCCCATGTTTTCCTATGGCCCCGGTCCTACTATACGTGTATGGAAAAAACGCATACCAAGGCATTAAGTGTAAACAAGCTCTAAGGGCCCGTTTCCATTAGGTGCGAATTCGCAACACAATGCACCGAAACTGAAGCTAATGCATGTCAATGGAATAGTTTCCATTGCATGTGAATTTTACAGTGGCACCCGGGAAAAGAATCGGATGCATGCTGCAGATATCCGCAGCACACATCCGAATCCCATAGGCAGGAACAGACAGCCGCATCCGCACTTCCGGGAGTAAACTGGAAATCACCCGGGGCTAGTTGGCTATGTAGTTTTAATAGTGCTGCAGAAGATGTCAGCACTAGGTAAATACATAATAATAATATGGTAGGACATTAGACTATGACTATGGTAGGATTAGATTGTGAGCTCCTCTGGGGACAGTCAGTGACATGACTATGTACTCTGTAAAGTGCTGCAGAAGATATCACTGCTCTATAAATACAAAATAATAATAATATACAGTAGTAGGACATTAGACTATGACTATGGTAGGATTAGAGTGCGAGCTCCTCTGTGGACAGTCAGTGACATGACTATGTACTCTGTAAAGTGCTGCAGATGATGTCAGTGCTATATAAATACATACTAATAACATGGTAGGACATTAGACTATGACTATGGTAGAGATTAGATTGTGAGCTCCTCTGAGGACAGTCAGTGACATAACTACTGTATGTACTCTGTACAGTGCTGCAGGAGATGTCACTGCTATATAAATACATAATAATAATATGGTAGCACATTAGATTATGACTATGGTAGGATTCGATTGTGAGCTCCTCTGAGGACAGTCAGTGACATGACTATGTACTCTGTAAAGTGCTGCAGAAGATATCAGTGCTATATAAATACTACATAATAATAATAGGGTAGGACATTAGACAATGACTATGGTAGCATTAGATTGGGAGCTCCTCTGAGGACAGTCAGTGACATGGCTATGTACTCTGTAAAGTGCTGCAGAAGATATCAGTGCTATATAAATACTACATAATAATAATAGGGTAGGACATTAGACTATGACTATGGTAGCATTAGATTGTGAGCTCCTCTGAGGACAGCAAATGACATGACTATGTACTCTGTAAAATGCTGCAGAAGATGTCAGTGCAAAACACCATTTCTTAGCTATAACTGGACTATGTGTGATTTATGTTATATTTATCTGGAGTTCAGGTTTATGCTTGCTGCCTTGCAATGAAAAGTACAACCCCCCCCCCCCCCCCCTCTCCATATGAGCCTGTGCTGACTTGCAGCAGATGTCACTGCAGGAGGATCACTGCCCTTGGAAGAGGTCACCCGACCGAGGGAGCCTCTTATTTTTCAGGCCAGACAAGCCGATGTTCCGGGAGAGAAATTGCTGCTTCATGAGTTTAGCGCAACGGCGGAGCGTCTGATTGGACGATGATGGGATATGAATTATATGCAATGCCCTTTACTCAGTGCGTTCTCTATCATCTGCTTGTAGTCACAGCTCTGAATAGGTGTTCATCTCGCTTGCCGCTAGTCACATTGCCGCTGACACTTTCACAGCCTAATAACCTGCAAATTTATGGAGTCTCGGTGGCGATGCCATGTTCACGCTGGGGACTTCTTAAACTTATTGTGTCATTACAATAAGACTGCTATGTTGTTAAAATTGGCGCTCACTAGTATTGCTTACTTGGGATTATATAGAGTGCTTACTAACGCTCCCTGCACACTGCATGCGATTTCCGATTTTTAATTGTTTTTTACATCCGATTCTGACTTTTAATCATTACTGCATGCTGTGTTTTTGACTCCGTTTTTCTGTTGATTGCATTCAGGGAAAATCGGAATTGTAAATCGGATTCGGAAAACGGATTTGCAGTGTACAGGGCGCCTAAAGGATATTATGTATTGTGACAGATTGACAAAAGACCTCATGGGCCAATGATCTAAGGACAATTGGTCTGATGTTGTCACGGTCAGTTACCTGGGCAGGCAGGCATGCCGGTTGGCACAAATGGGTGTCCGCGGGCATGTTGTCGGTCCTTCAGTAAAGGGGGATTGGCGGTGTGTGTTCGTGGGCGCTGCTTGTGCTCGTTTAAGCCTCTGTGCCAGAAGCTGTAGTGGTGGGCATGTTCGCTCGCACGGATGCATGCGTACGTCATGACACAACAAGACAATCTTGCGCCAATCGGCCTATAGAAGCCTGCTTAGTACATGGCTCTGGTACTGTAATATTTCAGCAAGTCCCCGGACGTATCTCCCGTGACGTGACTCTTGTCTGCCTTTTCCTGATGCTGACTCTGGCCCGACTACCCGCTCTGTTGCTGACCCATGCTTATCTGAGAACTTGCTCTGTTGCTGACCCATGCTTATCTGAGAACCCGCTCTGTTGCTGACCCATGCTTATCTGAGAACCCGCTCTGTTGCTGACCCATGCTTATCTGAGAAAATGCTCTGTTGCCGACCTCCTGTTTGTACAAGGATCCACTCCGTTGCTCATTCACTGTCTGTGCGCGGAACTGCCTGGTTTTCGGGTCATTGCAGTACCAGACCCGTCCTGTGGGAGCTCTCCAGTACCTATTTGGTCACGCCATCCGTGGTCACGCCATTGGTTCTGCGAGCACTCCTGCCCCTTGTTCACTGGAGATTCCTGTTCTCAGTCCAGGGACTACAGTTGACGAGCTACAAGAGTTGCTGCCCTCAGCACATCGGTATCCATCAACCTATGTACGTCACAGATGTAGTAAAGTACGGTGAAGTTCTAGTGCACAGGCCAGGCAAGGAGCGCCGCTGCCATACAGGCGAATGGGGGCAATTGCCCCAGGCTGACCTCTTCAAGGACCCCGGCGCCGTTGGACCCCGCCAAGTGGTCTCTCCCCCACTGCTCCCAGGGGCCCCTGTACATGTAGCAGCATTAATCACTCACCTGCCCCGGCGAGTGGTGGCTGCACCGTCCACGCTGTCTTCAGCCATGCTCTCTGGCGCTTCTCTATGACCCGGATATAGAAGAGGCAGACAGCCTGGCCCGCCGGGACAGGTGAGTGATCAATGATTTAGCAGCCAATTTTCTTAGAGGCTTGCAAGTGCTCTAGGCCAATTTATTTTAGCAATTTTTTTTTTATTTCTTGTTACATTTCCTTGCTACTAACTAGTACTGCTGTTATGTGTATTTATGGCCACTTATCACTAGAGATGTCGGCGAACGGTTCCCGAACTGTTCGCCGGCAAATACCTCACCCTGTACTACTTCCGGGTTGCTATGACCCGGAGTAGTACGGCTGCGCTGGCCTGGCCGGTGCGCGTCCTAGGTCGCGCTCCTGTTGCCGGGCACTTTCTGCGCACGTGCGTGACGTCACGCTCATGCGCAGAAAGTGCCCGGCAACAGGCGCGCGATCAAGGACGCGCACCGCCGGGCCAGTGCAGCCGTACTACTCCGGGTCATAGCGACCCGGAAGTAGTACAGGCACATAGAGATTCGCCCGCGAACAGTTCGGGCCATCTCTACTTATCACTAGGGAGCAGTGTGAGACAATAACAGAGGACTTCTGCTTTCAGTTTCTATACTTTCTGTAAGTAGAGAGAGATCAAAGCATTCCAAGAATTTACAGCACAGCGAGTTCTGCCGACGCAAACAAGATAACTCAATTGAAGCTGCTAATAGGTTAAGGCTGCTACATGTGCAGCAGTCGAATTGAGACTATGGGGGAGGGGAGAGAGTGTTGGAGGCTAAGGCATATCTAGAGGGGTGCAGGCATGACTCGTGCCATGGGCGCCACAGCACAATGGGCACCATACCTTTTCTGTGCTGTCATGCTTGCTCCATACCTACTCTTCACTCAGATCACATTAATTCTCTTATCTGGAGATCTGGGAGGAGCTCCATATGCAGCTAAATGTATCTACTGGTACTTTTATTTGGCCTGAGGAAGAGGGCGGAGTCCCACGAAACGCATTGCCAGTGCTTTATAATAAATTATCATTCATCTTTTATGTGAATTGGTCTTCATTGAGATAAGCCGCTTCACACTTTTTAGTTTTTAACATATTTTATTCCCACTGGGCGCCTCTTTCCCCTTTGCTTTTGATCTGGGGAACATGGCTACGTAATGTATGAATGCAGGGTGCACTTGGCTATAATTCTGCCTTGTCTGTTTAATTTGTTTATTGTGAGGCACCGACTACTTGATTTTTGTATCTGGATGCTTGTGGCTACCTAATATTTTTAATTGGGGGGCATGTGACTATTTGATTCTTCTATCTGGAGGCATTTCATTATTTTATCTGTAGTCAAGATGGGCCCGTACACAAGGGAGAGCAGCGGACTAGAAGGGAGGGCCCCATGATGAGGCTAGGCTTCAGCGGGTGGGGGTTGTCAGGGGTTAATACAGAAGAGGGAGGGGGAGGAGACGGGAGCGAGGTAGGCCGGCCGCGCTAGGAGTGGGTGCCAGGAAGTGACGTCGGCAGTCAGGAAGCCGCGCGCACTTCAGTTCAGTGCGGCGTGAGAGCGGAGATTCTCACCCACCCTCCCTGATATTAGGAAGTGTTGGTCAGTTGGTTTCATGGTGGTGGTGGTTCATGTCATTGCAGCAGGCGGGGTCTAGGGCTCCGGAGGTTGGTCATGAAGAGATCCGTGGTAGGGCAATTACTTGCCTGGTTCAGAGGAAAAAGGGCGTCTTCTAAGAGTACGATGTTAAAATGGGGCATGCGGCCGTCACTGAGCCGGTGTCTGCAGCAGGGGCCCTGTTGTGACAGGTTGCATGTCCATCAAGGTTTATCGGTACCCCGGAGACCTTGCCCTTTAAAAATGTTCTTTATATGTTCGGTTTATTCTAATTGTTAAATTATTTTAAATAAAGAAGGGCTGCTTTGACCTTTTTTATTCCATCGTAAGCAAGCAGTCCTGGTGGTTTTTTGTTAGATAAGTTTGGGTCAGGTTGACAGTAGCAGGTAAGCTATGCACTTATCATGTGACTACTTTATTCTTCTAACTGGAAGTCTTGACTTGACAAAGGTGTGGATGCTCCGAAACGCGTTGTGACGTTACAGCACACATTGACCAGGAGGAGGCACCCACTGTCCATTACCATCTAGGACACCTACCACTGCTGGCCACAGAGGAGGAACAGGTTGCCACCTAAGGTCATTTGGTTGGGTTTTACCCAAGATATGCCTGTTTTACAGCATTGTCGAGTAAGTGTTTTTAATAGTTGCGTGTTTTATAATTCAAAGTTTTAATACACCACCGAGCGCTCCTCCATCTTCCTTTTTTTGTTGCCACTGTAAAAAGTATGCAGGGTACAGGCCTTGAATCATTTGCCCTTATGATGCCACTGATGTAAAAATGACCATTTCGGATGAAGGCAAAGTGTGAAAATAAATAAGATACTTTTAACAGGAAAAAAGTAGTAGTACTATCTCCACTGGGTGAATGCAAATTCACATTCTGTAGATGTGATGAGCTGAATCTGGCCGTGTGGAGGTGGTCAGACGTGCACGCACCATATTCCCGCCCCCAGGCATGCTATGTGTCAACAGCTAAATAAACAGGAGAGCTTGGCTTGGCCGAGAGCTGGCTGTTTGTGCTATGGAGAGGAGAGGGGGAGTTCAAAGCAGACATCAGTGAAAACAACAGAAGCAGCAGCGGTGATCGGGCCAAGATTTCCTTCTAGTAATTAAGAAGAAAAACAGAAAGAGCTGGAACTCTCCAGTGACTGTGGGTTTATGCAGTATACAAGCTAAGAATTAATGCCACATTACATTTCTATTTAGAACTCACCAGAGATGAACTGTAATATCACACTTATAAAAGAATATTTTGCAAAGCAGACCTCTCTTTAAAGGGAACCTAACCTGAGAAGGATATGGATTTTTCCTTTTTAAAATAATACCAGTTGCCTGGCAGTCCTGCTGATCCTGTGTCTCTAATACTTTTAGCCACAGCCCCTGAAAAAGCATGCAGATCAGGTGCTCTCTGACTGAAGTCAGACTGGATTAGCTGCATGCTTGTTTCAGGTGTGTGATTCAGCCACTACTGCAGCCAAAGTGATCAGCAGGACTACCAGGCAACTGGTATTGTTTAAAAGAAAACATCCATTTCCTTCTCAGTTAAGGTTCCCTTTAAGACTGGTTTCCCACTGCGCACCACCAAAGCAGGCTTTCGAGGATTACCGCATTAGTACGCGGTATTAGCCGCCTGGCAGCAGGCCAAGTAGGAAGTGACGCTTATTTCCTGTTGGCGAAGCGATCACATGTGCGACGTGTAAAACTCGTGGTGGGAATTTTAACAAACACGCATCACCATAGACTTACATGACTTCCGGTCCTCCGCATGGTAACGTAGGTTTGCCCTCAGGTTGGGGACGCTCCGAGAACATCACTTCTGTCGCATCGCACTGCGTCGGTATAAAAAGCACCATAGACTAACATTGCCCCGCAGTGGGGTGCGGTGAAAATGCCGCACTGCACCGCCTCAGTGTGAAAGAACCCATAGACTGCTTTTATACTTATGGGGTGCTGTGATCTCACAGCAGGAGAACCTGACACGGAATCACTGCACCGCACAAATCCGCACTTCATATAACCCTGCAGCAGAGTGCGACTCCGTGAGTAGATGCTCACCTGGCGAGGTCTGCACCGGAGGAGACCGGGAGCCACCGGAGCTGCGGTGAGGGCACAGGACGGCTGCCAGGGGCTGGAGGAAGCCCTCGGTAAATGGATTTTTTCTTTTTATGCTCCTCGAACCTTCCCTTTAAAGAATGGACTGTAATGACATTTAGTAAAATGTAATAAATTATTCAAGATACCCATTTTTAGCTTAAAGTGTCCTTGTACTGGAAAAAAAAGTGGCCCTACGAGTACTCGCCTCAGGAAGCAGACGCTTTGGGATCCTAAAGAGCCTTCCCTCATCCTCTTCCACCCGCCCATTTCAACGCTGAGACCCCCGAAAATCCACTTGTCAAAGGCTTGTGCATGCACAATAGAATGGACCCACTCTGTCTTCTTCGGTAAAGGCAGAGCCCAATTGGGCCCGCCCATCCTACTGTGCATGTGGGAGCCGTCTGCACCTGTGCAGTAGGAAAGACTCGATCATGCTCGCCTTTTTCCACCTGAGCCTCCGCCCCCCCGAGGGCTCCTAACCTTAACCCCCTGGTTTGTTTGTATAATATAAATCAGTTTATGATGTATTTGTTTATTTATGGTTTTATTAAACATAGAATAAAAAAAAGATAATTGAGGATTCAAAACGTAAAAATAAACTTTTTTTTTAATGTGTAAGTTTAAATAGAAACTCCTACCAAGAATTGAACTTTATCTCAATCAGTAGCTGATTCTCCGCTTTTACATGAGAAATCTATTCCTTTTCACAAACAGACCATCAGGGGGCGCTGTATGGCTGATATTGTGGTGAAACCCCTCCCACAAAGAAATTCTGAGTACGTACTCCAGGCAGTTTCCTGTCTGTGAACCTTGTTGCATTGTGGGAAATAGCTGTTTATAGCTGTTTCCACTGCCAAAAAAGCATGCAGCAGCTACATCACCTGCCAACAGTAAAAATGTCACCATGTAATAAATGTCAGAATGTAAATCAGGGAGAGGAAAGCTTTTACAATGGGCAAACACTGACTAAATCATTTATGCATAATTATTGTAAAAATGAAGCACTTTTTTGTATTACATTATTTTCACTGGAGTTCCTCTTTAAGTAAGTTTGTTGAAAAACGATCATTTGTAACATAGGTGAGAATCGTGGAGGTTATGACATCACACTGTGGGAGGGGTTTCACCACAATATCAGCCATTCAGCCTGAATTTCCTGAACAGCAGTTTAACTGCCAAAAAGTAATGATACCAGCCAGCCTCCTTACTCACTTGCACACTATTTTGTCAATTAGACTTTCCAACTTCTGTTCAGGAAATGCTGTTGAAAACAAAGAAAACCCTGAGAATACCCCATGAGGAGATGGACTGGCCCAAAACCTGTCAGTTCTGTCAAATGTTAACTGCCTATTCTTTTTCGTGATAGTGGTCCTTTAAGAGAGTGTTTTGAACTTTTGCATCTGACAAGTTTTGAAGGACAACACATTTCTAAAAGGAATAAACCATAAATGTTATTCCTATTCAGCCCTCGATCCAATAATAATTGATGAAGTTCTCTGTAAACCTGCTTACAGTGTGCTATAACAATGCGAATCAACACAACCTACTCTATTATGCACAAAGTACATTATTAACACAGACATGACGAGAGAGAGCAGCGCGGGCCTAACCTTGGCTACCGCCGGTGCAAAGTTATACGCACATTATGTTACAGCGCCCTTGTGTTCATCCTCCTATGAATTTGCCCTTGTCTATAAAAGCAGATCGATAACACATAAAAAATAACATACAAAGCAATATGCGATTTCGCTCGAGAGGGGACCTCGCCAGTAACCTCCATATTGATTAGATGCTTTCTAAATCAGAATGTTTTTCTTTTAATGCTGTGACTATTGCAAAATCATTAGCAGTAAACAGAAAAATATGACTATTCTGTACTGCTGTATCTTCAAAAAAAAGTTTCTATCCTGCAGAGAAGCGTATAGTTGAATGCTAGGTCACTGCCTGCAGACGTTCTTCTTCAATGCAGACTTCCAGGCTAAGCCCTGCACAGTCCAGGTCACACACCCTCCAACAGGGCATTGCAAAGGGTAGGAGGGCGGTCAGACGGATCAAGACCAAGTTGCGCCTGGGGCAAGGTCAGGTTTTGGCGCCTAAAGGTCAGGTTTTGGCGCCTAAACTGCCATTCATTTTGCCGCCTTTTTAAGAATTCAACAAACTGCGCCTGGGGCAAGATACCCGCTTGCCCCCCCCTAGATCCGTCCCTGCCGCCGGTCAAGGGCGCAACCTTTCTGATGAGGTATGGCAAGGGGTTAGAGCATAGGTTCTCAACGTGTGGTACGCGTACCCCAGGGGGTACTTCTGAGGGTTCTAGGGGGTACTCTGGCTTGATTATACTTAACCAAAAATAACAAATTTAGAGTTTTAGAAAATGATAAATCTTATTTAAACAGCACCAAATTAGTGTTTTAGCTAATTAAAAGCAATAGTAAATGCTTGGAAATGGTTTAGAACCAATTATAATGTACTACGATGAAATATATATTTGTCAAGGGCTACGTGTGATAATGTTTACCCTGCTAGGGGGTACTCGGTGAGTACAGGGTTTTAAAAGGGGTACATACCAATAAAATGTTGAGAAACACTGGGTTAGAGAACCTAACAGTCTTAACCACTTTTTCCCATGAGACACTGGGCGAAGGATAGGAGCAGAGCTGGGACATGGTCCTCCAGCACCCAAGGCTGAGACACCAAAGTGCGCCCCTCCATCCCTCCCACTCCAGCCGTCACACACTGATTGCTATTAGACTAAGAGGCACCCCAGGGCCCCCAAACACCTTAATCTCTAGTTATCTGGCTTGCAGTCACTGTCATGTATCCCCTTTTCTTATTAATCTCTGCTTCAAACACAATGGCCTCAATTCACAAAAGGCTTTGCGGTAAAAAAAATCTGGGAGGGAAAATACCGCATTCGGTATTTTAGACCTTTCTGTGAAAAAACAAAGTTTTGTAAAAAATAATATAGGGGGCTCTGCATTGCCGCTGATGGCTCACAATTCAGGTGCATCCTTGAGCGCTTATCATTTGTCTGTTTTGCTTGTCTTATGAAATGTGTATACCATTTATGAATAGCAGCACGAGGAATTATGTTTTTATTGCCAGGTTAGAGGTAGGTCTTCCCCAAGGGGGTACGTCACCGCCGTGGGGAAGTCTATTAGGTCATAATTTGTGCACTAATTATTACTGAAGCTAACACCCCCCCCCTTGGTCTATAGTGATGCAGGGTGTGTAATATAGTCCAGTTTCTGGAGCTCTGCCCACCGGTGCAGATTAATCACTAATTCCCCCTCCCTCTCTTTGCCTGCAGTGTATGCTGGGTGTGTAATATAGTCCAGTTTCTGGAGCTCTGCTCACCATTGCAGTTAAACCATTCAGGTATGAGGTTAGTTTGAAAGCGCTGCCATGTCTCCCACTGTAAAAAATAATATAGACCTTTGTGTGCTAATTTATACACATTTTACCAGCTACTTTTGAAGTTCGGTAAGTTACCGCAGCCCATTGAACAGTACAGCAGAAGTGTGGCAATATCTCTCTTTTGTTAAAAGCTGAAATTACGGTTTCCTGCACCAACTCACAGAGATTTCGGTTCCCTGCACAGGCTCACAGAGACTTCGGTTCCCTGCACAGACTCACAGAGATTTCGGTTCCCTGCACAGGCTCACAGAGACTTCGGTTCCCTGCACAGACTCACAGAGAATTCGGTTCCCTTCACAGACTCACAGAGAATTTGGTTCCCTGCACAGGCTCACAGAGACTTCGGTTCCCTGCACAGACTCACAGAGAATTCGGTTCCCTTCACAGACTCACAGAGAATTTGGTTCCCTGCACAGGCTCACAGAGACTTTGGTTCCCTGCACAGACTCACAGAGACTTTGGTTCCCTGCACAGACTCACAGAGACTTTGGTTCCCTGCACAGGCTCACAGAGACTTCGGTTCCCTGCACAGACTCACAGAGAATTTGGTTCCCTGCACAGACTCACAGAGACTTTGGTTCCCTGCACAGACTCACAGAGACTTTGGTTCCCTGCACAGACTCACAGAGACTTTGCATTGTTAAGACCTCGCCAGAGGTGTCAGTAATTATCGTCTGACTTACCGCTTGTTGAAGGCTTTATGAATTGACATTTGCTGACAATTTACTGACATGCGTTGGAGGTAATTACAGCCAAGTCGGTAATTTACCTCACTGCTCTGTAATTTCAGTTTTTCATGCGGTAACAGCCTTTATGAATTGACACCTAACCACCTACCATAAGGCACTACAGGGGTATCAGTGTAAGTGAGTGTAACAGTCCAGGATACAACCTCTCCTAGGAGGCATGGTAAGAGGTTACAGCTTGCATTAGTCCTGCAGGGTATTAGAGGCCTTGACCAACCGCGTGTTTGATGCCAAGGAAACAGCTGCTCGGGTGTATGAAACCTGGTGATAGGCCGGTCCCAAGCCTCGACCGGACTGCTCAAAATGGTCCTGGAATAAACCACATCAAAGAAGAGACGAGAAATCACTGGCTGAAAAAACATTGCTGTGTATTGCGGAACAGGAGCACTACATGTTACGGACACAAGTCCTTCATCAGGTACATGCACCTAATGAGGCATTTGTGTCCGTAACATGTAGTGCTCCTGTTCCGCAATACACAGCAACGTTTTTGCAGCCAGTGGTGTCCTATCTCTTCTTTGATGTGTATTAGAGGCCTGGGCAGTTCTGGCCACACCAAGTCCCACGAGGGACTACAGGAAGGGTGTTGCTCAAGCGGGTCTCTTGCCCCAGGCAGTTTGTTGAATTCTTAAAAAGGCGTCAAAACTGGATAGTAAGGCAGTTTAGGCGCCAAAACCTGACCTTTAGGCGCCAAAGCTGGATGAGGAATGGCAGTTTAGGCGCCAAAACCTGACCTTTAGGCACCAAAACTGGACGGGGAATGGCAGTTTAGGCGCCAAAACCTGACCTTGCCCCAGGCGCAATTTGGTCTAGATCTGTCCCTGCAGGAAAGTAGGGAATATTGCAGTCTGGCCCACATTCTCTCCCAGTCAATACTGGTGGGGATTAGTGGGCTTGGTAGTCAGGGACACACCCCTTCCCATGAGGCACTGCTTTTGGTTAAGGAATGTGACTCCACAGAGGTAGTGCAGGGATTGGCCTGGCTGTCCCTCTCCCACTAGGAGCTAATGTGATTACATCTCCTGGGTGAGAAATGTAATCACATGAATGAATTTCATCTCCCAGCATGCATTGTGGTAGCTGTGTGCCATCAACGTGGGTACTTAGCAATGCGGCACAGAGACAGAGAAGATAGAGGCCTGCATATAGCCGGGGGTTACAGGACAGCCCCTCGTATGTAAGTGAATGCTCGCTGGCCTCCTTCCAAAAGCCCAAACAATTATGAACCTCCCTGAGGGTTTTTTTCCACTGGGAAGCGCAATTGCAATCTCACTGCGCTGCGAGTGCGCAACCCTCAATTTCCACTTGCCGCCATCAGGAACGAAACACAATCGCACAGGCCAGCAATTGGAAACACGATTTACATTAGTGGAAAATGACAAAATGGCTACAATCCGCATGCAATTTTATCAGCAGATCAAATGTTTCTGACAAAAATCTGACAAGATTAGCAGCATACTTGTTTCAGCTGTGTGATTCAGACAGTACTGACCAGTAGCACAGAAACTATCGGCGGTCCCGAAGCAGTTAAACTTAACATGGATGAAACAGAAATTGTAATTTTCACACCTTGAAAAATTTACTTCCTTTGCTTCGCGTAACAATTAACATCGTTCACACACATTAATAACTGTTGTCCCTCAGGCTCGTTGTTTAGGTGTAACATTTGATTATGAGCTCTCATTCCAAGCTTACATTAACACACTAATTACCTCCTGTTATCTCCACCTAAAAACGTCTCCCACCTTTTATTCCTGAACTTACAAAAAGTCAGTGATCAGTGAAACATTCTACTGACATGCAAAGTCAGGAACCAGAATTCTCAGGGGCAGGACTAGGGGGTAATGCCATTCTAGGGCCAACTGCTGATTAGATAACCTGACTTACTAATCATCTGCTATTAACCCTCAGCACTCAGGTGCATTGAGGGCCTGGGTACTAGGGATGTTTATTCGGATTCTGCGGAAATAAAATTGACGTGTTTCCGATCGGAACTCAGAAATTATGCAGGGAATACTGCATTAAACACGGTCATTTTAGCCCAATCACAGAACTTGGAAGCATTGGACCAATCAGAGACTGCAGAGTCAATTCAAAAGTACCGTATATACTTACATATAAGCGAGGTACTCACTTTCCCCTCAGAAACCAGGAAAAAGTGATTGACTCGCGTATAAGCCCCCCCCCTCCCCGTATAGCCCTCTCCACAGTAGCCAGATGTGCCCCAAGTACAAGTCAGACCCCTTCCCCATAGCCAGATGTGCCCCAAGGATGATACAGCTGTGTCTCAAGACGCCACTAGATGGCGTCATAGATATGAGACACAGCAATTGCCCCACAGGAAGAATCCCTGATCATTGCACCGATGAGATGTTGTTTGCACAGCCCGCTCCACAAGCCAGGGGAGACAGGTAGTCTTCAGCAGTGCACTCTGCACACCCTATTTCAGGGGAAAGGGGGGCACGGACATGGCAGGGAGCGAGCTGGCAAGAGTAGGATCCTTATGCTCCTCTGCCAGTAACAAGCATATAAGCCAAGGGGGTAACTTTTCAGCACATTTTTTTGTGCTGAAACATTAGGCTTATATGCGAGTATATAAGGTATTTGAATGCAAAAGATTACCTCTTGGAAATCTGAAGCGGAAATCCGTGGAATCGGTAATCGGCATTGGCGAAAATCATAATTTCTGTGGAATTGTAAATTGGCATCTCCGACCATCCCTACTGGTTACATTGTTGAGCGGATTTCAGTAACGCGTCCCACTGTGCGCTACGCTGGGGTCATCACACACAGCATAGGCAGCACTCTCTGATGAGAACACTTGTGCACTCTGACAACGCACTGCTGCATACATTTCTGTGCATCACGCAGCTGCATGGAATCAGCGCTACAGCAAACAGCAATACATTCCAAAAAGGTTAATTGAATACACTAAAAAAAGTTCCAGTAATAAAACCTGGCATTATGGGTCCCTCCACACAGCACCCTTTTTGCATAAAATCACATATCAACACAATGCACATCAAAAGATATAGGTGCAGATCACAGAAATCTTGCACACTCCCCAGACAGCGATCGGCTATTTCCTCCTATCTCCGAGCGGAGAGCCGATACTGCGCCTGCGCTGGAGCCGGGAAGGTAAATATTTACATCCCTGCTGTTCGGGGAGCATTATCGCCACCGCCGTGGGACCGAGGAGGACAGAGGAAGCCTCAATAGGATACGAAGGCTTCCCCCACCCAAGGCGAGTACCCCCCAGGGGAGGTTTTTTTTGTTACAGGTTTTCTTTAAGGACCACAGACTGCTGGTAAAGTTAAAAAACGCTTATCAACGAATCGCCGCAATAAGCCGCTGCTCAAGCTGGTCACGCCGCTCTGTCCTCGCCGCTAGTCCCTCTCTCTGCTGTCTCTATGAGCAGGTCAGGAGTCACTTTCATTGGCTCCTGACGCTGTCATTCAATGTAAGCCGATGGAATTGGCTTACAGCGATGACAGAGTCAGGAGACAATGAAATCGGCTCCTGCCCGGCTCACAGTGCTCTGCCGTCATAGAGGCGGCAGTGTGAGTGATCTGTGGCAGGGAGACAGCAGCGAGATTGCCGGGAATGTTGAAATCTATGTCCTGTCAGATCCGCACAACCACAAGCAGGGCGTAGATTTCAACTGCATTGGTCCGGAACCAGATAATGTGTGTGTACAATTTACTAACCGAGCTATTAGATTGTGTATTATCTGTATCTCCTCATTGTTCATGCAACTGTATGTTCTATTATACAACACTACAGAAGATGTTGGCACTGTATAAGGCTAGGTCCACACTAGGCACGGTTGCAGGAGGAACGCTGCAGTCCGGGAACAGGGGAAGTACCACCAGGGCCGGGCCAAGGCATAGGCTGGAGAGGCTCCAGCCTCAGGGCGCAGTGTAGGAGGAGGCGCACAATTAATTCAGCTGTCATTCCTAATTGTGTTTGAAGCAGAAAGAAATAAGAAAAGGGGATACATGGCAGTGACTGCAAGCCAGATAACTAGATATTAAGGTGTTGGGGAGGTTGGGGGCCCTCTGGCCCTCTTAGTCTAATAGCAATCAGTGTGTGACGGTTGGGGTGGAGGGATGGAGGGGCGCACTCTGGTGTCTCAGCCTTGGGTGCTGAAGGACCTTGTCCCACCTCTGAGTACCACTGATCCGTTGCAAACTGCAAACTGATCCGTTTTTCAAAAAAAGTGCATCAGTTTCCGTTCAGTTTTTTACCCCAAAAAACATACAGAAAACGTCTCTATGGCAATTTAGCCATTAGGAAGGTAGTGGGAGGAGTTTTTGGGCCAATAATAAAGTTCAGGCCATCCGTTTTTTTCATCCGTTTTAGGTACTATTTTGCCTGTGGAGATGGAGTTGCGTTTTCCCATTGCTGTTCCCTACCCCTGCGTGTATCTGTGGTCCGTAAAAATGCAGCAATTCCGGACCTTCCGTTCAGGTTTTGAAAAACGGGTCCCTGCAAACGCAGACGGATCCGTTTTTCTTGGGTGAGGACAGCTGCTGTTTTTAACATTAGTATCTGGGGCTCCGTTTTTCATCAGGGCTGAATAACGGAGCCACGGATACGTTTCCGGACCTAGTGTGGACTAGGCCTAAATAATTAATAGCAACAATCTTATTATCAATTGTTTGCCAGTTTCCTAAACTGACTTGTCCCAACAAACTTCTGTCCCACAAATTCTGGTTCCTGGTAAAAAGTACCTGTAGTGAAAAAAGTGCCCAGTGCTGGGCAAACTATGTGTATGTCTGGGCAAACTACGTGTACGTCCGTCCCGCCGATAGGCGGCTGCATTACTCTTTCCTGCCTTGCAGAGTCATGAGTGGACGATTAGCGGGGTTAAAACTCACCTACTCACCACTTCCTGCATCGAATCCCCATGGCAACATGGCGTCACATGACACGCAGCACAGCGTCACATGACGTGCCAGTGTATTATACACTGGCTGCTAGCGTGTGATACACTGGTGTGTCATGTGACACGTGTCAAGCGACGGGGGTCCGTTGTACCTCTGCATTGGCACCCCATGTGGCTGGCAGTATTATAGCACATGGGGCGAGTGTTTGACGCCACTCATGTACCCCCTGTGCTACGTGCCGGTAGTCTCATGGGACACGCCGGACACATGTATTCACATGCAAGGGAGGGGGGGCAGATGTATTGAGGAATCGAACATTTGGGAGAACAGTGGCTGGAGGTTCCATTGCGATATTGCATGCCGTTACCAATAGACCATGTTAGCCCGAGATTTCCCAGCATTTCCGATCGGTACATTTGAGCAATTACAAAATAGGTTGAATCATCATTCGGCATGCAGCGGCACCAATTTTTTTTCATACGATTCAATAATAATCCAATCGGATAGTTGATTGGCCTGAAAAATCAACATATGTATAGCCATACCTCCCAACCTTTTGAGATGAGAAAGAGGGAAGCCATGCCCCTGCCACACCCCTGATCACGCCCCCGACACACCCCTAGTCACCCATACCATAAAGATTTCATAAGAAAAATACTATATGATGTTTTATAATTCAAACCACACTGGTCCTTTCTATCGTGGTTCATTTTCCTTCATATTAACATCTTAAAATTAGTAATATATCAATTTAAAGGATGGGAATAAAGTTTAGAGTCAAACACATTTTTAGTAGAGAAATATATATATTTACATAGAAAGAGGGAGAAAGTCCTGAAAGAGGGACAAATGAGGAGGAAAGAGGGACAGAGGCGCCCAAAGAGGGACAGTTGGGAGCTATGGTATAGCCACCTTCAGGCCTTGTTCACATTGCGTTCGGCTCGCTTGTCCGTCCGCGCTGGGCTGTTTTTGAGGCCTTTTTTCCCCCCGATTGCCGGGCGCTTGGGTGGACGATTCGTTTTTGTGCTTATCGGTTTTTGTAATTTTTGTAATTCACTCCCTGACGCAAGTCAGGAAGTGAACTCTTTGACACGGAAAATAATAAATACAATGTATTTATTCTTAAAAACGCGAACGCAATTGCTCCACAAAGAGATTTTGGGGGCGTTTCTAAAGAATGTACGTGGGTGAAAAAAAGCCGAAAACGCCACCAGTGTGAACAAGTCATAGCTCCCAACTGTCCCTCTTTCCTCCTCATTTGTCCCTCTTTCAGGACTTTGTCCCTCTTTCTATGTAAATATATATATTTCTCTACTAAAAAAATGGGTTTAATTGACTCTACACTTTATTCCCAACCTTTAAATTTTTATATTACTCATTTTAAAATGTTAATATGAAGGAAAATGAACCTGGATATAAAGGACCCGTGTGGTCTGAATTATAAAACAACATATTTTACTTATGAAATCTTTATGGTATGCGTGACTAGGGGTGTGATGGGGGTGTGGCTTACAGAGAAACTCCGACCAAGAATTTAACTTTATCCCAATCAGTAGCTGATACCCCCTTTTACATGAGAAATCTTTTTCTTTTCACAAACAGACCATCAGGGTGTGCTGTATGACTGGTATTGTGGTGAAACCCCTCCCACAAGAAAATGAGGACGTGGTACTCCCGGCAGTTTCCTGTCTGTGAACCTTGTTGCATTGTGGGAAATAGCTGTTTACAGCTGTTTCCAACTGCCAAAAAAGCAAGCAGCAGCTACATCACCTGTCAGCAGTAAAAATGTCACCATGTGATAAATGTCAGAATGTAAATCAGGGAGAGGAAAGATTTTACAATGGACAAACACTGACTAAATCATTTATACATAATTATTGTAAAAATGAAGCACTTTTTTTATTACATTATTTTCACTGGAGTTCCTCTTTAAGTGTCCCTCTTTCTCATCACAAAAAGTTGGGAGGTATGGAATAATCCCTAAATGCTACATAAGCCACCAATAATCATTTGAGACGTGTGTGAGCAGAGAAGCAGCACCTGTAAGAAGAAGCATCTCATGCTGCCCTCTCTCCATTCATTCCCTCTCTCCATTATTGATGGCCATATATTACACATTGCAGGAAAGCAGCAGCAGCACGCCGCCCATCCCTCATCACACAGAGCCTCCCCTCCTCCTCCTGGCTGCCATCCCCGGCACACGTGCCTTCAATTTCGGGCGCCATCCGTCTCCAGAGACGCCGGGCGAGCCCACCTCGCCGCTCCCCCCCTCCCCTCCCGTGTGAGAGTGAAAGCCGCGCGCTCCCCTCTCACTACTTTCTCTCCCCGCCTCCCCCCGCGCCAGCTGCGCGCTTGGTACGCTCCGTGCTGCTGGAGGAATCATGGCGATGGATGGTAAGTAGGCCAATAACCCGTTTGCTGCTGATGCTGGGGGGTGATGGGCTCGCTGGCAGGTCGGCTCTGAGACCCCGGGGCGGCTGCAGGGCGAGGCAGAGCCCATGTGCCCACCTGTGTGGGGGGAGGTGGAGGTGGAGGAGAGGCTCCCCTGTATGTTTATATGATGTCTGCTGTGTGTTTATATACTGTGCTGGGGGAAGGGAGGGGGTCTGACCAGCCTGGGGGGCACCCTGCATGCCTGCCACCCCCCTCACCTGGGCACACCACTACTCTGGGTCTCCATGGTGACAAGTGTCCTGGAGAAGAGTCTTCTTGTTACCTATGGCAACCTACAGGTTACCAGCTGTGATAAGAGTCTTGTTGTTGCCTATGGCAACGTATAGGTTTCCAGCTGTGATATGATTCTTCTTGTTGCCTATGGCAACGTATAGGTTTCCAGCTGTGATATGAGTCTTCTTGTTGCTTATGGCAACGTGCAGGTTTCCAGCTGTGATATGAGTCTTCTTGTTGTCTATGGCAACGTATAGGTTTCCAGCTGTGCCTGTGAGACGAGTCTTCTTGTTGTCTATGGCAATGTATAGGTTTCCAGCTGTGATATGAGTCTTCTTGTTGCCTATGGCAACGTATAGGTTTCCAGCTGTGATATGTCTTCTTGTTGCCTATGGCAACGTATAGGTTTCCAACTGTGGTATGTTAAAGTGCTGGTTGATGAGATGAGAAAGCTTATTGGTTGCTATGAGCGACCAGAACATCTTTCTTCTTATTGCACTTATTGAGTTATGGTGTCCTATTTATAACAGTGCGATCAGCCTATTCGCCAGAAACTCATTCTTTCTGCGAAATCTCGTCTCTTTTCAGATCTATAGCTACAGACAGCTTCCTTAAAGTTCACTTTGCAAATGTGGGATTGCTGCAGTTTTTGAGCTTAAAGTGACTCTGAGACTACAAGTAAAGATTTATATGAACTTGTGGCTTCCTCCAGCCCCCAACGTACCGATTGCTCCCACGCCATCTTCCTCCTCCTTCTCGTTCTCCCATTAGCAGCCCCGATAGCCTAGTAAGTCGGGGCGCACTGCGCATGCCCGGCCGCGTGCACGTGCCCCGCCGCGCTCCCATGGCCAGGAACGTTCTGCGCCTGTGCAGTACTACTTTGCAGGCATAGAGCGCTTCCAGCCACGGAAGCGAGATGGGGTGTGCAGGCAGCCGCACTGCGCATGCGTCGACAAACTAAACGTGGCCACTAACGGCCCAATTTCTATAAAAAAAATCGTTAGAGCGATCAGAAATTCTGATCGGACGAAAAGTCGTTCACTACACCATCAACTAACCAATCATTGCTTCCTATCTATCACGACCAAGTAGAAAATGCAAATTTCTGGTTCGACGAAAATTCAATTGGACGATTGTTTTTATAATCGTTCATTATCGATTGTGCCCATCAACAGAGATTATTTACAACCAATCCGATCAGAATTTCTGATCGCTCTAACGATTTTTCGCTAGAAATTGGACTGTTAGTGGCCAGCTTTACGGACCTTATAACGGGAGAGCGAAAAGGCAGAGAAAGACGGCATGGGAGCGATTGGTGCGGAGGGGGCTGGAGGAAGCCCCAGGTATGTATAAATAGTTTTTTTTACTTTTCATCTCTGATACACTTTATATTCAACAGATTAATAAAAACATATTTCCAGTAGATTTCTGTGTATTATTATGTACCTCATGTTTAGTAATGTTCGCTACGAGTACGTAGCTACTTGTAATCAAAATTTTAATTAGATAACGCTGCCTGTGGCAGAGCGGGGGGTTAACTTACCTATGCCACAGCTTATAGCCGATGCGGTCCACTCGCGGTCCACGTAATGCCGCTACTTCCTACTTCCGGGTTTGAAGGAGGAAGTAGTGGCGTTACGTGGACTGCAAGTGGACCGCATTGGCTATAGGCATAGGGAAGTTAACCCACCCGCCTCGGCCACGGGCAGCGCTATCTAATATAAATTTCGATTACAAGTAGCTACGTACTAGTAGCGATTATCACTACCCACGTTTATTACTCTGTACATCTCCTCCTAATATGTTTTCACTTTATAAATCAATAATCATAATGATTATATTTACTTTGAAGGTTGCTTAAAGTGAAAAAAGTTTCAGTTACATGAGGTTTAAAGAGGAACTCCAGTGAAAATAATGTAATAACAAAAGTGCTTAATTGTACAATAATTATGTATAAATGATTTAGTTAGTGTTTGCCCATTGTAAAATCTTTCCTCTCCCTGACACTTATCATATGGTGAAATTTTTACTGCTGGCAGGTGATGTCAGTGGAAATAGCTGTTGCTTGGTTTTTTTGGCAGTTGGAAACAGCTGTTATTTCCCACAATGCAACAAGGCTCCCTCAGTGTAATGTCAGAACCATGGTCCTGACATCACACTATCGGAGGGGTTTGGGATGAAGTTCAATTCTTGGTTACGGGTTTCTCATTAATACAGTCCCCTGAAGTCCTCCCGGTCCTTTGCTGCCAATCCTTGCTACTACATTCAGCTGATGTCCCCCTTTATAAGCTGGGTGACTCGAACAGTCATGGGACTTGGCACATGCGCAATCCTGGCCGCGCGTCTCCTCAATCGCCCTCCCATAGCCGGGAGAGTTCTGTACATGCGCAGGGGCAATCATTTCTTACTGCTCCAGTGCAGTTACATTTTTAATTTACTTTTTTCGGTAATATATGTTTATGCTATATGGATGTTTGTCTGGATTATGCTGCATATATTTACAGCTCAATGCTGTTGTATGGCGTTGTAATGTTTTGCTTCGTGTGGTGCTAAATGGACATTTCCTCTGTAATGTTTTATACTCTGTTTCTCTTTGTTGTGCTGAAAGGACAGCTTTGTTGTGTACTTGTTCACTTTCTAGTGAATATGGGCTGGTGCACACCAAGAGCGCTTCTGAGTGCTTTTTAAAACGCTTGTGCTTCAAAAAGCGCTTGGCTAATGTATTTAAATGGGATAGATCACACCAGGGCGATGTGCTTTTTTCCCCAAATGCAAACGCGGGTCCTGCAGCATTTTTGCTGATTTCAATGTTAAGTATAGGAAGGTGGAAAATCGCTCTGAAAAGCGCTAGATCAGAGCGATTTTTCCAAGCATTTTTGCTATCGAAGCTGTTCAGACACAGCTCTATTGTAAGAAAAAATAAAAAAAAGCGACACCAAAGCGCTACATGCTACGCTAGACATGCATAGAAAATAGCTAGGGACATGCCTAGAATAGCTTTGAAAAATCACTTCAAAAAAGCGGTAAGCGTTTGCTTTTACGCTAGCTCTTTTTCCGTGCACTGGCCCTTAGTCTTCTGTATAAACTCTCTCTGGTGCTAAATGGACAGCTCCTCTGTAAAGTTCTGCACACTCTAAAGGTAGCTATACACTGGTCGATTTGCCATTAGATCGACCAGCTGACAGATCCCTATCTGATCGAATCTGATCAGAGAGGGATCGTATGGCTGCCTTTACTGCAAACAGATTGTGAATCGGTTTCAGCCTGAAACTGATCACAATCTGTTGAGCTGCTCCTGCCGCCTGCCCCCCCCCGTATACTTTACCTAAAGCTGGCTCCGGGTCCTCTTCTCCGCGCTGCACCCCGCACCGCATCCCAGCATACACTGTGTCACTCCGTGACCAGGAAGTTCAAATAGAGCGCCCTCTATTTGAACTTCCTGGTCACTGCAGTGACACAGGAAGTTAATGTACGCTGGGATGGAAGCAGGAACAGAGCGGTGCAGCGCGGCGAAGATGCCCGGGAGCCAGCGTCAGGTAATGTATACCGGATCGGCCGCCGCTAGCAACGCGCTCCCTACCCGCGGGCGATCGACGGTATTTTTCCGCACGGCGCGATCGACGGACCGATCCGATTTCGGGAGGAAATCGGATCGGCGGGTGCATTAGCGCGAACAATTGGCAGCAGATTCGATCCCAGTGATCGAATCTGCTGTCGAAACGGCCGCAAATCGGGCCAGTGTATGGCCAGCTTAAGGGCTCTTTTCCACTAGCAAGAGCGATCACAAGCGCAAATCACCTGCACTTGCGATTGCGCAAGTTGTTTTCCACTAGTCGCGATTGTGCGTGTAGCTGTCGGTAATGTAGTGTGATCGTGGCGAGAATCGCACTGGCCGGCAATTGCAATTGGGCAAAAACCAAAGCACGGTAGTGGACAATGAACACTGCGATTTACATGTTATCACAGTGTTCTAGCGATCAGCAAAATGGCTGCGATCCACTTTTTGAAGTGGATCGCAGCCAGCGGAAAAAGGGCCCTCAATGGTGATGATTGGACAGCCCCTTTGTAATGTTCTTTATTCTCGGTACACACAATGCAATTTCCCGCTGATCGATGGGTAATCTGACAGGAAGATGCCTGGTGTGTACATGTCCAAACAGCTCCCGATCGATAAAGGCATCTATTTTCCCATGTAAACGTGAGTAAAATCGGTCCTGTTATTGAATGGGAGCGGATAGGACATAGTTACATAGTTATTTTGGTTGAAAAAAGACATACGTCCATCGAGTTCAACCAGTACAAAGTACAACTCCAGCCTGCTTCCTCACATATCCCTGTTGATCCAGAGGAAGGTGAAAAAACCCTTACAAGGCATGGTCCAATTAGCCCCTAAAGGGAAAAAAAATTCCTTCCCGACTCCAGATGGCAATCAGATAAAATCCCTGGATCAACATCATTAGGCATTACCTAGTAATTGTAGCCATGGATGTCTTTCAACGCAAGGAAAGCATCTAAGCCCCCTTTAAATGCAGGTATAGAGTTTGCCATAACGACTTCCTGTGGCAATGCATTCCACATCTTAATCACTCTTACTGTAAAGAACCCTTTCCTAAATAAATGGCTAAAACGTTTTTCCTCCATGTGCAGATCATGTCCTCTAGTCCTTTGAGAAGGCCTAGGGACAAAAAGCTCATCCGCCAAGCTAGTATATTGCCCTCTGATGTATTTATACATGTTAATTAGATCCCCTCTAAGGCGTCTTTTCTCTAGACTAAATAAACCCAGTTTATCTAACCTTTCTTGGTAAGCGAGACCTTCCATCCCACGTATCAATTTTGTTGCTCGTCTCTGCACCTGCTCTAAAACTGCAATATCTTTTTTGTACTGTGGTGCCCAGAACTGAATTCCATATTCCAGATGTGGCCTTACTGGAGAGTTTAATAGGGGCAATATTATGCTAGCATCTCGAGTTTTTATTTCCCTTTTAATGCATCCAAAAATTTTGTTAGCTTTAGCTGCAGTGGCTTGGCATTGAGTACGATTATTTAACTTGTTGTCGATGAGTACTCCTAAGTCCTTCTCCAAGTTTGATGTCCCCAACTGTATCCCATTTATTTTGTATGGTGCTAGACCATTTGGTACGACCAAAATGCATGACTTTACATTTGTCAACATTGAATTATCTGCCATGTATGTGCCCATATAGCCATCCTATCCAGATCCTGTTGCAATATGACACTATCTTCCTGAGAGTTAATGATTCTGCACAATTTTGTATCATCTGCAAAAATAGCAACATTGCGCATCTACTAGGTCATTAATAAATAAATTGAAGAGCACTGGACCCAGTACAGACCCCTGTGGGACCCCACTGCTAACAGTCTCCCATTTTGAGTATGATCCATTGACCACAACTCTTTGTTTTCTGTCCATTAGCCAGTTCCCTATCCATGCACACAAACTCTTCCCCAGTCCTTGCATCCTCAACTTTTGCACCAGACTTCTGTGGGGAACAGTGTCGAAGGCCTTTGCAAAGTCCAAGTATATCACATCTACAGCATTCCCAATATCCATATTAGCATTCACTACCTCATAAAAGCTGAGCATGTTAGTCAAACAGGACCTGTCTTTAGTAAACCCATGTTGATGCTGAGAAATAAGATTATTTTGTACTATGAAGTCATGTATAGTATCTCTTAGTAACCCCTCAACTAGACATGAGGATAATAATCGTCCAATTCCTGTCGATTCGACGGGAATTAGCATCATGTGTACCCAGCATTATGCTTGGTACACACCATGCAATCTCCCATCAGATATGTATGAAATTGTCAGTTCGACTTGTCAGTGTGACGGGTAATTGGATAGTGTGTTCCTAGCATAACTCTCTCTGTGGTACTGAATGGACAGCTCCTCTGTAATGTTCTGCACTGTCTTTGTGGTGCTGAATGGACAGCTCCTCTAATGTTCTGCACTGTCTCTGTAAGGCTGAATGGACAGCTCCCCTGTAATGTTTTGCACTGTCTCTGTGGTGCTGAATGGACAGCTCCTCTGTAATGTTCTGCACTGTCTCTGTGGTGCTGAATGGACAGCTCCTCTGTAATGTTCTGTACTCCCTCTGTGGTGCTGAATGGACAGCTCCTCTAATGTTCTGCTTCTGCACTGTCTCTGTGAGGCTGAATGGACAGCTCCCCTGTAATGTTCTGCACTGTCTATGTGGTGCTGAATGGACAGCTCCTCTGTAATGTTCTGCACTGTCTCTGTGGTGCTGAATGGACAGCTCCTCTGTGATGTTCTGTACTCCCTCTGTGGTGCTGAATGGACAGCTCCTTTAATGTTCTGCACTGTCTCTGTGAGACTGAATGGACAGCTCCCCTGTAATGTTCTGCACTGTCTCTGTGGTGCTGAATGGACAGCTTCCCTGTAATGTTCTGCACTGTCTCTGTGGTGCTGAATGGACAGCTTCACTGTCATGTTCTTCACTGTCTCTGTGAGGCTGAATGGACTGCTCCTCTGTAATGTTCTGCACTGTCTCTGTGGTGCTGAAAGGACAGCTCCTCTGTAATGTTCTGTAATCTCTCTGTGGTGCTGAATGGACAGCTTCTCTGTAATGTTCTGTACTCTCTCTGTGGCAAACACTTCAAATCCAGCGCTGGAGACTTGGGCGCAGCCGGCGCCACAATAGGCCGTAATAGAAACTACGGCTATAGCAGGCACAGGGAGTAACTTCAGTGCCGTCAGAAGACGGAGCTGAAGTTGCTTTTAAAACAATAATTCGGCTTCCAGCAATTGCTGAAAGCCGAAATTATTTAATTCCCCACCATCCATGGCGGCCTGGAGGGGGAATAGTAATTAACACGGCTCGGACTTGTGCGGCAGCAGGATCAGCCATATATAGGCTGTGTCCTGTGCCCAAGTCTCCGGCGCCGTTATCTCTCGTACGCCTCTGTGTTGCTGAATGGACAACTCCTCTGTAATGTTCAGTACTCTCTCTGTGGTGCGGAATGGACAGCTCCTTTGTAATGTTCTGTTCTCTCCCTGGTGCGGAATGGACAACTCCTCTGTAATGGTCAGTACTCTTATCTGTGGTGCTGAATGAATAGCTCCTCTGTAATGTTCTGCATTGTCTCTGTGGTGCTAAATGGACAGCTTCCCTGTAATGTTCTGTTCTCTCCCTGGTGCTGAATGGACAGCTCCTGTGTAATGTTCTGTACTCTCTCTTTAGTGCTGAATTGACAGCTCTTCTGTTATGTTCTGTACTGCCTCTGTGGTGCTGAATGGACAGCTCCTCTGTAATGTTCTGTACTCTCTCTGTGGTGCTGATTGGACAGGTCCTCTGCAATACTCTGTACTCTCTCTCTGGTGCTGATTGGACAGGTCCTTTCTGTTACACACTCTCTCTCTTCCACATTTATTGTTTAGGATCAAACAATCCAAAACAGTCTGTATGCATGTTGGATTATTATGGCTCTGTACAAATTAACAAGCTGACACATCATTGCATTCCAGCGGTTCTGGAGGTGTGTTTAGCTTCTAAGGGTACAATGGTTAATTTGCATATATTCAGCAGTGTTGCTCTGGGAGACATCTCAAGCTCACTCCAACCTGAATTATCGCAAATTCTTTCTGTTTTAGGAAAGCAAACTTTTGTTTTTTATTGTTTAGAAAGAACTGATAGTCAGAACAACACTTTGCTTGTCCACCTATAACTCAGTGGCCCCTTTTTCATATGTTTTTAGTACTTTATATAATAATTTTTCAGCAGTTACAAAGTGAAAAGTATGCCAAACCTAACAAATTTTATTTTTATTGTTACTTGTTGGATGCTGAAATAATATTGTGTAGATAATTTTAGAAGCTATCCTACAGCTATAGCTGGATGGTGTAATGGTTAAGGGCTCGGGAGACCTGGGTTCGAATCTTGGCTCTGCCTGTTCAGTAAGCCAGCACCTATTCAGCAGGAGACCTTAGGCAAGTCTCCCTAACACTGCTACTGCCTATAGAGCGCATCCTAGTGGCTGCAGCTCTGGCGCTTTGAGTCCACCAGGAGAAAAGTGCTATATAAGTGTTTGTCTTTGTCTTTTAAAGAGAAAACTTGGGAGACAACTATATTGAAACTGGGCCAAGCAGTTAAAAGTTGTTAAAAAAAAAGGTTTTTTACTGGTTAGGAACCAAAGCATGGAGAACAAAAACCCTGAAACAGTGTTGTATATTGAAAGCTTAGAAGAATTTATATTTAGAACATTTGAAATTTAAAAGGTCCTATGAACAACATAATTAGGGAGAATGTTCCCTTAATAACATAATAAGGCAAAAGGTCCCCCCAAATAGCATAATTAGGCATGGTGTTCCTCCTCTTAAATTACAGTTAGGCAGAGTGATCTCAAAAGTCTAGTTATCAGTATATTGGATTTATGTAGCATCATCACCTTGTATGGTACTCAAATAACAATTCGGGGTGCTTCCTAAGAATACCCATTAGGCAGAGTCATCTCCAATTTGCTGTTATGCTTGTGTTTAGTGATGTTTACCAAGAGGTGCCTACTAAACCCCTTACTATTCCAGCACTAATCCTCCTGCACATAGCTTGCTGTGACTGCATGGCGATCCAAGCATAATGCAGCATGTTGCTTATCAGTCTGCTGGACCACATTGCTCCAATAGTGGATCTGTGTGTTCTCTGATACAGTCACAGCAGGCATGCCGCATGTAGGTGTATATAAAAAGAAGCTTTAAGGACTGGTAAAAAAGGGAACTTCCTCTCCGCTCTAAAAGATAACACATAATACACCATAATGTCCTTTTAAAGAAAAACATTGCTTTGTTACAGCTTACAGAACTTCTGCAATAAATCTGCAGTGTGTCTACTTCCTGCTTTCATGGAAAGAGTTTAAGGGCTAGTTCACACGGACGTCCGCATTTGGGGGCGTTGCGGCAGGTGCGCGGTCAGGCTTTCAGCAGCCTTCGCGTTGCGTTTGGATGCGGTCGCGTTTTTTCTTCCCCTAGGGGGACATTAGCCGTCGCGGTTGGCCGCCCCTGGAAGCTACATGTAGCTTCCAGGGCGGCCACGAACGCAAGCGAAAATTGGGACCCGAACGCCGCGTTCGTGTAAACGCGTGTAAAAGCTTGGTGCAAATGCTCTTATTCACTTGAATGGGAGCGTTTAACGTGACGTTCCGAACGCTTGCGGTAAACGTTACGCAAGCGTCCGTCTGAACCAGCCCTATGGGTTAAAACCTCCTGTGTTTATATATTAGCTGTGTCTGCTGAGGACTGCCAAATTTCTGTGCTGACACAAGCTGAGAGATCAAATTACACTAATTACTTGAATATGAGGGTGAATTAGACAGGCTCTTCTCTCTAAAGTCGCACAAGGTGCATTTCTCTTTCTTTTCCTTGCATCCTGTGCAAGAGTTCAGGTCCACTTTAAGAAACGCAGCTTGATTGCCTTATGCTGAATGACAGCACAGCTCAGGGAGAGTAGAGCTGACAGCAGCCAGTCAGAAGAGGGAGCTGCAGTGATGTAGTGATGTTACTTTGAAGTTGCAGCTGAAAGAAGGGAAAGGTCCCATGGTATTCCTGGTGCTGGATTTCCTCTTTTTGATTCAAATCTACTTAGCTGTGTGAAGGTGTGAAAGTCGAGTTCTGTCACACAGAGGTTATATCTAAGATAGATTTGTTCTCATGTACCAGGCTGTTAAAGCCAAACTAAATCCAAAATTGAACAAAGGAAATTCTGAAACCGTTCATGCTGATCAGTGGAAATTATAAGCATTAGAGTTGGAAATAAACTTTTTTTTTTTTAATCAAAATTAAAAATCTATTGTGAAGCTGTGGTTGCTGAAATTTGTTCTATTCATATATGCTTAAAGGGAACCAGAGACAAAGCACCCTCATGTATTTTACCATATATATCAGTGGGGACATTAGAGAAAACACCTACCCTGCTCTCTGTTTCATTCTGCACTGCACAGCTTGCTTCTAATCAGCCCTGATAAAATCCCCGTGTGATCGGTTTCAGGCTGAAATCGATTCACAATCTGTTTGCAGTAAAGGTGGCCATACGATCCCTCTCTGATCAGATTCGGTCAGAGAGGGATCTATCTGTTGGTTGATCTGATGGCAAATCAACCAGTGTATGGCTACCTTTATGTGATCTCAGGCGCAATCATATTTCTATTGAGGTCATAGGTCCATTGTGTAGAATTAACAAAACTGTTTGGCAAACTTAAAAGACATATTTATTTCAAAAGTCCACACCCATCTGTCCATAGTCCCTTTTCATCTTCTTAAAGTGGACCTGAACTCTTGCACAGGACAGAAGGAAAACATATTGAAATGCACCCTGTATGTATTTAGAGAGCTTAGCCTCTCTAATTCCCCCTCATTTGTGACTAATCACATGTTGTAATTTGATCTCTCCCCTGGGTCAGCTGACTGCCATGGCAGATAAGGCAGATAAGCTCATTTGAAAGCAATAGATGTTAAAAATATGACTGCTACCATGAAAGCAGGAAGTAGAAACAAAGCAGATTAATTGCAGGATTTGTATCGGCTGTAACAAATAAATGTTTTTAAAGGTTATTATGCTGTTGCTTATCTTTTAGAGCAGAAAGGAAGATCTGACTTCAGGTCCGCTTTAAAGGACACCTGAAGTCAGAGGTATATGGAGGCTGCCATATTCATTTCCTTTTAAGCAATACTAGTTGCCTGGCAGCCCTGCTGATTCTCTACCTCTAATACTTTTAGCCATAGCCCCTGAACAAGCATGCAGCAGATCAGGTGTTTCTGACATTACTTTCAGATCTGACAAGATAAGCTGCATGCTTGTTTCTGGTGTGATTCGGACACTACTGCAGCCAAATAGATCAGTAGGACAGCCAGGCAACTGGTATTGTTTAAAAGGAAATAAATGTGGTAGACTCCATATTCTTTTCACTTCAGTTGTTCTGTAAAGCCTCACTCTATCAAAACCACAGGTACCGACAGCTACTGCTCACAGTCACTGGGATGTACACTTACTCACTGCACCAATGCTTCTATCAGGCCTCAATCTGGCGCGACTGTTACTATGGTAACGCACGTAAATAATGCCATGTTTTAGAGCAAAAATGTAATTTTGAGTTTTATTCCACTTTAAGGGCGCCTCTAGATTTCCCCCTACCCCCCTCCCCCTATCATATATTGGCTGTGTTGTGGTCCTGGATGTATAGGAGAAGAAACCAATATTCTATTCTGCTCTTGCTTTGGTTCTACTGTCACAATGTCACTTGGGAGGGGGGGGGGGGGGGGTATAATTTCAGCAGACACTGAGTAAGGTGCCCTTTAAAAACATGGAGGGTTGGAAACAAAAGCATTCATCAACACTGGAACTCTGAGTCTGTGCTCTTTGCATAAGAAGCCTTCCCTGAGTCAAGCTTGACAATGTAACATTAAGTATAACTCTCAAGTACTGCGCAGTCTGCAATTATATTTATCTTCCCAACAATGCCAAACCATCTAGGTCAGTGAGTCATACTCCGTTTGTGGTTTCACTTTTTCCATGGAAACACAGAAAATCCAACGAGAGCCACCCCCCCCCCCTCCAACTCTTGCTTTACCTGGTTGTTTATTTAGCTTTCATTTCTTTATTTCAAAACCCCTTCCACCCAGTACCGATATTGATTCACAAAGATTACTTCTCTTTCACTTTAACCTACCTGGCATTATCATTATTTCCAGATTTGGGGCTTGATTCACAAAAGAGTGCTAACTTAGTTAGCATGCCTAAAAGCCTCTTAGCGCACCTAAAGCCCTTTAGGACCCCCAAAGTTTTTGCGCGCTAAGTTAGCACGCGCAAAGTCTAGCGGTGCACAGTGCGCGCGAAACGTCGCATCGGGTGCCGTCTATTGAGCGCACTTTGCGCACAATCAATAAAAGCTATGGCTGTGCTAACTCCTTTTAAAACAGGGTGGGTAAGATATTATATTACCTATCTATTTTAATTAACATAACTAATGTACCTTAATGACAGTATGTTTGTTTAGGCTGAAGTCCCTCTTTAAGGGATAACCGAGGTGACGTGACGTGAAGAGATAGACATATTTATGTAAAGTGCCGGGCACACAAATAACTATGCTGTGATCCTTTTTTTTTTTTCCTTTTCTGCTTGAAAAAGTTAAACATTAGGTATGCAAGTGACAGTTTCTGTCCGGGTCGAGACCGAGTCGGACTGGGTCAGACTATAGCATAACTCAAGTAATTCCAGCCATAAAACACTTTCCTGTCAGTTCATGGCTTCTGAGAGCAGGAAAGAGATAAAAAGGGTCAGTAATTCATAGATTTGAGCTCTGGCATACTTCAATGAAAGTGACATTGAGCAGAGACAATTAAACAGCAAAAGCTTAAAAACTAGATTTAAATATAAAATAAAACTGTGGGATATCTAAAAAAGTCATTTTGGGAGACTTAGGATAGATATAACTGTTTTTATCATAAGTTTATTTTCACCTCGGATGTCCTTTAAGGTGCCCGTTAACGATAAAAATCCGCGGACGATCGATTATTTCTGGTAATCTATCAGATTGGTTGTTCCCATTAACAGACAAATTTCCGTTAACCAGTCTGATCAGATCAATGGGTGTGATCTGAAAAACCGATTGATTCCATTAATCTGATGGAGTTGGCTAGAGGGAATTTGTGCACATTTATGCCCGATCAATCATTACCGATAGATTACAACGGAAACTATTGTTCCGCCACGGAATCATAATGTTAATGGGCACCTTAAAGGATACCCGAACTGAAATGTGACAAAATGAGATAGACATGTGTATGTACAGTGCCTAGCACACAAATAACTATGCCGTGTTCCTTTTTTTATTTCTCTGCCTGAAAGAGTTAAATATAAGGTATGCAAGTGGCTGACTCAGTCCTGACTCAGACAGGAAGTGACTACAGTGTGACCCTCACTGATAAGAAATTCAAACTATAAAACACTTTCCTAGCAGAAAATGGCTTCTGAGAGCAAGAAAGAGGTAAAAAAGGGGAATTTCTTATCAGTGAGGGTCACACTGTAGTCACTTCCTGTCTTAGTCAGGACTGAGTCAGCCACTTACATACCTGATATTTAACTCTTTCAGGCAGAGAAAAAAAAAAGGAACACAGCATAGTTATTTGTATGCTAGGCACTGTACATACCCATGTCTATCTCATTATGTCTAATTTCAGTTCGGGTATCCCTTAAGGTAGCCATACACTGGTCGATTTTGCCATCAGATTCGACCAACAGATAGATCCCTCTCTGATCGAATCTGATCAGAGAGGGATCGTATGGCTACCTTTACTGCAAACAGATTGTGAACCGATTTCAGCCTGAAACCGTTCACAATCTGTGGTGGTGGTGGTGCTGCTGCCGTCGCTCCCCCCGCCCGCATGCCCGCATACATTACCTGCTCCGCCGGCGCGACTCCAGTCCCCAGGTCTCCGCTGTCTTCTCCGCTCTGGTCTCCAGGTCCGGCATGCTTTACTTCTTCCTGCCCGGCAGGAAGTTTAAACAGTAGAGCGCCCTCTACTGTTTAAACTTCCTGCCGGGCAGGAGGAACTGAAGCATGCGGAGCAGGTAATGTATTGCCGCTCTATTGCGTCGGTCGTCGGGCACTCGAACGCCGCTAGCGATGCGCTCCCTACCCGCGGGCGATCGACGGTAATTTTCCGCACGGAGCGATCGACGGGATCGGACGAAATGGATCGAAAGTCGGCGTGTAGCGCGAACGATTGGCAGCAGATTTGATCCCAGTGATCGAATCTGCTGTCGAAACGGCGGCAAAGCGGCCAGCTTTATAATTGTTAGTTATCAGCAGTGAGCCCATGCATAGAACAAGTCAGTCCTTCAGCAGACACTGATCCTGCTTATACAGTAAGTAAATACAAGATAAGTAAATACAAAGTACAAACACCTCTCCTAGACAGGTTAAACTTTGCCAGCTTTAGCGAAAACTGAACCAGGTATTGTCATCTGGTACATCTGGAGCTGCTTTTCCTGCTGGTGTTAGCAGTGCGACTGCAGTCTTTTTTCTATATGCACCAAGATGCCAAGTCTTCCCTTTAATTAAGCCCGTTTAAATGAAGCTGATTCTGTGTCTGATGAAATCCTGGAGTACAGAGAGACGCCGTCCGTTATCAAATCTGCATTATTTAGATGCTTCACTAATCACAGTAATAAGCTGGCAATGCAGAATGCTGTCAGGGAAAAGTTTCAATGAGTTCCTGGCTTTAAAGTGACTCTGATGTAAACTTGTAATGCTGGGGGGTCATACTTTCTGACCACCCAGCACAACAAGGCTAAGAGCTGGATAATGGAAGAATGTGACACAGGCTGCCCAGAGCAACTGCAGCTCTGGGCTTCCGATATCGCTACAAATAAAACACAACAGCAGCGCAGTGCGATGTTGCGCTGCCTTAGTTCGCACTGTGCTGCCTTAGCGATAGCAAGTATTCAGACAGGTACAAGACAGGACTATAGATTGGAGCGTAACTAGTAGCAACCGCAGCTCAGTCACGTTCACAGAAGCAGAGCAAGCAGGCTAACAACAGTCACCAGCAAGCATCCACCCAGGCAAGACTATAGGATAGAACGTAACTAATAGCAACTGCAGCCTATAGTTACGTTCCCAGAAACTAGAGTAGCAGGAATACTACCAGTCACCAACGTGGTGATGGCAGAATCCAAGCTATCTGGATAATGGACTTCACTGACCCACCGCGGATGCAGCGAGCGTCCATCAAGCATGGAACTAGGTAAATGGAAGAGAGGTAAGGCAGGCACTCAATATGACCCGAGGATAAAGTACAAAACTATTGTTGGCTGTAAAGTTGTCCCTCAGCAGGTGCTACGTGCTCTAGACCGTGTAGGGCAGTATCATGGAACATCATACAAGAGAAGAGCTGGTCTGGCACTGTAGTTTTAATACATGTCAGCAAGCATACATTGGTGGAAACCGTGATGTGGCAAAGTGGTACATATGTCTCACAGGTACTTATCGTGCTGCTGCTGAGGTGGGGGAGACGTCTGTGGGCGCCAGTGGGTGCACGGCCTTATAACCGTTTCGCTGTGGAATGAGCCTTGCTTCTTCGGAGGGCTGTGTGCACAATGTGTGGATCGGAAGTAGCTAATGAAATAGCTTACTTCCGTGAAAGGTCCCTGCCTACCGTTCCCACAATTCCCGGTTGCCTAGCCAATGAGAGCACACTGCTGCCCGGAAGAGAGCGCGGTGGCGTCACACGCCGCCCGCTCTTCGGAGCTGCTGAATCAACGGGCGCACGTACGTTCCCATGGGGACCGCTCCACCCCCAGGGCGCGTCATCGACTGCCGAGCCAACTCCCAGTCAATGCGCAGTCAGGGGGCGTGCCGTCCTAGAGCTCCGTTGTTTACGTATAAGGTTGCCAGGGAAACTGCCTGGAACTAGCTTATTAGCTAAAAGCAATACGTAAGTTTAAATTTATAATAATAAAGGGCCAACGGTGGAGGCTCTCCATGCGTGTGAGAAAGCACATGAGGGGAAGGCACCGGGAAGGGGGGAAGAGGGGAGAGGGGAAAATGGGGAAGGTAGAAGGTGAAGGAAGGTGGAAGTGAGGGAAACAGGGATGGGGTGGTAAGACGGGGCACAAAGAACCAGGACAGAGGTCACACAACCAGTGTGTAGGACAGGAACCACTTAATGATGACAGTAAGAAGGGTTTAAAAACATCATGACTGCATGCTGTTAACCATATTGGTGTATCAAATGCAAAAATACAAAAAGTACAAAAATACAAACTTTAATACCTATTAAAAAAGTTGATTCAAAGCTGCAGTCATGATGTATAAAGTAAGGAGCAGAGTTAGAGGCAGACTAGGAGACCCCAAGCAGGAGGGACCTAAGGGTCCAAGAAACAGGCCAAATCGACATAGTCATTTAAACCCAAAGGGCCCCTAGCGTCCGTCTTGAAAATCCACTTAGCTTCTAATCTCAAAAGTAGCTTCTTCCTATTTCCACCTCTGCGGGGAAGATTGCAGAGGTCCACACAGGCAAAAGAAAGTAGACTTGGGTCGGAATTGTGTGCTGTGGCCATTTGATCTACAATCCTGGGACAGCCTTTCCCTTTGGGGAGCAGGCATACATGCTCCAAAATTCTATCCTTGACCATCCTGGTCGTCTTGCCGACGTAAAACCGCTGGCAGGGACACCACAATGCATAGACGACAAAAGTCGTCCTGCAGGTGGCGAAGAACGGAACCCTGAATTGGACAGGGCCGAGTCGATAAGACTCGCCTGTTTTCATATGGCGACAAGCTTTGCAAAAACCGCACCGGTGATTGCCTGCAGAGGCAATGCTATCTAACCATGTGCGGTGTGGATTTTCGCGGAAATCGCTATGGACCAATAGGTCACCAATTGTGGGTGCTTTCTTAAACGCAATAAGAGGTTTGGGTGGTAAACATTCCTTCAGGACAGGATCCTGGAATAGAATCGGCCAATTCCTGTTGATAACATCCTTGATTTCTTTTTCCATTGGGGAATATTTGAAAGTAAAAACTCCTAGTCCTTTTTTCTGATGTCTAGGATTGTTCTTCTTTCTATTGATCAGATCGAGTCTGTCTCTCCTCAAGGCTTCATTCATTGCTGAATCAAGAGCTGCACTATCGTAGCCCCTCGACAATAAGCGTGACTTGAGTTCATTGGCTTGTTCAACAAAATCATCCAGTCTGGTGTTGTTTCTGCGCAAGCACAGAAACTGACCAAACGGGAGTGATCTGGTAACATGAGAAGGATGGTAGCTATCTGAATGTAGGATCGTATTAGAGGCCGTCGGTTTACAATAACCCCTTGTCACGACTCCGCAATCTTCGATCAAAAGTTCCAAATCTAAAAAGCAGATCTTCTCTCTGGAGTATTCCATTGTAAACAACATATTAACATTGTTGGTATTAAGGTACTCCAAGAAGTCCGATAAAGTTGGAACATCTCCGGACCAGAAGGCTAGGACATCATCCACATATATGGACCACATCCTCAGGTTCATCCTGTAGGGGTTATCCAAAGCGTGGATGTGTCTCTCCTCCCATGCCCCAAGAAATAAATTAGCATATGTACATGCGACGGGGGTCCCCATCGCAGTGCCGGAGATCTGCTGGTACCAGGTGTCGCCAAATAGAAAGGCATTGTGGGTAAGAACAAAGGCTAGGCAATCACATAAATATTCGTTAAAGCGGGGGTCTTTTTCATTTCTATCAAGGTACATTTCGACAGCTTTAACCCCCTCAGTGTGCGGTATTCTACTATAGAGGCTGGTAACATCAATAGTCACCAGCAATTCCCCTTCGCACCACGATGTGGACTCCAAGCCCTCCAGGACGTCTAGAGTGTCACTTAGATGGGAGGGGACATGGGACAAGAGAGGTCTGAGGACGTGGTCCAGATATCTGGACAATCTTTCTGTGACCGACCCCAGGCCTAACACAATCGGTCGGCCTGGAGGGTCGGTTAGAGATTTGTGGATCTTTGGCAAATGATACCACACTGGTTTAACTGGAAATTCGGCAAAAGATCAGTCTCGGTGTCGAGGGGCTACGATAGTGCAGCTCTTGATTCAGCAATGAATGAAGCCTTGAGGAGAGACAGACTCGATCTGATCAATAGAAAGAAGAACAATCCTAGACATCAGAAAAAAGGACTAGGAGTTTTTACTTTCAAATATTCCCCAATGGAAAAAGAAATCAAGGATGTTATCAACAGGAATTGGCCGATTCTATTCCAGGATCCTGTCCTGAAGGAATGTTTACCACCCAAACCTCTTATTGCGTTTAAGAAAGCACCCACAATTGGTGACCTATTGGTCCATAGCGATTTCCGCGAAAATCCACACCGCACATGGTTAGATAGCATTGCCTCTGCAGGCAATCACCGGTGCGGTTTTTGCAAAGCTTGTCGCCATATGAAAACAGGCGAGTCTTATCGACTCGGCCCTGTCCAATTCAGGGTTCCGTTCTTCGCCACCTGCAGGACGACTTTTGTCGTCTATGCATTGTGGTGTCCCTGCCAGCGGTTTTACGTCGGCAAGACGACCAGGATGGTCAAGGATAGAATTTTGGAGCATGTATGCCTGCTCCCCAAAGGGAAAGGCTGTCCCAGGATTGTAGATCAAATGGCCACAGCACACAATTCCGACCCAAGTCTACTTTCTTTTGCCTGTGTGGACCTCTGCAATCTTCCCCGCAGAGGTGGAAATAGGAAGAAGCTACTTTTGAGATTAGAAGCTAAGTGGATTTTCAAGACGGACGCTATGGGCCCTTTGGGTTTAAATGACTAAGTCGATTTGGCCTGTTTCTTGGACCCTTAGGTCCCTCCTGCTTGGGGTCTCGTAGTCTGCCTCTAACTCTGCTCCTTACTTTATACATCATGACTGCAGCTTTGAATCAACTTTTTTAATAGGTATTAAAGTTTGTATTTTTGTACTTTTTGTATTTTTGCATTTGATACACCAATATGGCTAACAGCATGCAGTCATGATGTTTTTAAACCCTTCTTACTGTCATCATTAAGTGGTTCCTGTCCTACACACTGGTTGTGTGTTCTCCCTTCCTTCTCTTTCGCAGGACCTCTGTCCTGGTTCTTTGTGCCCCGTCTTACCACCCCATCCCCCTGTTTCCCTCACTTCCACCTTCCTTCACCTTCTACCTTCCCCATTTTCCCCTCTCCCCTCTTCCCCCCTTCCCGGTGCCTTCCCCTCATGTGCTTTCTCACATGCATGGAGAGCCTCCACCGTTGGCCCTTTATTATTATAAATTTAAACTTGCGTATTCCTTTTAGCTAATAAGCTAGTTCCAGGCAGTTTCCCTGGCAACCTTATACGTAAACAACGGAGCTCTAGGACGGCACGCCCCCTGACTGCGCATTGACTGGGAGTTGGCTCGGCATTCGATGACGCGGCCCTGGGGGTGGAGCGGTCCCCATGGGAACGTACGTGCGCCCGTTGATTCAGCAGCTCCGAAGAGCGGGCGGCGTGTGACACCACCGCGCTCTCTTCCCGGCAGCAGTGTGCTCTCATTGGCTAGGCAACCGGGAATTGTGGGAACGGTAGGCGGGGACCTTTCACGGAAGTAAGCTATTTCATTAGCTTCTTCCGATCCACACATTGTGCACACAGCCCTCCGAAGAAGCAAGGCTCATTCCACAGCGAAATGGTCGTAAGGCTGCCCACTAGCGCCCACAGACTTCTCCCCCACCTCAGCAGTAGCACGATAAGTACCTGTGAGACATATGTACCACTTTGCCACATCACTGTTTCCACCAATGCATGCTTGCTGACATGTATTAAAGCATGGAACTAGGCAATACACAATGATAAGAAAAATAACAAACGGCTCAACTAACGGATAAATATATATTAGCAAGTCTGCATATATATTTATCAAGAACTAGCTAAAGCACAAGTAATAAGGTCGCATAGAACTACAATGACAGAACTATACAGAGTAACAAGGTGCCCAGCAGATCAGCGTAGTAACCACTATGACGGGCGGGGTATGAAATGGGAGGCAGACTTTTATGCTGGCATCAGCCAATGGATGCAGGTATGCAAATCTCCACACAGTTGAATGGTAATCATTCAGACCTGAGCTGACTTGATTACCATCTGCTAGCTGGCTGTGAATCCAACGGACTCCCATAAGAAATACAGGCAGTATTACGTAACAACATGCATGCAGGAAATCCAGGGCTATCTGGCCACAGCTCAGCTGAAACAAGCAATTGGTGGAATGATGACAGCATCCTGAGCTGCCCAGAACTGCAGAGCAATTGTAAATGACAATGAGACCCATTGCAAATGCACAACCAAATGCAAGCAGATAAGCCAGATCTGTCCGTTTGCAGCTCCACTGCAATGGACAGAATACGCTACAGGAGGGATCCTTACAAAACTATAGGGTCTAACGTAGTAAAACAAAAAACGATCTAATCTGCAGGGGCCTGTGTGATAACCACATGGTAACATTTTCAGCAGATGGAGATTGCCGCTTCCCTATTGGTCAGTAAAGCCATCCATCACATTAAAGCACCAGTAAGAATACTTGAAAGGTCAGGAAAGTGCACAGACCTGCAATCTGGAAGACTTCTTCCTGATTCTGTACTAAAATGCATGTACATGCTCTAATCATATCCCGTCTTGACTACTGTATCACCCTACTCTGCGGTCTACCAAAAACCAGACTGGCATCTCTCCAGCCGTTACTGAACTCTGCTACCTGCCTCATCCACCTCTGCCCCGCTCCTCTGATGCAGCTCCTCTCTCCATTGGCTACCTATAATCTCTCCATTGGCTATCTATTACCTGTAACAAAAAAAAGTGCCCCTGCGGGTACTTATCTCGGGACGAGGAAACCTCTGGATCCTAATTAGGCTTCCCCCGTCCTTCTCAGTGCCCCTGTTCCAACACTGGCAGCCAAAAACTTGTCGGTGGTGCACACATGCATAATAGTTATTTGGCTCCAGGACCATAACAATCCTGTGCATCACAGCTGCTGTACTGCCGAGGCGTGGGGTATCTGCAGCTGCACTGTAGAGCAAATCCAATCGGGCTCAGGTATTTCCCACCGGAGCCCATCGGAAAGCAGCTACTGCGCCTACGTGAGGCGCGTCACAGGATTATGGTCCTGGATGGTTCAGGGGTTCCCAACGCTGGATTACGGGGATGGAGGAGGACAGAGGAAGCCTCTTTATGATCCAGAGGCTTCCTCCCCCCGAGGTAAGTACCCACAAGGGCTCTTTTTTCATTACTGGTTTTCTTTAAACTCGTCATCCTATCCTATAAAGCTCTACATAAGTTATCACCTCCTTACATTTTCTCACTAGTCTCCAGATACCATCCCGACCGGAACCTTCACTCCTCCCAGGAGACCCTCTTGTCTTCTAGCTTAGTCACCTCCTCTCAGGCCCACATCCAAGACTTTTCACTAGCATCACATCTCCTTTGGAACTCTCTCCCACAGCCAGTCCATCGTGCTCCTGGAAACCTTCAAACATTTTCTCAAAACACACCTGCCCAGACAAGCCTGTAATTTTCTGTAGGTAGCATTGGAGGTTTTCTGTCTCATCTGCTAGCTCCTGTTTCATCTTTCCTAATGTCCCCACCTCATTACCCTCTATATGGTTCACTCACAAGGACAGGGACCTCCTCCTAGTGTTTCTTATTCTGATGTAATTTATCATATAAACATGTACCAGTATTGGTGACTTCTCAAACTATCAACATTGTCTTTATGTGTATTGCTGGTTGTCCTGACTGTACACAGTTTTGAACTTCTCATGAATCTGTGCTCGCCACTATTTGTTTTGTGCAATGTACAGTGCTACAGAGGATGTTAGCGCGTTATAATTAAAATAATAATTATACTGTTAGTAATAACAGACCTCCTTCCAGGGGTATCTCTGGGAAAAATATCATTTTGTTGTACAGTTGTCACTGAAATGGGTTGATGCACTAAATGTTGGTAAGTTTGAACAAGGCAAGTTTACTGCTATGTATGCCATTTGAGTAGCACGTGTTGCTCAATTAGCGCACCTAGAAGTACTTGGGTCATGTGCCCATTGCTATGTGCATTAACCTCCTTGGCGGTAATCCCGAGCTGAGCTCGGGGTATGCCGCCGGAGGTCGCCGCTCAGGCCCTGCTGGGCCGATTTGAGTTCTGAAAAAAGCAGCACACGCAGCCGGCACTTTGCCAGCCGCGTGTGCTGCCCGATCGCCGCCGCTCCGCGGCGATCCGCCGCGTGCAGCGGCGAAAGAGGGTCCCCCCAGCCGCCCGAGCCCAGCGCAGCCGGAACAAACAGTTCCGGCCGGCGCTAGGGGCTGGATCGGGCGGCTCTGACGTCAGGACGTCGACTGACGTCCATGACGTCACTCCGCTCGTCGCCATGGCGACGAGGAAAGCGAAACAAGATAGGCCGCTCATTGCGGCCTATCTTGTTACTTTCGATTGCCGGAGGCGATCGAAAGTACGCTTCCGGAGCGCCCTCTAGTGGGCTTTCATGCAGCCAACTTTCAGTTGGCTGCATGAAATATTTTTTTTTTAATTTAAAAAAAACCCTCCCGCAGCCTCCCTGGCAAAATAATTAAACCGCCAGGGAGGTTAAAGCGGATCCGAGATGAAAAACGAACTATAACAAGTAACTTGTCTATCTTATCTAAAGTTTAGATAGTTTACACAGCAAATCTAGCTGCAATCAGCTTTAATAGAATAAGAATATTTGTACCTGTGAAACAATGACAGCAGCCATGTTGTTTGTAAACATTACACAGAGGCAGGCTTATCTGTATCTTGAGCCCTCAGCCTGTGAAAAAAACCTAATCCCCCCCCCCCTTCTCCCCTCTGCCTCTGAAATAAATGGCTAGTAACACCTCCTCCTCCTCCTGCCCAGACTGAGCTCCCATGAGCCCTTGCTACTGCCAAGGCTCTCTGAAAACCTGTGGGTGTGGTTTATTTAGTTTATAGGGAATAAGAGTATTAAAACAAAAAAGTATTTGGCTTGAGGAATGCCCTATAAACAATAGGAAAGGAACACAATTATGCAATGAGTAAAAGTTCACCTTGGATCCACTTTAAGCTATTATACCATATGTACGTTATACTATTATACTAAATAACACAGTTTAGGAGGTGCTACTGCGGGGCATATACTCCAAGCAACAAAGACAATTATTTTTAGAAAATTTATCAAAAATGGTTTTATTAATTATCAGAATAGAATACACAGTAAAATGAATTAGCACATTAAAAACAACAAGCAGTCCACTAGCTATCAACACACCACCCACTCATACCAACATCTGCACATGCCCATACACCCCTGATGATAAGGCTCAAATATAGAGACTCAAATCTCGGCTGATTCAAATTGGATGGTTGTAATGGAAGTTCATATATGGGGCATCTACTTGATGTCAACAGTTGGTAAACAAAACTAGAGCAAAGTCCAGCCGAACCCAGCAGAATATAAAGGCTTGTGTATAAAGCAAGCAAATCTCTTCAATGCTCGTTTGAAGCAAAGTAGTTCCACAAGCACAGACAGGAGGCAACGGAAAGCTGCAGGATAGCGGCAGATCAAAGCAAAGTTCATCAGTGTATAAGCAGGAGCGACAGACACTGTGCTTGCCAGAGTGCGGAGCAAAGCATAAGCATGACATGTACTCCCAAGTAGGGCATTGCATACAGTACCAAGTAGTGGTGTCTTAACAGCTCCAATCCGGATATGCAGTAGAAGGTGTAGAGAGCACAACCGCTCAATCCTGTAACAGCAGCAGGTATGCAGCGTTGCTCCACGAGTTGTTTGTAAGAGACGTGCTGGGAAGGGCAGGCTCCAGCCTGGGGATGTATAGGTCAGGCAGCGCAGGGTGACATGGCAGGCAGGTGCAGACAGCCTCAGGACGCAACGCCACGCTGTCCTGACATGTTTCACCGGACTTCCGGCTTTCTCAAAGGGGGGCGTGGCACAGACAAACTACGCATCTCCGCATCCATCTCAAATACTCAGGCCAGCCAATCGGCGCACACAGCGGCTTCAGTCAGAGGCAGTAACGATGGAAAATGCCTGGAACAGTTTTCTGTTTATTTACTATATAACATTTACTGAAATCAAAACGTGGACAGTACAATACATGTTATGTAAGTAGAACAAGTATTAATCTACTTATGTATATGTGTTTTTTTTTCCTGGGATTGTATGGCTGTCCCTGCTGCTTTAAATCACTTCAATTACGCTTAAAGTGTACCCGAGGCGACATGTGACATGATGAGATAAACATGTGTATATACAGTACAAAACATATTAATAACCAGGATGTTTTACTTGTTTTATTTTACTCATAAGCAAATTACAGCCATAAAAGTTTTCCTGGCACAATACACCTTCTGAGGGCAAAAGGAGATAAAAAATTAAAAAAAGGTCAATAGTTCTTGTATTTTAACTGTGGGACACTTAATAGGCTGTCACTGAGCGGAAACAACAAAACATTTAATCTACTTTCTAAATGTTTAAATATTAAATAAAACCATGGGGTATCTAAACTCATTTTTAGGAGTAGGAGGACTAATACAATTGTTTATCTCATCAGTTTATTTTTAACTCGAGTTCCCTTTAACCACTTCACCCCAAAGGGTTTTTACCCTAACGGACAAGAGCGATTTTCACCTTTCAGTGCTCATCCCTTTCATTTGCCAACAGCTTAATCACTACTAATCACAATGAAATGATCTATATCTTGTTTTTTTCACCACCAATTGGGCTTTTTGGGGTTGATATTTGTTTTCAGTAATTACTTTATTTTCTATGCATTTTAAAGGGAAAAACAAGGAAAAAATGGAAAGATACACTATTTCTCCAAGTTTTAATATAAACACGGCTACTGTGCATAAAACCCACACATTTTATCTTCCGATTTGTTCTGTTTATCACAAGATTGTAATTATGTCCCTAGTACAAAGTATGGTGACAATATAGTATTTGGAAATAAAGGTATATTTTTTATATGGTGGTTTTTCCCCCCACTACTTTTACGTGCACGGGGATGCACGTACACCCGCGGGAGCGTGCACGCCCGCACGTGCACAGCGGCAGCAGCACTGTTTGACTTATAAAAACGTCCTGCAGCCATTAAGAGGCTCTAGCAGGACGTTTTTTATAAGTCAGCTTGTCATTAAAGTGGACCCAAATTAAAAATACAAGATTTCAGAAATAAAATCTATTTTCTAACTTATAATAAATGGCAGCCTTTTTTGAGCTGCATGATGGCAAATATAAAATATTTTACATTTATTGGAGGAACCCCTCCCTTCCTTTCATATTGCCGGGACAGAATCCGGCAAACTGGTGGAGTAGATGGTGTCCGGCAGTGGAGGAATTGCTAATGGCTGCCTCCTGTATAACCCTAGTTATGAAAAGAGAAGGGTGAAAAGTATGCACTGAAATGCTCATAGGCTTGAAGGAGTGTTTTTTTTTATCTCTGTATGTGTCAGAGTGGTGCAACTATATATTTTTAATTAAAAAAAATTTGGTTTGGGTCCGCTTTAAGTGGTTAAAGACCCTCTTGCACATGATTCTTCCATCACCGTCATGGTTTTCCTCTTGCTTTGCAGTTAGCAGTCTCCCAGTCCCACAGCTTCTATGTGTGTCTGTCATTATCCATTCTAGAGACATAGCCAATCCTCTTCGCTGGGCCTTTGTAAAATCAACTATGTCATTCAGCTCCTTGTTCCTTCTCCTCCTCCAAACTTCATTTTCCAATTTTAGGCTATAAATTAAATCTCACAACTTTTCTTTCAAAGACTCTCAATCTATTTAAATCTTGCTAAATCAATATCCATGTTTCACAACCATAATTTACAACAGGCTTGATAACAAGTCTCGGATATTTTTAGCTTGAAGACCTTTTGAAGAAGATTGGAGTTGAGTCCCTGTTTTGAGACTCTAGAAGGACCTTTTGTCCGTCGGCGGCAATCTTATGTTTAATTTCTTCAGCAATGTTATTGTTGCTTTTGATCCCGAGTATTTATAATTGTATTTTTCCTAAAGGCCTTTGTCTTATCTCCGATGCTTAGCTTTCTCATGGTTTACTACCAGTCCCATTTTATTTATTCCAGTCTCCACCTCTATACATTTTTCTCTTACTGAACTCTCACTTCGGGCTATACTTACAAAATAATTGGCGTAAGTTGCCACAAACTTATTTGAAGTGTGATATTACCATTCATTAACTTCTTTAAAGATTGGCTTCCAGCACCAAGATAAAAAGCAATGCTAATAACGCATCCCTTTTTCTTAAGGTGTCTACATACGCACCAATATTGTCATCTGCAGGGATTGAGACTCGATCTTTCAGGCTACTGTTCAGGATTGACACATAGGGGGTCAGAGGTGTTAAAAACAACTGAATATGAAAAGGGAGAGGTGGTTTACCTTAAAGTGAACCTCCGGACTAAAAATCTACTCGGCAGAACTGAAAAGGCTTGGTGTTTCTTTAACAGTTTCACAGCATCAGAACTTAGTTTTTCTGACCAAAGCATCATTTTTAGCTGCATTTTTAGCTAAGCTCCACCCATCAAAGAAAAAAAAAGTCCAGGCTTTTTTCCCCTGATGTTGTGCAGAGCATGATGGGATTTCCTATGTTGTTGTTCACGTTGCCTAGCAACTGGGAAAGGTGCTCAGGACACAGGACGGTTGGAGCTGTGTCTCGTGCTCCCTGTCACCTCCTTTCAACCAAAAAGATGGCTGCCATCATGAAATCAAACATTTGCCTGTTCTTTTAAAACAGTGTGGGTAAGAGATTATATTACCTATCTATTGAAATTAACATAACTAATGTAACTTAATGACAGTATGTTTGTTTAGGCTGGAGTTCCTCTTTAATAATTACAATTTCACATAGCATTTGAATTTAACAAAGACTACCTCTGGTCAAGAAAACGTTTGAATGGCATTACACATATGTAGTCTATGCATTGTGTACAGTTAGATGAACATCATCTGGTACATTGTAGCTGATAGAACATGCACATATTTTTATCTGTAGTAGCATCTCCATCTTTCACCTTATGTTGATGCCTTGCAAGTACGCCCTCAGCATTGTGTCCTCCCCTCCAGCCTTGTGCCCTCCCCTCCAGCCTTGTGCCCTCCCCTCCAGCATTGTGTCCTCCCCTCCAGCCTTGTGCCCTCCCCTCCAGCATTGTGTCCTCCCCTCCAGCCTTGTGCCCTCCCCTCCAGCCTTGTGCCCTCCCCTCCAGCCTTGTGCCCTCCCCTCCAGCCTTGTGCCCTCCCCTCCAGCCTTGTGCCCTCCCCTCCAGCTTTGTGTCCTCCCCTGCCCTTTGCTTGCCTGGATTTGTCGTACAGTCACTTTTAGTTCACAGAAGCGCTCCCCTTCGTGCAAGAATCCGCCCGCACTCGCCTGTGTGACTATGGCAACGCCTGTTGATAGCACAGAGCAAGCGGCCTTGGCTTTAAAGCAGAATAGCAGTCTGACATAATATACTAAAAAAAACTTGTTCTCCTAATCTTTTATTGCCCATAGAGTTCTCTTATTTGCATTTGCCCCACTGTAATGTCATCTGTGTAAAAATCACAAATCCTACTCACTCAGCTCAGAGTACAGTACTGCTAGGTGCAGTCATTACATGGCTATCATATAACATCAGTTTTATTCCAGAATCTGTCTGGTAAGGAACATTTTGTCTGCTATGGTTACAGAGCTGCTCATAGTTACTGAATACTGTAGAAGTTAAAAAATAATACTGCAATTAATGTACAAAGAACAATATGGGGAGCTTCCGTTGCAGTCGTAAGCTTCTGCGGCATGTGACTGATAACCTTCCCAGCAAAGTGAAACACAGTCTACTAACCCTTTCAGTAACTTTATATAACTAAATAACTGACTGTCTTCAAAGGGTGTCAGGGCTGGTTGACACGGACGTCTGGCAAGCTTTTGCCAACCGTTGTGTTCAAACGTCAGCGTTACATAGTTACATTGTTATTTGGGTTGAAAAAAGACATAAGTCCATCGAGTTCAACCAGTACAAAGTACAACACCAGCCTGCTCCCTCACATATCCCTGTTGAGCCAGAGGAAGGCGAAAAACCCTTACAAGGCATGGTCCAATTAGCCCCAAAAGGGAAAACATTTCTTCCCGACTCCAGATGGCAATCAGATAAAATCCCTGGATCAACATCATTAGGCATTACCTAGTAATTGTAGCCATGGATGTCTTTCAACGCAAGGAAAGCATCTAAGCCCCCTTTAAATGCAGGTATAGAATTTGTCATAACTACTTCCTGTGGCAATGCATTCCACATCTTAATCACTCTTACTGTAAAGAACCATTTCCTAAATGAATGGCTAAAACGTTTTTCCTCCATGCGCAGATCATGTCCTCTAGTCCTTTGAGAAAGCCTAGGGACAAAAAGCTCATCCGCCAAGCTAGTATATTGCCCTCTGATGTATTTATACATGTTAATTAGATCCCCTCTAAGGCGTCTTTTCTCTAGACTAAATAAACCCAGTTTATCTAACCTTTCTTGGTAAGTGAGACCTTCCATCCCACGTATCAATTTTGTTGCTCATCTCTGCGCCTGCTCTAAAACTGCAATATCTTTCCAGTAATGTGGTGCCAGAACTGAATTCCATATTCCAGATGTGGCCTTACTAGAGAGTTAAACAGGGGCAATATTATGCTAGCATCTTAAGTTTTTATTTCCCTTTTAATGCATCCCAAAATGTTATTAGCTTTAGCTGCAGTTGGCATTAAACGCCACCATTTGAATGCTAGCTTTAGAAGGCTTTTGCGAAGGCTTCAAAACTAGCAGTTGGGGTCCCTACTCTGCTTTCCCGATGTTTACCACCTCTGAGGCCTCGTTCACATCATACGCACTTCCTTGCACATATGGAAGCACGTATGACATGGTGACATGCAAGAACGGCAGAAGCGCATAGACAGCCCTTCTGCCGTTCACATCAAAGGCGCTGCGCAGCAGTACGATGCGCTATGATGCTCTTGCGTACTGCTGCCTGCATTTTGCCCGCAAGTGCAGAGCTGACCCATCATTGCCAATGAATGGGATCAACAGTGCAGTGGGTAGCAGTGCAGATGGCGTGCAATCGTACGCGTTGCATTCTGATCACAGGGCCATCTGCGCCGCATAGATGTGAACGAGGCCTTAACATGTTGCTTTCAAGACGAGACACAACGCCGGGATCAACCGGCAGGCTTTCATGAAAGTCTGTAAAAGCCAGCCCCAAACGCTCCTATTCAGCTGAATGGCATGGCATCTGTGTGAACCTGTCCTTAGGTTGTGGCTAACCTTTCACAGCAGAAGGCAAGGCCTAGGATCGGTTTGCACACAAGGGGCTTGATTCATTAAAGAGTGCTAACTGATAGCATGACCGTTTTCGCGCAAAACGTTAAAGTCTTTGCACGCAAACGCGAATTTTTGCACCAAAACGATAAAATTCCCGTTTGCTTGCAAATACGCGCAAAAACGGCCATGCTATCAGTTAGCACTTTTTTGTGAATCAAGCCCAAGGTTTCTCAAGAGCAAAAAACGTATTCTTCAATGCTTGTGTCAAAAAAAATTTTGTTGACAATTGTTTCGGGGCCACGCATGGTCCCCTTCTTAAGAACTTTGCACAAATGGTGTTTTAATTCATGTGTTGAAGAATAAATACGCTTTTTGCACTTGAGAAGACTGGTGTACTAACTGATCTTTGGACTTGCATATTGTACGCAGTGTGTTGCTTTGTACCCAAGGTTATGCACCCAATCTATACAGTAACCTCTCTACTCATTCACAGCAGAAAGGAAATTTTGACTATAGTCCACTTTAACCATTGCTTTTGCTTCTTGCTTAATTGCTGCAGCCGTACTTAAAAATTTCTGTGGTTGTTGATATTCCAAGACTTCTCAGATTAGTTATGTTATCTTTTTGGACTCTTTTTTTTTTTAACAGTTTGCCCGTAAGTGACAAACAGGTTATGCAGAAAGGTGCCGTACTTAGACCTCTTGTTGCAGAATGTGTGTGTGATTAGCACACCTGGGATCCGCGAAGATAGTCTCCAGTCACCTGCTCAGCATACCCCCTGAGTCTATTTTACGGGAGACTAGAGAATACTTTATAAACAGTATTTAGTAAAGTAATTTCCTTGTAGTTGCTGTTGTTATCTTTTTAAAGAGGAACTTTAAAGTGGATCCGAGATAAACTTCTACTCATTGCATAATTGTGTTCCTTACATATAGTTGTATATCTGTTATAGGGCATTCCTCAAGACAAATACTTTTTTTTTTTTAATATCCTAATTCCCTATAAACTAAACAAGCCTCACCCACAGCTCCCCCAGCGCCTAGGCACTTTGAGTCCCATGTAGCAAGGGCTTATGGGAGTTTAGCCTGGGCAGGAGGAAGAGGAGGTTACTAGTCATAGATTTCAGAGGCAGAGGGGAGGAGGAGGGGAGGTGACGTTTTCATAGGCTGATGGGTGGAGATGCAGAGCAGCTTGCCTATATAATGATGACAAGCAGAATATGGCTGCTCTCATTGGAAAAAATAGTCATATACTGTTGAAGCTGTTTGCAGCTAGATTTGCTGTGTAAACTATCTAAACTTTGGATAAGATATATAGACAAGTTACTTGTTATAGTTAGTTTTTCATCTCGGATCCGCTTTAACCCAGGATAGAACTTCATCAGTAGCTGATGCCCTGTTTTCCCACGAGAAATCTTTACCTTTTCTCAAATAGATCATCAGGGGGGTCTGTATGGCTGATATTGTGAAACCCCTCCCACAGTGTGATGTCATGACCATGGTCCTGACAGTTTGCTGTCTGTGAACCTCGTTGCATTGTGGGAAATAACGGCTTTATCCAACTGCCAAGCAAGCAGTATCTCCCTGTGTGCATAGAACTCAACAAACATTCCGTACAGATCACCTGGCAGATTTCACCACCTGTGATACATTTCAGAATGTAAATCAGGGAGAGGAAAGATTTTACAATGGGCAACTCTAAATAGAACATTTAGAAATGAATATTGTAAAAAATAAGCACTTTTATGCATTATGTTATTTACCTACTGTTCCTCTTTATGTACTGTTGCTATAAATACTTCCCTTCCAGAGCGGCTTTCTCTGCCCTTTCTACACCTTTAGTGCCAATTTATATACTGTTTCCTAGAGACCAGCTCCATCATTTTTGTAGAGCTTTGCAGTTATACAGTGGAGGAAATAATTATTTGACCCCTCACTGATTTTGTAAGTTTGTCCAATGACAAATAAATGAAAAGTCTCAGAACAGTATCATTTCAATGGTAGGTTTATTTTAAGAGTGGCAGATAGCACATCAAAAGGAAAATCGAAAAAATAACCTTAAATAAAAGATAGCAACTGATTTGCATTTCATTGAGTGAAATAAGTTTTTGAACCCTCTAACAATAAAAGACTTAATACTTAGTGGAAAAACCCTTGTTTGCAAGCACAGAGGTCAAACGTTTCTTGTAATTGATGACCAAGTTTGCACACATTTTAGGAGGAATGTTGGTCCACTCCTCTTTGCAGATCATCTCTAAATCCCTAAGGTTTCGAGGCTGTCTCTGTGCAACTCTGAGCTTGAGCTCCCTCCATAGGTTTTCTATTGGATTAAGGTCCGGAGACTGACTAGGCCACTCCATGACCTTAATGTGCTTCTTCTTGAGCCACTCCTTTGTTGCCTTTGCTGTATGTTTTGGGTCATTGTCGTGCTGGAACACCCATCCACGACCCATTTTCAGTTTCCTGGCAGAGGGAAGGAGGTTGTCGTTCAGGATTTCACGATACATGGCTCCGTCCATTTTCCCGTTAATGCGATTAAGTTGTCCTGTGCCCTTAGCAGAAAAACATCCCCAAAGCAAAATGTTTGCACCCCCATGCTTGACGGTGGGGACGGTGTTTTGGGGTCATAGGCAGCATTTTTCTTCCTCCAAACACAGCGAGTTGAGTTAATGCCAAAGAGCTCTATTTTGGTCTCATCAGACCACAGCACCTTCTCCCAGTCACTCACAGAATCATTCAGGTGTTCATTGGCAAACTTCAGACGGGCCTGCACATGTGCCTTCTTGAGCAGGGGGACCTTGCAAGCCCTGCAGGATTTTAATCCATTGCGGTGTAATGTGTTTCCAATGGTTTTCTTGGTGACTGTGGTCCCTGCTAATTTGAGGTCATTCACTAACTCCTCCCGTGTAGTTCTAGGATGCTTTTTCACCTTTCTCAGAACCATTGACACCCCACGAGGTGAGATCTTGCGTGGAGCCCCAGAGCGAGGTCGATTGATAGTCATTTTGTGCTCCTTCCATTTTCAAACAATCGCACCAACAGTTGTCACCTTCTCTCCCAGCTTCTTGCTAATGGTTTTGTAGCCCATTCCAGCCTTGTGCAGGTCCACAATTTTGTCTCTGACATCCTTGGACAGCTCTTTGGTCTTTCCCATGTTGGAGAGTTTGGAGTCTGCTTGATTGATTGATTCTGTGGACAGGTGTCTTTTATACAGGTGACTAGTTAAGACAGGTGTCCTTAATGAGGGTGACTAATTGAGTAGAAGTGTCTAACCACTCTGTGGGAGCCAGAACTCTTAATAGGTTGGTATGGGTTCAAAAACTTATTTCACTCAATGAAATGCAAATCAGTTGCTATCTTTTATTTGAGGTTATTTTTTCGATTTTCCTTTTGATGTGCTATCTGCCACTGTTAAAATAAACCTACCATTGAAATGATACTGTTCTGAGACTTTTCATTTCTTTGTCATTGGACAAACTTACAAAATCAGTGAGGGGTCAAATAATTATTTCCTCCACTGTACTATTACTTCCTGGTGATTGATTGTTCTTTAGTGTCTTTATTATCTCAGTGGATTCAGCTTTTGTTGGCTCGTGTACCTCAGGACTGAATACAGTTCCGCTTCTTTGTCCCTTTCTTGATTTTCTTGGTCATCACTCCCATAAAGATCAATGAAATATTTTCTTAATCGTTCATAATTCAATAATCTGGCTGTATTTAGATAGTAGGTTTCTGTCCTGATGGAGGCACACTGTTTTCCTAAGAATATTATTATTATTATTATTGCTACGGTATTATGTATTTATATAGCACTGACATCTTCTGCAGCACATTACAGAGTACATAGTCCTGTCACTGACTGTCCTCAGAGGAGCTCACACTCTATTCCCTGCCATAGTCATAGTCTAATGTCCTACCATATTATTATTATGTATTTATATAGCACTGACATCTCCTGCAGCACATTACAAAGTACATAGTCATGTCACTGACTGTCCTTAGAGGAGCTCACACTCTAATCCCACCATAGTCATAGCCTAATGTCGTACAATATTATTATTATTATTATTATTATGTATTTATATACCACTGAGATCTCCTGCAGCACATTACAGAGTACATAGTCATGTCACTGACTGTCCTCAGAGGAACTCACAATCTAATCCTACCATAGTCATAGTGTAATGTCCTACCATATTATTATTATTATTATTATTATTATGTATTGATATAGCACTGACATCTTCTGTAGCACTGTAGAAAGTACATAGTCATGTCACTGACTGTCTTCAGAGGAGCTCACAGTCTAATACTACCATAGTCACAGTCTAATGTCCTACCATGTTATTAGTATGTATTTATATAGCACTGACATGTTCTGCAGCACTTTACAGAGTACATAGTCATGTCACTGACTGTCCTCAGAGGAGCTCACAATCTAATCCCTACCATAGTCACAGTCTAATGTCCTCCCATATTATTATTATATATTTATATAGCGCTGACATCTTCCGCAGCACATAGCAGAGTATAGACCGCCCCTCAGAGGGTCTCCCAATCTGATGCCTACCACAGTCATATCTCCATCGTAGTCAGGAGGGGATCCAATTTTCAGTACAATCAATTGGGAAATTATTGTTCTTGCCCACCAAAGGAGGGGGAAATGAACCAATCCGATCAGACTAAAAGAATTGCTTCAACATTTTAATTGATAGAGTGATCGACTACACCCCGAACCGATCGATCTTCTGGTTTATCATTTGGGGCGATTGTACCATTAATGGGCACCTTAAAGCAAAAATAACTTTACGAGATAATGAGTTGTATGCGTAGTATAGATAATAAATAGAACATTAGTAGCAAATAAGAGTCTCATATTGTTTCCAGTACATTAGGAGTTAAAAAAAATGTGATTTATTATCTATTCAAAAGAGCTTCTTGGAGCTGGTCGTCTAATGCCCTGTTTCCACTAGGGCTGAATTCGGCCTGAATCTGCAGCATTGCTCTGCCTATGTGGCCAGTGACTCACCATCCAGATCACATTCTGTTGCGAATCTGGACGGCATGCGGCAGATTTCTGCAGCACAGACCTGAATCCCTAGCTATGCATGACATGGCTGAGCGATCTGCATGCGTGCTCACATCATTTCAAATGCCTGTGTGTGTCCTGCAAGACGTACGCCAGGGAGTGGAAACCGGCCCTAACTTGGTCTAGCTCAGTCCTGTTTTCTGAAGAGCTTAAACAGCCAGGAAACAGTAAGGGCCCTTTTACACTAGAGGGCTTTTTCGGCGTTTTAACGCCACGGCCGAAGTTGGCGTTTTCCAAGGTAAAATGAAAGTCCATAGACGTTCATTTTACCTTTCACATCTAACGCATCGTTTCAACGCTCCCAGGAGCTTTTTTTAGGGCTGACCGCGGCGTTTCTCTTTACAATTGATAGTAATGTGTTGGCGTTAAAACTCCTTGAAAACGCCTGCAGCCAAAACGCAGTGTGAAAGAGCCCTAAGAGACAGCTTGAGATAAGACTTTACTGCAGGAAAGTTCAAAGGGTCATTAGCTCTGCTTTGAATGCAGGAAAGGCCTCTGCCCTTCTGTACCTCCCATGCTGAAGATGCAGGAAAGGCTAAGGCCCTTTTTCTTTATGGGGGCGGAGCTCTGCAGCAGAACTGGCTGATACAGGGCTCCGGTGACCCAGCATGTGCTATTTGCTGGCCCGTTATAACTCATCCTCATTAGAGGAACGAGTCGGTTTAACGTCAAGGAATAGTCAGATAGCTCACAGTGACCCAGAATCACCTGGAAGGTATAAAGGGCTTAGAGAGAAACTAAAAAGCCCTGTAATTAACCTTTTGCGGACCGACGCAAGTAAATCCTACGCTGCACTTGTAGCTGCTCTAGGCTGATAAGGTGTAGGGCTTACGCCACCCGCCGTATCCACTCCCCTGACGCGTTCGTGCGCACCCGAGAGGGGAGATTAAGCTGTCATATGACAGCTGACATCTCCCCTCAGTGATCAGGAGCCATCCCGTCTGGCTTCTGATCACTACGATCGACGGCGGATCGTAATGATCCCTGTTACTGATGCGGTGGTGGGGGGGGGGGGGGAGAAGAAGATCCACTCACCTTCCTGACACTCCCCCAGAGCAATTGGCACTCCCCTCCGCTCTGGCCGGCATCTTCTCTCGCTCTGACGTAAGTCCCGGGGCCCCAGCTTGATGACGTCATCAAGCCGCAACCCGGAACTTAGCGTCAATACGAGCAGGGATGCCGGCCAGAATGGAGCGGTCCACAGCAACTCATTGCTGGAGCCTGGGAGGTGAGTAAATGCTGCTGGCTACAGGGAGGGCATCTGGCAACAGGAGGGAAACCATGCCCAGCTACCAAAAGGGTGGATAAGGCTACCTAACCCCCCAAAGGCCCCCCCCCCCGCATGTAAAATCGCCTGGTCCTTAAAGAGAACCTGAACTGAAAATAAAAAGTCAAAATAACCATACACAGGTCATACTTAACTCCTGTGTAGTCTACTACTCAATCTCTTTCTCCTCTCCTGCGTCCTGTTTGTCCACTGTGATCAATGGAACGCTCTGTGCTCCATTTTGAAAATGATCATTACCCCCTAACAGCTTCCTGGTCAGCACACTGTTAAACTGTAATATCACCCACTTGAGCCATAGGGAAACATGGACGTTACCTTGCACATTCAGTTGTAACTGACAGCTGCTGATATATAAACTGACAGCAACTGGTTTATTTCAGTTCTGACAAAATATTGTCAGAACTGGAAGGGATCACTGTAAGAAGGAAATGGTGAGCTTCTGAGAGGAACGGACGGCGAGGTTAGTATGTAATATTCATTTGCAGCTACATCATGTGTTTATTTTAAATAATTTTCCTCGCTTCAGGTTCCCTTTAAGGGGGGGTTAGGCAGCTGGTCCCCAAATGGTTAAAAAGTAATGCTAAATGTAGTTTTTGCCTTTTGTATAAAACAGAAGGTATTTGTGATAATTCAGCTGTAAGTGAGCAGCTGTGGTTTCCCATGATTCCTTTCTCCCAAATTTGCAAATCATCTCTTTATGCTCTTAAAGCTGGGCTGCATATCCAGAGCTGTATAGAAAGCATGTGGCTAATTGCAAATCCTGCAGAACCCCATAAATCCAACACAGCATACAGTTGATTAGTACTTTCTGATGGCAGGGATTGATATGGCTCTATGGCATAGGGCTTGGACTAGTACTGGTGACCCAGAACCACCTAGAAGGTATAAGGGGCTTAAAGGCTTTCCGAGGTGACAGACAGGTATTAAACACTGTACCTGCTGTGCTTCATAAGGCTTTCATGACGCAGACTGCTTCTTTTCATGGAAGCAGACGTAGGGTTAACATCTTGTGTTTACTAATTAGCTGTTCTGCCGGGGCTGACACAGCTGAGAGATCAAAATACAGTTGTGATTAGTCACTGATGAGGGGGAATTGGACAGACTAAACTCTCTAAATACATACAGGGTGCATTTCTCTGTTTTCCTTCTTTCCTGTGCAAGAGTTCAGGTCTACTTTGTTTTTCTTTTAAACCAACAACAACCCAGAAACAACCAACAACAACCCAGAAACACAATGCAGTGAATGTACAAGCATTCAGCAGAACAATATAATGTACGAAAAAAAAAGTTACATATAGTTGGTAGCAGTTTAGTGTAAAGACTATAGCATAGCGTATATGACTAAGGGAGGCTAGTAATAATTTATCATCAAGATTTAAGACAGTCAGAAGCATTACCAGAAAAGTGTAAGTGCAAACGTTTACTTACTACATTTAGGCCCCGTTCACATCACAGAACGCAGGTGCAGAACACAACGCACAGGAACGCACGTCATGTGCGTCTCTGTGCGTTGCGTGGCTGATCCCATTCACTGAAAGTGAATGGGACAGCCGCGCGTTTTGCTAGGAAACGCGTGCAGCATGCGTTCCCGGACCACACAGGTCCGGAACGCATGCAGTGTGAACATCAGACAGTGCACTCTATGCACTGTCTGATGTCGTGTGTGTCGGCCTCCCGTACGCGTTCCCGAAACGCGGACGGGAACGCGTGCAATGTGAACGGGGCCTTAAAGAGAACCCGAGGTGGGTTTGAAGAATATTATCTGCATACAGAGGCTGGATCTGCCTATACAGCCCAGCCTCTGTTGCTATCCCAAACCCCACTAAGGTCCCCCTGCACTCTGCAATCCCTCATAAACCACAGCCGTGCTGCTGACAAACAGCTTGTCAGAGCTGGCTGTGTTTATCTCTATAGTGTCAGTCTGCTGCTCTCCTCGCCTCCTGCAGAACTCCAGTCCCCGCCTGCATCCCTTCCCTCCCTGCTGATTGGAGGGAAGGGACGGGGGCAGGGACCGGAGCTATGCAGGAGGCGGGGGAGCAGCTGAGACTGACACTACAGATGTAAACACAGCCTCACAGCATGGCTTTGATTTATGAGGGATTGCAGAGTGCAGGGGGACCTTAGTGGGGTTTGGGATAGCAACAGAGGCTGGGCTGTATAGGCAGATCCAGCCTCTGTATGCAGATAACATTCTTTAAACACACCTCGAGTTCTCTTTAAGGTTATGCTGATTATACCTAGATCTACATTTCAGCCCCTAACCTGGATACCTTAACAGCTCGTGTCCCTGAATGCCTCAACGCAATTGCCTCCTTCCTGTCCTCCCGTTTTCTAAAACGCAATATGGACAAGACTGAATTGGTAATCTTCCCACCTCACAATTCAATGCCCCTGTCTGACTTCAGTATTTCTGTTGTAAAAAAAAAATCAGACAGTATATTCTGGTGTATAAGATTACTTTTTAACCCAGAAAAATCTTCTCAAAAGTCGGGGGTCGTCTTATAGGGCGGGTGCTAAAACTTCCGAGCCGGACTGGAGAATCTGCGGTTGCCGCATACGGTGGAGGAGCTCAAAAACGTCTGCGGTCACATTGCCACCGTATGCGGTGACCGTATGAAAGCAGCAAGGGCGGTGCTGTACAAGTATGGTAGAGGAAAATCCACTCAACAGGATTCCTGGAAAGAAGTGACTTAATGCAGTCCCGATGACAAGGTGAGGGGCCACCTCACTGGGAAAGCTTTGTATACAACAACCAGCCAATCGCTGGTAAGGTACATCGCTTGCCGTGATTGGCTGGTTGTTGTATACTGGGTACCACATGCAGTACAGCACTAGTATCTGTACCTGTTCATACAGTATAGCACCAGTACATGCAGTACAGTATACAAATGTCCCAACAGCCAAGAGGGGTACAGTAGTCTTATACGGCGAGTATATCCCAAAATGTAAATTTTAACTGGAAAAGTTGGGGGTCGTCTTATACGCCGGAATATACGGTACTTATAAAAATCCACAGCTGTAAGCATGGGCAGGGAGGGAGAAGTTTGCATAATAAACAGCCCAGCATAAGCCTCAGTGATGTGGGGTTACTTACCAGTATACAGCAATGTACAGTATAGGTATAGGAAGTGTTTCTGATGCTGAAAACAGGATATCTAACCTAAAAGTGGGTATCCTGAATAATTTACTGCAATCTACCATCATTATAGTTCCTCTGTAAAGTGACACCAAAGCAGAAAAAATACTTATGATATAATGAATTGTATGTGTAGTACAGATAATAAATAGAACATTAGTAGCAAAGAAAAGGTCCTCATATTTTTATTTTCAGTTATATAACTTTTTTTTTGATAACCTTGCATCATCTGTCATGTTTGCAATTACAAACTACACTCTGCATTTTAAACTATGAAACAGAGCAGAGCTAATGACCCTTTGTACTCCCCTGCTGTAAAACCTTATCTGAAGCTACCACTCACTGTTTCTTTGATTTATAAGTGCTTCAGAAAATAGAACTGTCTCCGACCCAAGTTGGGTTGAAGAGCTCAGAGAAGCTCTTTTGCATAGATAATAAAGGCGTTTTTTTTAACTCTTCCTGTACCGGGACAATATGAGACGAGCAGAAGTCGGCACTGCAAGCAATACTATTTATTCCATATAAAATGCATACAGCAGTATCAAAAAGGTGCTATCCAGTGCAATAGATATTCAGGTAGGTGCACCTACTGGTCCAGGTGGGCAGTCAGTGGGTGGTGGGTGCAGGGCACAGCTGCCTGATGGCCGTTTCATGCGAGACTGCGCTTCTACAGAGGCAACTCTTTTCTTTGCAACTAATGTTCTCTTAGCTGTACTACACATACAATTCAATATCTCATAAGTTTATTTTCAGTTCAGATTCTCTTTAAAGAGGAACTTCATCCTAAACAAACATACTGTCATTAAGTTACATTAGTTATGTTAATTAAAATAGGTAAGGTAATCTCTTACCCACCCTGTTTTAAAAGAACAGGCAAATGTTTGTGATTTCATGGGGGCAGCCATCTTTTTGGTTGAAAGGAGGTGACAGGGAGCATGAGACACAGTTCCAACTGTCCTGTGTGCTGATCACCCCTCCCAGTTGCTAGGCAACGTGAAGAACAACATAGGAAATCCCATCATGCTTTGCACAGCATCAGGGAAAAAAAGCCCGGGCAGTTTTCTTTGATGGGTGGAGCTTAGCTAAAAATGATGCTTTGGTAAGAAAAACAAAGTTCTGATGCTGTGAAACTGTTAAAGAAACACCAAGCCTTTTCAGTTCTGCTGAGTAGAGTTTTAGTCCGAAGGTTCACTTTAATGTTTTTTTTTCATTAGCGTATATCGCAGATTATTACATCCTAGCAGAGGATGATGTTTCCCGCCGTCAGTAGCCATGGGGACGTTGTTGAAAAGATTGCTGGTTGAAATCTTAGAGGCTCTTGTGAGACTTCCAGGTGATGTGTCAGGTAGACTGTGGCTGAGCGCTCTTCTGGGCATTGCAGTGTCATTGCACAGGCCTGTGTGCTTTCCTCACAGATGGCTCAGCGTTGTTTGTCTCTCACACAGCCGTCCCCCCTCCCCTCTCCAGAGACACCCACTTCATACACATCTAATAGGGGACAGGAGACTAAACAAACACCTCATTAGCGGTGCTCTGGCTGTAGGCCGCAGACAATGACTCTGGTGTGTGTGTGAAAGTTTATTCTTTGTAGTCATAGTGCAGGGACTTGTACATGCCTGGGAGAGGCTGATCTGGGCTGAGATGAAAGAAATGTCAGTGTGACAGGAACAAGAAGCCACTGTCACATCCATTCAGGGATTATGCGTGAGGGAGTCAGCGCTGGGCCGCTCTCTTGTCCCCGCTGGGAGGAATGTATTAGCACCTGTAAGTGATAATCGCTTCAGAAAGGTCAGATCGCTTGGATTTCCTGCGCGCGTTGGAATGATATTAAAAATCCGAGATTTTATAATTAGAGTTTGGCTGTGTTTAATGAAAGGCTTCTCTCTACGTGAGATTCTCATTGCCAGGGCAGGGCGATGTGAGTTGGGTGGCGCCAGCGGCGGTTCGCGTGTCGGTACTGAAGCTTGATAGGATGCAAATGCCTAAAACCTGGATGAAAAGTGTATATTCAATCATTAGGTATGGGAATTAGCGAGGCAGAGGTTAGTGTTGAGGCCCATACCCACGACACCATTTTTTTTGCGGTATCGCCCAGCATCCTTTAATAAAAATTAAACGATGGTTTATGATGCAAGCCACCCAGGGCGATCTTTCGTCTTTGAACGGCCGCCATGTTGGATTAGATCATTCCGATCCTCATTGACTTTCACAAGTTTTGCCGCGATCATTTACGACGGCACCACTGACGCTTGCTGATTTAGACTTTGTGTTCTGAATAAATATTTTTAATAATTATAATAATAATCCGAACATTTGTGTAGTGCTTTTCTCCTGTCGGATTTTAAGCGCTCAAGAGCTGCAGCCACTGGGACGTGCTCAAGAGGCCTCCCTGCAGTGTTAGGGAGTCTTGCCCAAGTACTTCTTACCGAATAGGTACTGACTCTAGCCAGAATTCGAACCCTGATCATCCATGTCAAAAGTAATGCCAGTTGAACTGGTTGTCTATCTTTTGGAGTGGTAAGAGATGACCTGTAATATTAGATGTCATAAGAACACTACTTCTTCATACTTTGGGCGCCTCTATCCCAACAATTAACCTGCACTGTGTGGCAGGTTCCTGTCGCCAACCCCTTGTTGAGGAGGTTTGGGGAACTAGTGTTGGAACTGTGAGGTGGAGGGGGATGGGAATGTCTCTGGATTTTCCCTCTACTAAGGTTAGTGTCTAAGTTTTGCAGTACATAAAGTCACAGGTAAGAGGGAAACCCAGAGGTGGTGGTGGTACCACAGGAAGCACAGACACTAGTAAGGTCATTTATGTTAGGTGTTACAGAAGATAGAAATACAAGTTAAAGAAAGGTTAGGAATCTGCATTCATTGCTCCATACACAAATCAACATATCAATATACACCACCACCAGCCTGCACAGTGGTAACAAGGCATGATGGATCCATGTTCTCATTCTGTTTACGCCAAATTCTGACTCTATCAAGACTTATCAGACCAGGCAACATTTTTCCAGTCTTCAACTGTCCAATTTTGGTGAGCTCGTGCACATTGTAGCCTCTTTTTCCTATTTGTAGTGGAGATGAGTGGTACCCGGTGGGGTCTTCTGCTGTTGTAGCCCATCCGTCTCAAGGTTGTGCGTGTTGTGGCTTCACAAATGCTTTGCTGCATACCTCGGTTGTAACGAGTGGTTATTTCAGTCAATGTTGCTCTTCTATCAGCTTGAATCAGTCGGTCCATTCTCCTCTGACCTCTAGCATCAACAAGGCATTTTCGCCCACAGGACTGCCGCATACTGGATGTTTTTCCCTTTTCATACCATTCTTTGTAAACTGTAGAAATGGTTGTGCGTGAAAATCCCAGTAACTGAGTAGATTGTGAAATACTCAGACCGGCCCGTCTGGCACCAACAACAATGCCACGCTCAAAATTGCTTAAATCACCTTTCTTTCCCATTCTGACATTCAGTTTGGAGTTCAGGAAATTGTCTTGACCAGGACCACACCCCTAAATGCATTGAAGCAACTGCCATGTGATTGGTTGATTAGATAATTGCATGAATGAGAAATTGAACAAGTGTTCCTAATAATCCTTTAGGTGATTGTATACTGTATATACTTAGCTACAGGTACCCTTGCTAGAAGTTCAAACCAGGACAAATGGTAACTTCCACAACTGGGGTCCCCAGTAGCCAGATCGTACATGGACCTAGCACCAGCATTTGGCAACCTTAAAGAGAAACCGAGGCAGATTAAAATTAAAAAGTGAGATACTTACCTAAGAAGAAGATGTCAGCCTCTGTAGGGCATCCTCCTCAGTACTGCCACCACCGCCAGGGACCCTAGTTTCATTTTCATGCATTTACAGACACAGTAGATCTGCCTTGTTGACGTTTGGTCGGTCTGTACACAGCGCTGCGTATTGACCTGTGTATCTCGTGGAACAGTCACAGCGATGGATTGCGTAAAAGTATGAATCCCTTCTGAAATCCGGCAGATTTGTATCCGTACGTTTATATGTGCCCTTTATGCACAGTAAATATTCTATTTTATTCCAATATAAATGTAACGTGCAGCTCTGAAAGAGAAATGATGATGTATTGTTAGGTGAGAGCCTGTTTATGGATTTTCCTTGACATCCGCAGTGACTAACGACCCATAAAGTTTATGAGGTCATCACACACTATAGATTCAGGACAGATCGATATACTCATACTTGGCTATTCCTTTCACCAGCATAATTACTGTAGCTGAGGGTTTCTGTGTCTTGCTTCTATTACAGAGTACTAGTGGGGTGAGCTGTAAATCACAGATACCTGGAGGTCTCTTTCAGTGGCAGTTAAGTCGTGCTGTTCAATGCAATCGGTTATAAATGTATTGAACACTGCTCCCGGTCAATAATGATAATGCCTTATCAGTTTTGTGGCCCTGAAGAGATCTGAGGACTCGCCCCTCCTTCCTGACTGCCTGTTTAGGTGAGGCTATGCTATGTTTTGGTTTTATCTGTTTTTATGGCGATGTCTGGAACAACATTAAAGAGTACCTAAATTATAAATTACAGTTTGCTTTAAACCTAATAATTTGCCAAGATATGTAAAATCACGCATGATAAAGTATGATTTTCTTACCCGTAGGGTCTGTATTTCACATATGGGCTTTAAATCCCCGCCCCCAGTGTGAAATTGGGGCCTGGCATTTTTTTTCTGTCCAAACCGTTGGTGCAAAGGATGCTGGGGGATTGATGTCGTAACTCCACCCCTCATGTCCATGTGATCTAATCTAGGCAGACCGACATCTGAAATAAGAATTATTATAGCAAACGGACATGATCAGATAGGCTGCAGCAGTTTTCCTGTCTCTTCTCTGTACCACAGTTTGTGAAAAGAGAAGTAATTTGATCCAGGCAGGCAGACAGCAGGGAAGGGAGGAGCAGGGGAGGCAGGCAGACAGCAGGGAAGGGAGGAGCAGGGGAGGCAGGCAGACAGCAGGGGAAGGAGGAGCAGGGGAGGAGAGGGACCAGGCTGGAGGGAAGGACACATGCTGAGGGCAGAGAGCAGGGGAGGGAGGGGCAGGGGCGTTGACCAGGCTGAAGAGGTTGGCACAATGCTTTCAGCTTCAGGAGGAATCAGGAAGTGCTACTTACAGATATAAATGTGAGTCTGTTCCATCCAATATGATGCACCAGATGTAAACTTTATATGTTCATCTAACTGTACACAGTGCCTAGACTACATATAAGTATTGCCATTCAGACCTTTTTTTTGGCTGGAGGTGGTCTTTAAAATGGTTTTGAAGGTTTTAAAGGGCCAGTGCGGTTACTGAGAAAAATACTAGATCCACCTGCTGTTCGAGGTGGCCAACATTTGGTGAGCGCATATATTGGAGAAGTGTGAAGCAAGCTGTTTGTAGCACGAGTGGTGCACTTGTCACGAGCACAGGGTGGTGTGTATCAACAATAACAGTATTACGCTATGTGGAGCATTTTTTCTTCCGCAGGGTGGATTTAGATTAGTGGAGAGCACAGTCCAGCATCTCACATCATTTTATTAACCTATTAACAGCTTCAATGGAGTCATCTCGTTTGAGATAAGTGCGCTGCTTTTCACCTCCGTCGGCAGAACCCGCTGTGCTGTAAATCCTTGGAATGCTTTCATCTCCTTGTATTAGAAGAAAATATAGAAACTGACAGCAGAAATCCTCTGTTGACAAGTGGCCATTAACCCCCTTGGCGGTATGAAAAATACCGCCAGGGGGAAGCGCAACAGTTTTTTTTTATTTATTTATTTTTTTTATCATGTAGCGAGCCCAGGGCTCGCTACATGATAGCCGCTGCTCAGCGGCATCCCCCCAGCCCCGCCGATCGCCTCCGGCGATAGGCGATCAGGAAATCCCGTTCAAAGAACGGGATTTCCTGGAGGGCTTCCCCCGTCGCCATGGCGACGGGGCGGGATGACGTCAGCGACGTCGGGACGTCATTGGGAGACCCGATCCACCCCTCGGCGCTGCCTGGCACTGATTGGCCAGGCAGCGCTCGGGGTCTGGGGGGGGGGGGGGCGCGCGCCGCACCGGATAGCGGCGATCGGGCGCGCGGCGGCGGCGATCGGGGTGCTGGCGCAGCTAGCAAAGTGCTAGCTGCGTCCAGCAAAAAAAAAATTAAGCAAATCGGCCCAGCAGGGCCTGAGCGGCACCCTCCGGCGGCTTACCCCGTGTCACACACGGGGTTACCGCTAAGGAGGTTAATATGCATTACAGCAGTATTAATTAGAAGCAGGGAAATGTAATTAAGAAGAAATAAATTGGCCTAGAGCACTTGCAAGCCTCTAAATCAGTTGGCTGCTAAAGGGTTGATTATGTTGTTTTCATTACAGTTCCTCTATAGGCAGCATTGCTTCGGTCTAATATACTTCTTCTTTAACCACTTGAGGACTGCAGTGTTTAACCCCCCTAATGACCAGGATATTTTTACTTAATTGGGCCACTGCAGATTTAAAGAGAAACTCCGACCAAGAATTGAACTTTATCCCAATCAGTAGCTGATACCTCCTTTTACATGAGAAATCTATTCCTTTTCACAAACAGACCATCAGGGGGCGCTGTATGGCTGATATTGTGGTGAAACCCCTCCCACAAGAAACGCTGAGGACCGTGGTACTTCTGGCAGTTTCCTGTCTGTGAACCTTGTTGCATTGTGGGAAATAGCTGTTTACAGATGTTTCCAACTGCCAAAAAAGCATACAGCAGCTACATCACCTGCCAACAGTAAAAATGTCACCATGTAATAAAATGTCAGAATGTGAATCAGGGATTTAAAAGATTTAAAAGATACAATGGGCAAACACTGACTAAATCATTTATACAGTAGTTATTGTAAAAATGAAGCACTTTTTTTATTACATTATTTTCACTGGAGTTCCTCTTTAAGGCCAAGCTGCAGGGCCTCACAACACAGCATACAAGTGATCCCCCCCCCTTCCCCCCCCCCCCCCGCCAACAGAGCTCTCTGTTGGTGGGGTCTGATCGCTCCCCCTATGTTTATTTATTTTTTTATGTAAATATTTTTATTATTATTTTTGAAATAAAAAAACCTATTTCTTTAAATGTTTTCCCTCCCTCCGTCCCCCAGTCAGCCAATCACTGCTATCGGCTGTGATAGACTTCAGCCTATCACCGCCGATCGCTTCTGTGTCACCCAGGGGGACAGCCGTGTCACACGGCTGTCCCCAGTACAACGCTGCTGCAGATCACAGCGTTGTACTACCCTATTAGACTGCGGTTTCACCGTCTAAGTTTCCCGAGCAGCAATGGAGACTGAAGGCGGGGCAGACCTCCGCCCCCCAAGCAGGAGATGCGTGCGATCTCCTGCTAGCCCCATAGATGGCCGTTCACGCCAATCGGTGTGGAGCGGTCCTGGGGCAGCCGCAGTGCTCACTCCACTTGGCGTGGAGCAGTCGGCAAGTAGTTAAAGAGAAACCATAATCAAGGCTTGAACTTCATCCCAATCAGTAGCTGATACCTCTTTTCCCGCGAGAAATCTATTCCTTTTTTTTCAAACGGATCATCAGTGGGCTCTGTATGGCTGATATTGTGGTGAAACCCCTCCCACAGTGTGATGTCAGGACCATGGTGCTGACATCACACTGCGGGAGCCTTGTTGCCTTGTGGGAAATAACAGCTGTTTCCAACTGCCAAAAAAGCAAGCAGCAGGTACTTCCACTTACATCACCTGCCAGCAGTAAAAAATGTCACCATGTGATAAATGTCAGAATGTAAATCAGGGATAGGAAAGATTTGACAATGGGCAAACACTGACTAGATCATTTATACATAATTATTGTAAAAATTAAGCACTTTTGTTCATTATGTTAGTTCCTCTTTAACTTCAGATGGCAGTTTCCATATACCTCTGTGTGCAAGTTTCCTTTACAATGTTTCTGGCCGGGGTTCCATTTTAAGTGACCTAGATTGGTGAGAATTTCTGCGAGTAATGGGAACCCCTCTGGGGAGTCCTCCTTTGTGCTTCTTTGGCACTGCTGTGTTGTGTGATCCAGGCTAATAGCAATGCGGGTTACAAAGGCTATTGATGGATGACCGGAATATGGAAGTGCTGAACTGAACGTAGCGAGTGTTTCTGATGAATGGAAATCAATAGTCAGCCTGACAGGAATAAGTGAGAGAAATATACACGTAAACACATTGATCCTCAATCCCTCACATTTCTGTTTCTCGCAGGTGGAGAAAGGACATGTGGAGTGAATGAATTAATCTGCGTAAGGAAAGGTGAGTAACTGCAACTTCTCATTCTATAAACTGAATGTTGGACTTTTCTGTGCAAATTATTCACAATCTAAAGAGTACCTGAAGTGACACATGACATAAGCGTGTCCATGTAGTACATGGGCCAGCCCTACCATGAAGCCAACTGAATCCCTTGATTCAGGGTGGCAGACTGTAGGGGGCGGCTTCAGTTCTACACTGAGACAATCTCAGTGTCAGGACAGCTCCCCATACATGCCCGCTACCCTTGTTTTCTCCTATTTTTTTCAGTTCTGGTATCCTTTACCCCCCCTGGCGGTACAATAAATCCGCCAGGGGGGCAGAGCAGCACTTTTTAATTTTTTTTTTAAAGCATGTAGCTAGCCTAGTGCTAGCTACATGCTTCCCCCCCTCCCTTCGCTATCCCTCCCACCCCTCCAATCGCCACCGCCGCTTTTACCCTGCAGGGAATCCCGTTCTGAACGGGATTCCCTGTATGGGCTTCCCCGTCGCCATGGCGAGGATCGCGATGACGTCACCGACGTCGTGACGTCAGCGGGTGTTCCAATCCACCCCTCAGCGCTGCCTGGCACTAATTGGCCAGGCAGTGAAAGGGGTCTGAGGGGACGGTGCGGCGGGTAGCGGCTGCGATCGTTATGCACACGCAGCTAGCAAAGTGCTAGCTGCGTGTAACAAAGCAAAATTATGTAAATTGGCCCAGCAGGGCCTGAGCGGCACCCTCCGGCGGCTTACCCCGTGTCACACACGGGGTTACCGCCAAGGAGGTTAAAGGACATCTGAAGTAAGAGGGTAATGGAGGCTGCTATGCAGTGGGTTGCAAAAGTATTCGGCCCCCTTGAAGTTTTCCACATTTTGTCACATTACTGCCACAAACATGAATCAATTTTTTTTGGAATTCCACGTGAAAGACCAACACAAAGTGGTGTACACGTGAGAAATGGAGCAAAAATCATACATAATTCCAAACTTTAAAAAAAAAGAAATAACTGCAAAGTGGGGTGTGCGTAATTATTCAGCCCCCTGAGTCAATACTTTGTAGAGCCATCTTTTGCTGCAATTACAGCTGCCAGTCTTTTAAGATATGTCTCTAACAGCTTTGCACATCTAGAGACTGAAATCCTTGCCCATTCTTCTTTGCAAAACAGCTCCAGCTCAGTCAGATTAGATGGACAGCATTTGTGAACAGCAGTTTTCAGATCTTGCCACAGATTTTCGATTGGATTTAGATCTGGACTTTGACTGGGCCATTCTAACACATGGATATGTGTTTTTTTAAACCATTCCATTGTTGCCCTGGCTTTATGTTTAGGGTCATTGTCCTGCTGGAAGGTGAACCTCCGCCCCAGTCTCAAGTCTTTTGCAGACTCCAAGAGGTTTTCTTCCAAGATTGCCCGGTATTTGGATCCATCCATCTTCCCATCAACTTTTACCAGCTTCCCTGTCACTGCTGAAGAGAAGCACCCCCGAGCATGATGCTGCCACCACCATATTTGACAGTGGGGATGGTGTGTTCAGAGTGATGTGCAGTGTTCGTTTTCCGCCACACATAGCGTTTTGCATTTTGGCCAAAAAGTTCCATTTTGGTCTCATCTGACCAGAGCACCTTCTTCCACATGTTTGCTGTGTCCCCCACATGTTATGTGGCAAACTGCAAACGGAAGTTATTATGCTTTTCTGTTCACAATGGCTTTCTTCTTGCCACCCTTCCATAAAGGTCATCTTTGTACAGTGCATGACTAATAGTTGTCCTATGGACAGATTCCCCCACCTGAGCTGTAGATCTCTGCAGCTCGTCCAGAGTCACCATGGGCCTCTTGACTGCATTTCTGATCAGCGCTCTCCTTGTTCGGCCTGTGAGTTTAGGTGGACGGCCTTGTCTTGGTAGGTTTACAGTTGTGCCATACTCCTTCCATTTCTGAATGATCGCTTAAACAGTGCTCCGTGGGATGTTCAAGGCTTTGGAAATCTTTTTGTAGCCTAAGTCTGCTTTAAATTTCTCAATAACTTTATCCCTGACCTGTCTGGGGTGTTCTTTGGACTTCACGGTGTTGTTGCTCCCAATATTCTCTTAGACAACCTCTGAGGTTGTCACAGAGCAGCCGTATTTGTACTGACATTAGATTACACACAGGTGCACTCTATTTAGTCATTAGCACTCATTAGGCAATGTCTATGGGCAACTGACTGCACTCAAACCAAAGGGGGCTGAATAATTATGCACGCCCCACTTTGCAGTTATTGACTTGTAAAAAATGTTTGGAATCATGTATGATTTTCCTTCCACTTCTCACGTGTACACCACTTTGTGTTGGTCTTTCACTTGGAATTCCAATAAAATTGATTCATGTTTGTGGTAGTAATGTGACAAAATGTGGAAAACTTCAATTGGGCCGAATAGTTTTGCAAAACACTGTATTTACATCCTTTTAAGCAATACCAGTTGCCTGGCTGTCCTGCTGATCCTCTGCCTCTAAAACTTTTAGCCACAGACCTTGAACAAGCATGCAGCATATCAGTATTTCTTACATTATTGTCAGACCTGACTGGATTAGTTTCATTCTTGTCTAAAAGGAAATAAATATGGCAACATCCATATTCTTTTCAGTTTAGTTGTCAGCTTTTTTTAATGGAATAAACATACTATCCTATGGAGGTGTTTTTTGAAATTTTTAGTTTCTAGGGTGTTTATTGAGCTATTGATTATGAGCACAGTTGGTTGCCTATGTGGGGCTATGTTTACTTCCAGTAATTTTTTTCCTCACTACAGGATCCCTTTAAAGAGAACCCAATGTTTTTTGGGGGCAGATGGGAAACTGAGGCATGTTCTCTGCCTAATGACATACCTCTCGGCCCCCCACCACCACTCTTTGCCCCCCCCCACTGCTGTGCTATGGCCCCCCGAAACATGTGGGAGAGGTTCTCTGTTCAAAATGCCTGCCTGGGGCGTTCCTGCAGGGTTTCCTGAGCTGCCATTGGGCAGCTCTCGCTCCCTGGCCACGCCTCCTGCTGCTCCTCCGCCTGCTGCTATGAGACGCACAGTCTCTCAGTGCAGCGTCGTGACCCAGAGGCCATTGCGACCCACAGGAGCGGTGGTTTTGAAAGCTACCTGATCCGCTTACCCCACACAGATCAGGTAGCCTAGTTTTTTGTTTCTAATCTCATGAGCCCACCTTGGGCTCTCTTTAAAGGGGAACTTCAGCCTAAACAAACATACTGTTATTAAGTTACATTAGTTATGTTAATTAGAAGAGATAGGCAATATAATCTTTTACACACCCTGTTTTAAAAGAACAGGCAAATGTTTGTGATTCATGGGGGCTGCCATCTTTGTCAGGGGGGCAGCCATCTTTTTGGTTGAAAGGAGGTGACAGGGAGCAGGAGACACAGTTCCAACTGTCATGTGTCCTGATAACCCCTCCCAGCTGCACACTCTAGGCTTCAAATGTCAAATTCAAAATGTAAAAATAAAAAAAAATTGCACCAAAACAGCAGAACAAGAACAACATCAGAAATCCCATCATGCTTTGCTCAGCATAAGGGGAAAACTGCCCGGGCAGTTTTCTTCTGTGCAGCTAAAAATGAGGCTTGTATAAGAGAAACAAAGTTCTGATGCTGTGAAACTGTTAAAGAAACACCAGGCCTTTTCAGTGCTGCTGAGTCGATTTTTAGTCTGGAGGTTCACTTTAAGAAAACTAATTTATTTTAAAAGTGTACTTTAACTTTTCCAGTGACAATTAAGGCAAGATTTTGCACCCGTCACTTTTTGTTCTCCTCCTGCTCTGTAGGCCGCTCAACAAACAAACAAGTTTCAGGGGAAAAAAACATTCGGCTGCTGTTTCTGGCAAAAGTTTCCTCTTTGTCCCTAATTACATACAGCGGTGAAGTGAAGAGCACTTATCGCCTGCAAAAATTGTGCCGGCTGTCCCCCGTTGCTGCGCTATTCTTTACAGTATGCTTAATGGACTGGACGGTTCTCTCTGCTGCTCGGGGAGTGGCTGCGGGTCTTTGATGAACGCTGAACGATACATTCTGCTTTGTGTAATGAAGCGTGGCGTCATAAAGAGACCATAGGATACTTGGCACACGCGGCTATGCTGAAAAGATCTCCATGGTCGCCCAACCTTGGCTGACCAGCTAAATCACGTCCTTCAGGCATCATTTTCTAAAAAGAGTCCGAAACGTGCTCCGTCTCTGATTAAAGAGGACGCATCCAATATAAAATTTTAAGAAAAAAAAAAAAAGAATACTATTATAAAGCTTAGACTCATCGTCAAATGTACTTTTAAAGTGACACTAAAGCGAAAAAAAACCCTTATGATATAATGAATTGTATGTGTAGTGCAGATAATTAATAGAATATTAGTAGCAAAGAAAAGGTCCTCATATTTTTATTTTCAGTTATATAGCTTCTTTTTTTTATATAATATTGCATCATTCTGTCATATTTGCAATTTACAAACTACACTCTATATTTTAAACTATGAAACAGAGCAGAGCTAATGACCTTTTGAACTCCCCTGCAGTAAAACCTTATCTAAAGCTGCCTCTAACAGTTTCTTTGATGTGTAAGTGCTTCAGAAAACAGGACTGTAGCCGGAGAGCTCAGAGACGAGATTTTTAACCCTTCCTGTACTGGAAAACAATATAAGACTCTTTTATTTGCATCTAATGTTCTATTCCTCAGCTGTGATACACATACAAATCATTATATCATTGTAACGATCGGTGTCAGCACACAGAGAGAATCTGATTATTGATGATCTGTAGAATCATCAACAATGCAGATGTATACTTGATTATGGATGATCTGCAGAATCACCAATAATACAAGTATGACTAACCTCTGGACACCTAATAAAGTGTTAAGTGTTTGGTGTAACTGTAGGCTATCTCCCGTGAGGCGGGAGATACAGGCAGCTCGGCCAAGAACCACCTGAGGGGCAGGTGGCCCTGGGAAGTGCAGGGACTATCTCCTTGAGAGAGGGAATAGTGAGAACCTGGCAACCAGGGATATCTGGAGATCAGATAATAGACTGTACTGCAGCCAGGGGACTCCAGGGGAAGAGGCCACTGGCTGCTAACAGGCCGGACTCTCTGAGGAGCAGGAGTCCTAGTTGCAACTGACACTTGGTGGAATTGTGTCACTGCTAGTACAGATAGACTGAGCACTCAAGGGGTGAGTGACAGCCTGGAAGGTTGGGCAGGCCAGGTCGGCAACACACGAGCAGATAAGGTACAGAGACAGAAGGCTGATTCGGTAACCGGGTACAGGCAGGGTCTGGCAACAGGTAGGCAGATATGCAGAGGTACCGAATCAGAAAGCAATAGAGAGGTCGGCAGAGCAAATGGTTATAACAGAAATAGAGCAGAGTCCTAGTCTGGGGTGTGAGGTCCGTGGTCTCGACACCCAGGAACTGGTCTAAAGTATAACACAAGCGTAATCTGGCTAAGTGTGAATTCCCAGGTCCACCTGGTTCTAACACACTGTGGGATCTGACTGAGGTCTGAGTGGTCACACGTTAGTATTCGCAACGGCAGACAACCTGAGACTGACCAGCGAGATCTATATATAGTGCAGCGCTCCTCAGCGCCGCCCAGCGCCACGCAGCCAATCAATAACTGCGCTGGGATCAGCTGATCGACCTGATCAGCTGATCCCTCTCCTACTGGTATAAAGGTCCTGCCTCCCAGCGCGCGCGTAGCTCTCCATCTGTGTGCACTAGAAGGCTCAGACAAACCAGACGCATGCTGCTGTGCGGAAACCACCGTTCTGAATGCGGAGACAGCCGCCCCGACGCCAGACCGCGCGGTGGCATCTCCGCAATCCATTACAATCATAAGTTTATTTTCACTTCTGATTCCCTTTAAAGCAAATGTTAAGCAACTTTTTTATAACTACTTTAGGACCACGGTGAGTTAACTCTACGCCCTGTTTTGGTGGTCACCTGGCTGGCAGGGTGTAGATTTCAATCAGGCCCTGCTGCGCGCATCCGCTGTTTTCGTCGCTCCTCGCTGATCTCGCTGCTAAAACCCGACGTCTCTCGCCACAGCTCACTGGCTCTGCTTGTCTCTGTCTGTCTCTATGACGACAGAGTCATGTGAGCCGGTCAGGAGCTGATTTCATTGGCTCCTGGCCGTGTCTATTAATGTAAGTGGCTCCCATAGGCGTACATTTATAGACAGGGTCAGGAGCCAATGAAAGCGGCTCCTGACCGGCTCACATGACTCTGTCGTCATAGAGACAGCAGAGTGGATGTCAGGAGGATCCTGGCATGCAGCGGGTATATGCGGCGATTCCATCGGTATTGTACCAGCGGTCTCTGGTCCTTAAGGGGGCAGAGACCGTAGTTAAGTGGTTAAAAAAGTCAGATATTTACCTTTGGAAAGAGAAGGCTCCGGATCTCATAGAGCCTTCTCAGTCCTCTCTTGGTGTCAGTGTTTTAATGCTGTCCCCAATTCATATTTGCCGCCTCCAGGAGCCCTCGGAAAGCTCCGGAAGCACTTGTGTCCCTGAATGCTCCCTAAGCTAGTCGGCACCGTACTGCGCATGCACCAGTGCCTTGTTCACATCATAAATCACAATCGCTGACGCCAGCATCGGCACAGTCAGATCATCCACAACGCAAACCTAGGCAGATGCCTAGGGCCTGGAGAGAGTCTAGGGGCCTGGTGAATGTTAGCCCCCACTAAATCTTACCAAAAAAAGCCAGGTGATCATGAACAGTGGGCAAAACAGTTATCTTGCCTAGGGCCCCATTTCATTAGCTTAATGAGACACCAGACAAGTCACCTGGTGCTTACTGTTTATAGCTATCAACTCACTCTGAATCAGATTCCTTTTTTTCCTTCATATTTCCTCTGCATAGTGGCGGCTGGCAAAGTTTAAACGCACATCGATAGTTTTTGCTGGCATTTCATTGTATTCCTGGCTACTAGCTGGTGATCTCTCACAGACCCAGAACAAACCCCCTTGAGAATTAACATTAAGCCCTCAAGTCTATCTGGATGGATATATCCATCCAGATAGCTTGCCCTGCTGCTGCTGAGCCATGCGCGCGATCGCCCGCGCTCCCGTCGCCTTCCGTTAGCCCGGAACACAGTTCCAATTCATTGATCTAAGTCCCCATATGAAAGACTGACACCATCAGCGAGACGGCTCCGTCTTTCATAAATCCCCTTCTGCCCCATCCACGCTTTACTTCCGCATGCATAGTAATACCACATGTGCAGTAAGATCCGAGGGCATCTTGTGGCCAAATAGTAAAATTACATCTGGAAATAAAAATTTCCAGATAATTAAATTTTTTTACTGTTAAAATTAGTCCCTTACCTCCCACACTCGATAGCTACACAAAAAAAATGTTTGTAAAAAAAAAAATTATATAATGTAAAGTATAATGTAATAAGTGATGGAAGCAAACCGGAAAAAATGCACCTTTATTTCCAAATAAAATATTGGCACCATACATTGTGATAGGGACATAATTTAAACGGTGTAATAACCGGGACAAATGGGCAAATAAAATACATGAGTTTTAATCACGGTAGCATGTATTAATTACAAAATATAATGGCCAAAAACTGAGAGATAATGAATTTTTTACATTTCTTTGTTAATCTTCCTGTTAAAATGGATTTAGAATAAAATAATTTTTAGCAAAATATACCACCCCATGAAAGCCTAAATGGTGGCGGAAAAAACAAGATCACTTCAGCGTGATAAGTAGTGATAAAGTTATTGGCGATTGAATGGGAGATGAAAGTTGCTCGGATGCAGGCTGATGTGGAGGTATTAAAATCTGACATAATATTCAATAAAAATGTGTTTTACTAATTTGTATAACCCATACAGTTATCATATTTACTTGTGTGCACAAGTATTATTATGCATTTAGAAATTTACCAGTTCCGAAAGTACAGGTTTTTTTTTTGCTCTGAAAGCTGCCATTGCATTTTATTCATAGCTACAGTGTTTATATAATGTAATGTACCCAGTGACTTTTTCTGAGCGGTGTCTGATCTGCACAAATTAAAGAGACACTGAAGTGGGAAAAGAAATATATAATGAATTGGTTGTGTAGTACGGATAATTACTAGAACATTAGTAGCAAATAAAATATTCTCATATTTTTATTTTCAGTCATGTAGTATTTTTTAATAACATTGCATCATTCTCTAATATTTGCAGTTTACACACTACTCAGCATTCTAAATGATTTTACAGAGCAGGCTAGTGGGCTTTTGAACTGTCCTCTGCAGAGAAAAAAAAAACAATACAGTGCCAGATACTTGAGATATTAAGCTTCAGAAGACAAAGCTCTCTGTGACTTTAAAAGTCCTGGAGCTCAATGGCTCTTTTGCAAAGATAACAACTGGAGTTTCTTAACTCTTCCTGTACTGGAAACAATATTAGACTTATGTCTCTGCTCCTAATGTTTTATTTCTTAGCTGTACTACACATACAAATCATTATCATAATATCATTTTTTTTCGCTTCAGTGTCTCTTTAAAAAGACTTTCTGCACTGCCAGGGAATGTTTACATTCCTCTCTTGCTACAGTTAAAGAAAACCTGAACTGAAAATTAAAAGTGAAAATCAACATACACAGGTCATACGTACCTCCCATGTAGTCTACTCCTCAATTCCTTTCTCCTCTCCTACGTCCCATTTGTCCGCTGTGATCAAGGGAATTCTCTGTCCTCCATTTTGAAAATAGCTATTACCCCATAACAGCTTCCTGCTCAGCACACTGTTAAACTGTAACATCGCCCACTTGAGCCATAGGGAAACATGGACACATCAGCTCTCCTCTCAGCTGCAACTGACAGCAACTGATCTATTTCAGTTCTGACAAAATGTTGTCAGAACTGGAATGGATCATTGTCAGAAGAAAATGGCGAGCTTCTGAGAGGAACTGATGGCAAGGTAACTATGTAATGTTCAACTGAAGTTACCTCATGTGTTTATTTTAAATAATTTTACTCAGTACAGGTTCTCTGTAAGTAAACAATAGATAATGTAATCACCCATTTGGATTGGATCTCACTGCACAGAGCTTTCTATTGAAAAGTAAGTTCTGTATTTAACTGTTAGAATGCTGTTCTGCAAAAAAAATTGTGTTAGTATATTTTATCCCATAAATAATCTTCTAGAGCAAAGTAGAAATGCTGGGTTTATACCACTTTAACGACTCTGGAATGTGTACATCTGATGTGATCAAGATTGGGTGAAACAGAGCACACAAAACTGCAGTTAACTATAGAAAATGGGTTCTTGGTATTCAGGGCATCTTTTAAAGTTTCATTTCGTTAACACCATCAACATTGTGGTTATTGTTTGAGAGTCGCATAGTATCATCTGAATTTCTTATTTTAATGTGTACTTTGTGTCACCGAAAAGAAGGATAATTGTTTTTTTTCAGAATCTAAACCTGTTGCAATGACTAAATACAACCATTTAACTTAAAAACAACCACAACCAATTAACAATTTTAACTCATTTCCTCGCAATGAGACACTACGATGCAATTCAGTACCTGATGCCCTGGTAAAAAAAGGAAATAAATATGTCAGCCTCTATATCACTCTCATTTCAGGGGTACTTTAAGGTGCATACAAACATCCAATTTTGATTGGCCAATCATTGACCAACTTAAACACCTCCATGTAGTTTGAGGGTCAACAGATTTTAAATACCAAAAAAAGATTGTATGGGTAAGCTCAATAGCACAAACTCTAAGCAGTCTTTGCATTTTCTGATATGACTCAGGTTGCAAAGTTTTTTCCACCAAATAGCAGACCATTTAGAAATAAATCCAGCCAAGATTTGTTGAGCCAGTTATGACCCCCACTGCTGTTATTCTTGTCTGGCTTGTAGTTTGGCTGAAATGCCTCCGATTGTACACACTATTTGAATTGTGCATGTAGGAACTGTTACACTAACTCGCATGTGACCATTGAGGGACAAGCGGCTGGGGAACCTTTGCATTGTCTTTGCGCAGGGACCGCATGCAGAAAGTCTGGGTGACTCAGAGGAACAGATTTTTAGCATAAGGCACAGCAAGGATTGTAAACAAGTCATTCTAAAATTAATCTCTATCACAAGTACAGAACATCGTGCCATCTGCTGCAAAGAAAGTCAGTCTAATAACGCCACTCCAATACGCTGGGCCAATAACTGCCGGTGCCAACCAAGTTTGTAATGAAAAAAAAGAGTTGACAGCTCATAGCAAATGTTATCGGTTAAAGAGAACCTGTAGGCTGTATTATTGTTTTCAAACAGCAGCTACTGCAGAAACACTAGCCTTCTGATTGTGAGAATTTAGCTGAGCTTTTCATACCCGCCCCCATGACTTTCCTGACGCTGATACAAACAGAAGAATTTTAGAAACTTGGAATTGGTGGTTTAAAGTGTATCCGAGGTAAACTTTTACTCATTGCATAATTGTGTTCCTTTCATAAAGTTTATAGGGCATTCCTCAAGCCAAATACTTTTTTGTTTTGTTTTAATACTCTAATTCCCTATAAACTAAACAAGCCTCGCCCACAGCTTTTTCAGAGTGCCTTGGCACTGTAGCAAGGGCTTATGGGAGCTCAGTCTGGGCAGGAGGAGGAGGAGGTTACTAGCCAGAGATTTCAGAGGCAGAGGGGAGGAGGGAGGAGGAGAGGGGCGTGAATTTGTCACAGGCTGAGGGCTGGAGATGCAATCAGCTTGCCTCTGTGTAATGTGACAAACAGAACATGGCTGCTCTCATTGTATCACAGGAGTAAATAATCATAAACTGTTGAATCTGTTTGCAGCTTTATTTGCTGTGTAAACTATTTAAACTTTAGATAAGATATTTTGGCAAGTTACTTGTTATAGTTAGTTTTTCATCTCGGGTCCGCTTTAACTTTGCTAGCTCCGGCCTGTTAGAGATTTAACAACATTATTACCTTAAACTACTGTATAGTAAAACAACCACAAGATGTCACTGTCTGTAAAAGGTGATGATGATTACTATGGGATTGTTATTTCCTGTATTCTCTGTGATCCTTTCTGTTGTACGTCAGCAGCATTACCTGGTGGTATGTATGATATATCTCTGCATATTTTTCTTCAGTAAAGAGTTCTAACTTGTTATACTGGCTGCCTGTCTGCGTGTTCCGAGCACTCTGCTCCATCACAGCCATGTCATGAAATCCTGTGATTGCTCTACAGCAGCAAGTCATCTTATTGTAAAACATCAGCGTTAACATTCAATGAGGAACTTTAAACCGGGATTGAACTTTATCCCAATCAGTAGATGATTCCCCATTTTTCCATGAGAAATCTTTACCTTTTCTTGAATAGATCATAAGTGGGGTCTTTGTGGCTGATATTAGGGGAAACCCCTCCCACAGTGTGATGCCATGGCCCTTACAGTTTCCTGACTGTGAACCTCATTGCATTGTGGGAAATAATGGCTGTTTCTAGCTGCCAAGTGGTGATGGTAGCTACTTGTAATTGAAAATAGATTCAAATAGATAGTGCTGCCCCCAGCAGGGGGATTACTTACCTATGGAAGTTGGTGCTGTCCATTTTTTTTCTTGTCTGCCAGCAGTAAAGATGATGACCTGTAGGCTCAAACAACATGAAAGCGAGTATCAATCATTTCTTGATCTATCTCCTATTTTTTTTTTCTTTACAGTAATCTATTTCCTATTTTTTTAATTCTCACTTTGCAATGTATTCATTTATTTTGTTCCCCTACTACTATCCTCTTTAACTTCCTTAACGGTAATCCCGAGTCAGGCTCGGGCTAGAAATCCGCAGCACAAAGAGGTAACCCCCGAGCTGGATCCATGGGAGGTGTGGAATGTGCATGGCTGACAGCAGATCTATCTAGCAATATGATTTTTAGGGTCTAAAAGCGTGCAAAAAAATTGCACCGCTTTCAGACATTAAAATCTGGAACTAATCCTAATGCCAGGGAGGTTAAAGAGACACTGAAGCGAAAAAAAAAATGATATAATGAATTGGTTGTGTACTATGAATAATTACTGGAAGATTAGCAGCAAAGAAAATATTCTCATACTTTTATTTTCAGGTATATAGTGTGTTTTCTAACATTGCATCATTCTCTAATATGTGCAGATTACACAACACTCAGCATTCAAAATGATTCTTTCAGAGCAGTCTGTGAACTAATGACCTCTCCTCTAGCAGAGAAAAAGTAAACAGTTCACTTACAGTTGAGATAATAAAAGTCAGAAGACAGCCCTCTCCACCACTTTGAAAGTCGTAGAGATTAATGGCTTTTTTGCATAGATAACAACTGGAGTTTCTTAACTCTTCCTGGACTGGAAACAATTACACTGATGTATCTGATCTTAGTGTTTTATTTCTTAGCTGTGCTACACATACAAATCATAATATCATAATTTTTTTTTTCGCTTCAGTGTCTCTTTAAAGCTTGTGTTCGGGTAATTTTTTTTTATTATTACTTTGCACCTATACCCTGCCATGAGGTCCTGCAAGTTAAAATGACAAGTGTGAAAAACCCAGTAAATACTTTTTTTCCTGTGTTAGTACAGATTACATGCTTGCTTTCCTTGACAAAGTTTTGGGGTTGTGTTTGAACACTACTAAAGATTGAGCACATCTAACATGAGAAATCCTGTATGTGGTACTGGGAAGAGGTGGCCAGGGTAGACGAGAGGAGAAGATAATTGGATTACTGTGGGTTGCACAATGGTGTAGTGATGTTTGGGGGTAACCAGAGTGGAGAAAGCCTTGTAGTTAAGAGTTAAGGGGCCCATACACCAAACGATTTTCCCGACGATATACAGAAAATTTGATCACTGTGATAGAATCTGCTGTGAAATGGTTGCGCAAACAATGACAGAACGATCGATTTCCATCCGAAATCAATCGTTCCCATCGATCCGTCTGTGCGGAAGATTTTGCTCGATCGCCAGCGGGACGGGAGTGCGTCGATAGCGGCGTTTGCCCGGATATCTCCCAGTTACCTGTGCGGGGTTGGTGGGGGGGTCAATCTTACCTGTCTGATATCTTCTTCGGTCCGTCCCTTGGCGCCTCCCACGATGCGGTCCACGCGGCGGTCACGTGATTACAAACACTTCCTCCTTCCGGGTTGAAGGAGGAAATGTTTGAAATCACGTGACGCATGTGGAGCGCATCGTGGGAGGCTCCGAGGGACGGACGAAGAAGACGTCAGACAGGTAAGATTGACCCCCCGCCCACCCCGCACAGGTTTACTGGGAGATATCCGGATAGCAACTATTCGGGTATCTCCCGGTTCCAGGTTTGAGCAGCTCTAATTGCTGACCTGCGCTTCCTCAATATCTCTTCCATTACCGGGAGTGTTCTGCGCATGTACAATTTAAATCTTTATTATTTCGAAGGGGCAAAAGGGGCAGACTGAGAGGAAACTGAGGGACCTATAAGGCTACTGGGGCTGGAAGAAGCCCAGGTAAGTATGGTAGAACTTGTTCCCCCTGTCTCAGGTACACTTTAAGCTATGAACTCACACATTAAATTTGCCCAAGGCGTCCAACAAAGCCCATAAGGATCGTACATGCAAGTAGTGTGTGTACGACAGCTGATGTCACCTAAAGATCTGGCTTGCTTAGCCAACCCCGATGCTTGAATAGCCCCCGATTACATTTTCTCACCACTCCACTCCCCCCTCCCAGGAAACTGTAGCAATGCGTTTGCACAGAACTTGGCCACAATCTGTCACCTGAGGGATGGAGCAACATTATTATTATTATTATTTACTGAATTTATACAGAACCAACAAATTATGCAGTGCTGTACAATACATGGGATTACATACAATCATGATAACAGTGGTGACCGACAACACAATACAGGTAATAAGCAGTGTTCTCCCCAGAATTTTTTTCCAGCCGGGTGGCATGAAAAAGTAGCCGGGTGGGGCGAGATGAAAATGCAGGGCAACTCTGCTTACAGCATAGGAGGAGGTGAGCCGATGACAGCCGGGTGGTCACCAAATCTAGCCGGGTGGAGCACCTGGCTAAAAGAGCCTGGGGAGAACACTGGATGCGCAATGCCAGATCATACACTGGAGTAGTAGTCTCAATAATACAAGTTCACATTATTCTGGGTAGAGTGAACAATCAAGTATGACACACAAGGAGGGGGCCCTGTCAAAGGCTTACAATCTAGAGGGGGGGTGACACGAAAGGGGGGCAGCATCAAGAGGTGCAGCGAGGAGGTGAGGTAGGTCTCCATGAAGAGGTGAGTTTTGAGGGCTTGTTTGAAGGTATTGAAGGAAGGGGCAAGGTATTGAAGGAGAGAGTTCTACAGGATGGGGGCAGCTCTAGTGAAGTCCTGTAGTCATGCATGGGAGTGTGAAATGCAGGGGGTGGATAGGAAGAGGTTGTTGCAGGAGCGAAGTGAGCGGCTAGGTGTGTATCTGCTGATGAGGTCAGAGCTGTAGGTTGGACAGGACTTGAGTATAGATTTGTAGACCAAAACATGAGTGTACTCAGCTTATACCTTTTGTTCAATGGGCAACAAATGGAAGGACAGACAGTGATCAGCCTTTGAGGAGCAGGAGGAGAGGTGGACGAGCATCAGAGTTCAGGTAGCATTGGAGATGTGCCAGTAGGATTCAGTGGTATCCGTACAGCCTATAACTCTGCTGGATTGCTGAGACCAGCACATTTAGACTTTACTTTACCTACATCAATACTGCGTGAAACATTTCAGTCTCTGGCCCCAGGAGACACAGCTTAAATGCCTCAGTTCTAGAAAAATTGGTAGTTGCCGAGTTGCCGCACGGCAGGCACAAAAGTTGTTTTCCGTCTAGCTCACTGCTGGATTGACATCTCATAAGAGACGCAGAAAGCAGAGCCTGGCAGGCCGGGGAGGCAGCGAGGAGAACCTCTCCCTGAAGTAATTACTTTAGAAAAGTGAAGGATACTTACAGTTTCAGCTTCCACTGTCAAGTTACATTTATGTATCAAGTGTTGTGAATTCCCGGGATACGCTGTGTCTTGGTATTACCAGACCCCTGCGAGTTATAAAACATGCATAGCGATTAGGCCAGAGCTGCACTCAGCAGCCTTCCATCAGACGACTGAATCACAAATAAAGTACAGTTGTAAGCAATGTTTCTAAGTGCTATTAAAACCGTAACTCCAGTCACAGGAATGGGATGGCACGGCAATCGGTGTGGCAGGGCTGAAACCTAATAGCCTATTATGGCATGTCGTTGTTTTCTCTAGATTCTACTGCATTTGTACAAGAACCGTTGTAGACAAGCTCTCTGCGGTGCTGCCTGATCCTAATTACTCCGCTAGTAAATAAAAGCTTCCATAGCCGCACCTGAGATCCCATCTGATTTTATTTACACACTCCCTTTGAGAAGACATGTTGTCACCACTTAAATTCTATGTCTAGTGCGATGCTAAATAGAACATTAGTAACCTGGAAATAATTCTTCTATTATTTTCAGTTTAATGGCTTAATTTTTAAAATTGTATCAGGCTGTCACAGTTGCTGTTTAGAATCCACTCTCTATCTTGTTAAATTGAAAGAGAAGGTATGATCATTTAAACTTTCTGGCACTTAAATCTCATTAGAAGCCTTATCTCACTGTTTCTCAGCTGCTTTAGCCGCTATTTACTTTTCAGGGAACAGAGTGAATTCCAGAAGCTGTTAACAAGCTTTTCTGCATAGATATCTACTAGTTTTTTTTTAACTTACTGTGCTGGAAAATACAAAGGGACTTCAGAGAATTTCTTACTAGGGCTAATATCATACAGTATGTACCTATGTTTATCTCATCATGTTAGCTGGTTCGCTCCTCCTATGTCACTTCAGATATGCTTTAACACTGGCAGTACATACCGTATAACGTGAATCAACCTGAGAACAGAACATCAGCAGTGCGATTCTGAGTGCACCGGGCTCTGTGTACTCAGGAAAGTATCAGCTGCTGCATACGGTGTGTGACAGGTGTATTTCAAAATGAATTTTTATTAGACCTTTTAGCTTAATAATTACTGCAATTATTGTGCTCATGGCAACCTGTCAAACTCTGTCTCTTTACATTCTACTGCAGATTTGGAGGATATAAAGGATAGACTGGTTGCTATGGTTACACAAGTCACACTCTCAGGCACAGAAGCTGAGTCTTCTAAACTTTCAGGGCACGTTTGCTCCCTCCCAAATCACCAGTGTTGACCATGTTGGGCTGTTGGTTTTTCCGGGTTACTGCTATCGGTGGTGTTAAAGAGAAACCATAACCAAGAATTGAACTTCATCCCAATCAGTAGCTGATACCCCCTTTCCCATGAGAAATCTATTCCTTTTCTCAAGCGGATCAGCAGGGGGCTCTGTATGGCTGATATTGTGGTGAAACCCCTCCCACAGTGTGATGTCACGACCATGGTTCTGACATCACACTGTGGGAGTCTTGTTGCATTGTGGGGAATAACAGCTGTTTACAGCTGTTTCCAATTGCCAAAAAAAAGCAAGCAGCATCTCCTTCCACTGACATCACCTGCCAGCAGTAAAAAATGTCACCATGTGATGTCAGAATGTAAATCAAGGAGAGGAAAGATTTTACAATGGGCAAAAACTGAGGAATATTGGGGCTGCTATGTGTACAGTATTTCCTTTTAAGCAATACCAGTTGCCTGACTGTCCTGATATATTTTTAACAGTTTTTAAAGGGATACTGTAGGCGGGTCGGGGGAAAATGAGTAGAACTTACCCGGGGCTTCTAATGGTCCCCCACAGACATCCTGTGCCCGCGCAGCCACTCCCCGATGCTCTGGCCCCGCCTCCGGTTCATTTTTGGAATTTCTGACTTTAAAGTCAGAAACCACTGCGCCTGCGTTGCCGTGTCCTCGCTCCCGCTGATGTCACCAGGAGTGTACTGCGCAGACACAGACCATACTGGGCCTGCGCTGTGCACTCTTGATGACATCAGCGGGATCGAGGACACGGCAACGCAGGCGCAGTGGTTTTCTGACTTTAAAGTCAGAAATTCCAGAAGTGAACCGGAGGCGGGGCCAGAGCATCGGTGAGTGGCTGCCCGGGCACAGGATGTCTGCGGGGGACCATTAGAAGCCCCGGGTAAGTTCAGCTCATTTTCCCCAGACCCCCCTACAGTAACCCTTTAAAGAAAGTGGAGGTTAACTTAAAGAGGAATTCCAGTGAAAATAATGTAATAAAAAAGTGCTTAATTTTTACAATCATTATGTATACATGATTTAGTCAGTGTTTGCCCATTGTATAATCTTTTAAATCCCTGATTTACATTCTGACATTTATTACATGGTGACATTTTTACTGTTGGCAGGTGATGTAGCTGCTGCATGCTTTTTTGGCAGTTGGAAACAGCTGTGAACAGCTATTTCCCACAATGCAGCAAGGTTCACAGACAGGAAACTGCCAAGAGTACGTACTTATCTTGTTTCTTGTGGGAGGGGTTTCACCACAATATCAGTCATACATCGCCCCCTGATGGTCTGTTTGTGAAAAGGAATCGATTTCTCGTGTAAAAGGGGGTATCAGCTACTGCAGTGGTTCCCAACCTTTTTGGAGTCGTGACACATCAAACCAAACGTTCAGATCTCCGTGACACGTAGACTAAATGCATGTAATGAGAGACAGCGTTTCCCCACTAAATACACATAAGAGACAACGTTTCACCAGTAAATGTAGGTAATGACCGACAGCCTTTCACCAGTAAATGCACGTAATGAGAGACAGCTTTTCCCCAGTAAATGCACATAAGAGACAGCTTTTCACCAGTAAATGCACATAATAAGAGACAGCTTTTCACCAGTAAATGCACATAATAAGAGACAAGCTTTTCACCAGTAAATGCACATAATGACAAACAGCCAGTTGTCCACAGGATATGTAGCCAGAGGTATATGTGCCCAGTATATGTAGGCAGGTGTATATGTGCCCAGTATATGCAGTCAGGGGTATATGTGCCCAGTATATGTAGCCAGAGGTATATGTGCCCAGTATATGTAGCCAGAGGTATATGTGCCCAGTATATGTAGGCAGGGGTATATGTTCCCAGTATATGTAGGCAGGGGTATATGTGCCCAGTATATGTAGTCAGGTGTATATGTGCCCAGTATATGTAGCCAGGGGTATATGTGCCCAGTATATGAAGCCAGGGGTATATGTGCCCGGTATACGTAGCCATGGGTATATGTGCGCAGTATATGTAGCCAGGGGTATATGTTCCCAGTATCTGTAGGCAGGGGTATATGTGCCCAGTATATATAGTCAGGTGTATATGTGCCCAGTATATGTAGTCAGGTGTATATGTGCCCAGTATATGTAGTCAGGTGTATATGTGCCCAGTATATGTAGCCAGGTGCCCCCCCCCCCAGGAGGAGAGAGCGAGGGAAGGAGAGCGGCACCTCAGGGTGCTCTCCCTCCCTCGCTCTCTCCTCCAGAACGAAGTGCGGTGGCTGGCAGTAGGGCGAAACTTAACTTCCGTGTCTCCGTCTGGTCTCGTCGCAGGCGCGGGATGATTTGCCACTACTCTGGCCTGATCCAGACCAGAGCAGCGGCTGCGGCATCAGAACTTCCGGCGCTTGGAGCGACACGGAATGTAAGTTCCGCCCGCTGCAAACGCCTGACCGCAGTTCGTTCCAGAGGAGAGAGCGAGGGAGAGCACCCTAAGGTGAGGGAAGGAAGGGAGATGGCCCCCTTCTCCGCCGCTGCCCACAGCTCTCCCTCCACTGCGCTGCTTTCCTCCGAGAGCTGACACTGCGACACATACCTGAAGCTGCCGCGACACATGTATGTGTCGCGGCACATGGGTTGGGAACCACTGAGCTACTGATTGGAATAAAGTTCAATTCTTGGTTGGAGTTTCTCTTTAACCCCCCTGGCGGTATAAAAAATTCCGCCAGGAGGGAGTGCAGCAGTTTTTTTTAAAAAAATTTTTTTCTTATATCATGTAGGATGCCCAGGGCTCGCTACATGATTGCCGCTGCTCAGTGGCATCCCCCCGCCCGCTTCGATCGCCTTCGGCGATCTCCGATCAAGAAATCCCGTTCAAAGAACGGGATTTCCTGGAGGGCTTCCCTCGTCGCCATGGCAACGGGGCGGGATGACGTCACCGACGTCGGGACGTCATTTGGAGTCCCGGGCCACCCCTCAGCGCTGCCTGGCACTGATTGGCCAGGCAGTGCACGGGGTCTGGGGGGGCCGCGCGGCACGACGGATAGTGGCGATCGAGCACGGGGCGGCGGCGATCGGTGTGCTGACGCAGCTAGCAAAGTGCTAGCTGCGTCCAGCAAAAAAAAAAATTCAACAAATCGGCCCAGCAGGGCCGGAGAAAACCTCCTGCGCGGCTTACCCCGAACTACATTCGGGGTTACCGCCAAGGAGGTTAAAGGACACCTGAAGTAAGAGGGATATGGAGGCTGCCATATTTATTTCCTTTTTAAACAATACCAGTTGCCTGGCTGTCCTGCCGATCCTCGGCCTCTAGTACTTTTAACCATAAACCCTGAAAAAGCATGCAGATGAGACGCTTCTGACTGAAGTCTGACTAGATTAGCTGTATGCTTGTTTCAGGTGTGGGATTCAACCACTACTGAAATAGCAGCAGAACTGCCAGGCAACTGGTATTGTTTAAAGGAAATAAATATGGCACCCTCTTTACCTCTCTTTCCTCAGGTGTCCTTTAAGTTAACCTCCACTTTTTTTGAAAACTGTTAAGACTATATCCATGTCCCAAAAGACTTTAAAGTGGACCTGAATTGCACAGGACAGAAGGAAAAGATTTAAACCTTATAGTAATATAAGAAGCTAAGCAATTTTAACTATATCTGATTTAAAGTTATAATTTAACAAGTTAGTCTTCTCCTTCAGGTTAAAAACCTGTTATCAATTGTGAAGGGTGACAGTAACCGTGGATGTGAATGAGGCTGAAGGTCACAAAGACCCATCAGCATCTTTTAAAGTGGACCTTAAAGAGACACTGAAGCGAAAAAAAAAAATGATATAGTGAATTGGTTGTGTACTATGAATAATTACTAGAAGATTAGCAGCAAAGAAAATATTCTCATATTTTTATTTTCAGGTATATAGTGTTTTTTCCTAACATTGCATCATTCTATAATATGTGCAGATTACACAACACTCAGCATTCAAAATGATTCTTTCAGAGCAGTCTGTGAACTAATGACCTCTCCTCTGGCAGAAAAAAAGAAAACAGTTGACATAATAAAAGTCAGATAACAGCCCTCTCCACGACTTTGAAAGTCGTAGAGCTTAATGGCTTGTTTGCATAGAGATAACAACTGGAGTTTCTTAACTCTTCCTGTACTGGAAACAATTAGACTGTAGCTGTACTGCACATACAAATCATAATATCATAATTTTTTTTTCGCTTCAGTGTCTCTTTAAAGGGGAACTGAAGAGAGAGGTATACGGAGGCTGCCATATTTATTTCCTTTTAATCAATACCAGTTGCCTGGCAGCCCTGCTGGTCTATTTCTCTGCAGTAGTATCTGAATAACACCAGAAACAAGCATGCAGCTAACCTTGCCAGATCTGACAATAATTTCAGAAACACCTGGGGCTTGATTCACAAAGCGGTGCTAACTGTTAGCACGCCTGTGAAAACCCCCTTAGCACGTCTAAACAAGCTTTTCGCGCATAAAACTTTACGCGCGCAAAACTTTATGCGCGTAAAACTTTACGCGCGTACTGCACAGAGCACAGGGCGCACCGCGCGAAGTGCCCATTAAAGCCTATGGGACTTAGCGCGCGTAAAACTTTGCGCGCGTAACACTTTACGCGCGCAAAGTTAGCGCACGATCTGATTGAGAAATCCGGTGCTAATCTACTTAGCACCCTGGTTAGCGCGTCTAAAGACTTTAGACGTGCTAAGTAGGTTAGCACCGCTTTGTGAATCAAGCCCCTGATCTGCTGCATGCTTGTTCAGGGGCTATGGCTAATAGTATTAGAGGCAGAGGATCAGCAGGGCTGCCAGGAAACTGGTATTGCCTAAAAGGAAATAAACATGGCAGCCTCCATATACCTCTCTCTTCAGTTCTCCTTTAACTCTTGCACAGGACAGAAGGAAAACATAGAAATGCACCCTGTATGTATTTAGAGAGTTTAACCTGTTTAATCCCCCCTTATCTGTGACTAATCACAGCTGCAATTTGATCGCTCAGCTGTGTCAACTGGCTGCCACGGCAGAGCAGCTAATTTTTATACACAGTATGTTAACGATATATGTGCTTCCATGAAAGCAGGAAGTTGACACACTGCAGATTTATTGCAGGATTTGTATCGGCTGTAACAAAGAGATGTTTTTTTCTTTAAAGAGGATCTGTAAAGAACAAAAATGCCTCTGGGGGGTACACACCTCGGGAGGGGGAAGCCTCCGGATCCTATCCAGGCTTCCCCCGTCTCCTCCATCCCACGGCGGCAGCGATAAAGCTTCCAGAACAGCAGGAATGTAAATATTTACCTTATAGCCCTCCGCTTTCTGCTTGGAAATAGACGGAAATAGCTGATAACAGTCAGGTCCGCTGTACTGTGCAGGCACAAGTCTCCTGCACCTGTTCAGTAGAGCGGACCCGACTGCTATCGGCTATTTCTGCCTATTTCCAAGCAGAGAGCCGCAACAGCGCCCCCGCTGGAGACAGGGAAGGTAAATATTGCACAGCCTGACAAATTGTCAGCTGTGCATTCAGAGGGGCCCTGCGAGACCGATGTGGGATGCAGGAGGACGGGGGAAGCCTCGATCGGATCCAGAGGCTTCCCCCAACCAAGGTGAGTACCCCCAAGGGCATTTTTTTCTGTACAGAATCTCTTTAAAGGTTATTATACTGTTGCGTATCTTTTAGAGCAGAGAGGAAGTTCTGTGCGCTTTAACAAGTACTCCATTATAGAGAGCGGAGTGGCCTTGCAGTACATTAGCGCTCCTCCGCACATGCAGGGCATGATGGATGGACAGTATCTCTCCGCTCCATTGACTGCGGCACAGGTCGGTGATGCATGATCTGGCTACACGCCTTACAATAAGAATCTATCTCCTATGGCAAGAAGTCAAGGTTAGCTTCATAAATACAATTTACCTTTGAAATGATCCCTATTATTGGATGTAACTTCCAGACTCCGTCTCTCTGTTTCATCTCTCTGAAGCCGACGTCCGGCCCTCTCTCGCCATTGTCTGGAGCGGAGCCGCAGCCATTATGCATTAAGTAAACACGGGCGCTGCCATTGAAAATACTCCGCTGCCAGCCAGAGAAGCTAGGCCCAGTCATCATATCCCTGCTGCTGATGCTTTTGTGCTTTACGTTTTATTCTCTGAATAAAAGATCACATTCATAAGCCGAGCTTTCCTGGCGCAGGTTGTGACAAGCGACTGCGTTTCTGGAGACAGCCTAAAACAGCATAGATCAGGGGTGTTAGTACAGAGGCGTGACTAAAATCATGGGGTCCCCCCAGCAAAACTTTGACGGGGCCCCCCAGTGCTCGCACCTTTTGGGCTGGTTCACACGGACGTTTTGCTGGCATTAAACGTAGCGTTTTAAAGAGAATCTGTAACGTCAAAACGTCCCCTGGGGGGTACTCACCTCGGGTGGGGGGAAGCCTCCGGATCCTAATGAGGCTTCCCACGCTGTCCTCTGTCCCTCAGGGGTCTCGCTGCGGCCCTCCGTACAAGATGACGTCATTATTTACCTTCCCGGCTCCTGCGCAGGCGCTCTGACGGCTGTCGGCTCCGAAGTAGGTGGAAATACCCGATCGCCGTCGGGTCTGCTCTACTGCGCAGGCGCAAGTTTCCGGTGCCTGCGCAGTAGAGCGGACCCGACTGAGATCGGGTATTTCCGTGTAGTTCGGAGCCGAAAGCAGCCACAGCGCCCCCGCTGGAGCCAGCAAAGGTAAATATTGAATTGGACAGTCGGGTCTGTCGCCGGCTGTTCGGAGGGCTGCAGTGAGACCCCCGTGGGACACAGGAGGATGGGGGAAGCCTCATTAGGATCCGGAGGCTTCCCCCACCCGAGGTGAGTACCCCCCAGGGGATGTTTTTGATGTTACAGAGTCTCTTTAAAAGTAACGTTTTTAGGGATCTACAGCCCTCCCATGCAAGTGAATGTGGGCGTATAGAACAAGCTTTTGCCGGCTTTCATGAAAGCTTGGCAGTTGGTACCAGCATCTCATCTCATCTCAAAAGCAACATGCAGCTTCTAGAAGGCGTTTGAAAGCCAGCAAAAGCCAATGAAAGCCCATAAAAGCCAAAGAAAGCCCATAAAAGCCAAAGAAAGCCCATAAAAGCCCAGCCTCTCCATATACTTTCTGTAAAAGCCTCCAAAAGCCCAGAAAATGCAATGCTCTCCTGAAAGCCATTAAAAGCTAAGCTGTTAAATGCTGGCATTCTTGAAAAAACAAAATACAGCGTTTGAATGAAATGCTAAGCAGAAGCCCATGTGAACCAACCCTTACTTCTGCCTATCCCTGATCACCCTCACAGCGTAGGCAAAAGGCACAAGTGGATAAGAGTATATTTAGATTTTTGGTGCCAATTAAGCTAGCCTACTTGGGGTATGAATGTGAATGATATGTTTGTAGAGTTGGGTGAGTATGTATGGGTGGAGGAGGGCGGGGAGGTGTATTAGTAGATGTGGGTCACTCACCTACAGTATTGCTTTGAGAATGCATGTTTGCAGGATGTATTCCTCTACAGTTATTTGCTTGTTTGTTGAGAGTCTTTATTACGGCTTTATATGTCAAATAAAATTCTCAAACTATTATGCAAACAGTACCTGTCACAAGGAGCTTTGTTCTAAGCATTCTCTAAGCATTTCCAAGAGAGACCGCAACCAAGAATTTAACGTCATCCCAATCAGTAGCTGATACCCCATTTCCCACGGGAAAATGGTCCTGACATCACACTGTGGGAGCCTTGTGGCATTGTGGGAAATAACAGCTGTTTCCAACTGCCAAAAAAGCAAGCAGCATCTCCTTCCAGTGACATCAACTACCAGCAGTAAAAATGTCACCATGTGATAAATGTCAGAATGTACATCAGGAAAAGGATAGCTTTTATAATGGGCAAACACTGGCTAAATCATTTATACATAATTATTGTAAAAAGGAAGCACTTTTTTCATTACATTATTTTCACTGGAGTTCCTCTTTAAAGAGACTCTGAAGCGAGAATAAATCTCACTTCAGAGCTCATAGTTAGCAGGGGCACGTGTGCCCCTGCTAAACCGCCGCAATAGCGCCGCTAAACGGGGGTCCCTTGACCCCCAAACCCCCCACTGCGACACTTGGTTGCAGACTTGGTCGCTCCTGGAGGCAGGGCTAACGGCTGCAGCCCTGCCTCCAGTCGCGTCTGTCAGCGGCGCATCGCCGCCTCTCCCCCGCCCCTCTCAGTGAAGGAAGACTGAGAGGGGCGGGGAGAGGCGGAGATACGCGCTGACAGACGCGCGTGGGGCAGGGCTGCGGCGGTTAGCCCTGCCCCAACCAGGAAGCGCTCCCCCGCATTACGGAGGGGATTTGGGGGGACAGGGACCCTCGTTTAGCCGCGGGATAGCTATCTATGAGATTTATTCTCGCTTCAGACTCTCTTTAACCACTTTACTCCCACTGGTGTGCATATCTCCGTCCCTTTTTCCATCCTTTCACCCCCAGGGACGGAGATATCCGCACCTCCCGCACTACCGCGGCTGTCTGCGCTCCCGCTCGCTCGTGCGCATGCTCCAGCCACTTGTGCACGCTGCCGGCCGCTCGCACGGAGATCAATGAACGGGACAAAACATTCCTGTTCGTTGATCTAAGCCCCCGCAATGATCGGCTGCTTCTATGAGAAGCAGCGCGATCATTGTGATTTTCCCAGCCTCATTGTGCTTCCTGCAAGCGTCCGGAACTTCCTGCAAGCGTCCTTCCGGACGCTTGCAGGTCGCATGAACAAAAAAATCACTGTGGCCATCTTGTGGCCAAATAGTAAAACTACACCCTAAAGCATTTTTCATATACACATACATTAGTTTTACACAATAAATTAACTCATTACCTCCCACACTCCCCATTTTTTTCTTTTGTAATTAAAAAAAAAATTACAATAAAAAACAAAACATAAATAGTTACCTTATGGACTGAACTTTTTAAATATTTATGTCAAGAGGGTATAACACTGTTACTTTATAAACTACGGGCTTGTAATTAGGGATGGATGCAAAACTGAAAAAAAGACACCTTTTATTTCCAAATAAAATATTGGTGCCAAACATTGTGATAGGGACATAATTTAAAGGGTTTTATAACCGGGACAAATGGGCAAATACATTTCATGGGTTTTAATTACAGTAGCATGCATTATTTAAAGAGACTCTGTAACAAAATGTTGAGCCTTATTTCTTCTGTCCTATAAGTTCCTATTACTGTTCTAATGTGGTCTGTCTCACTGCAGCCTTTCCTCCTTGCACTGTCTCTGTAATAAATCTTATCTCCTTTCCTCTGTCGTGTCTGTCGGGCAGAGGCTGGAATGTGTGGAATGTGCAGTACTGCTTGTCATTGGCAGAAGCTATACACACCCCCTCCAAGCTCTGCATGAGTCACAAAGTAAGCTAGTTCTCAGTATGCTTTTTTTATTGCAAGAATTTTACAGTTCCGGATCTCTTTAAAAACTATAATGGCCGAAAACTGAAACATAATGATTTTTTCCCCACATTTTTTCCTATTTTCCCATCAAAACACGTTTAGAATAAAATAATTCTTGGCATAATGTCCCACCTACAGAAAGCCTAATTGATGGCGAAAAAAACAAGATATAGTTCATTTCATTGCGATAAGTATTGATAAAGTTATAGGCGAATGAATGGAAGGAGCGCTGAAAGGTGAAAATTGCTCTGGTGCTCAAGGGGTAAAACCCCTCAGTGGTGAAGTGGTTAAAATTAGTCGGGGTACAACCCAGAAGGGAGCTAAGTTTGAAGAAGAGAAAAAAAATCCCCATGTAGTGCTCTGCACAGTGTGGGGAAATCGCTACTCCACATCCGCAGGTCACTCCCAGCAACGGGGGAGCAATCAGGGTGTGCGCAGCTCTGGGCCGCGCATCTGCAGTAACGACTTGCAACGACTGGCCAGCTTTGAGGGGGTTGCCGCTGCACTCTAGAGGGTCTCGGCAGGACGGCCCGGGCACAGGATGACTCCAGGGGGCTGCAAGAAGCCCCACATAAAACTACTTTTTTGTCTCGAACATCTTAAAATTTAAAACACATACAAATAAGAAGTACATTTCTTCCAGAGTAAAATGAGCCATACATTACTTTTCTCCTATGTTGCTGTCACTTACAGTATGTAGTAGAAATCTGACATTACCGACAGGTCTTGGGTTAGTCCATCTCTCCATACAGGATTCTCAGCATGGCCTTTATTCTTTATAAAGACATTCCCTGAAAAAGATTTATACAAAGGTGCTGGCCAGCCTCCCTGCTCGCTGTACACTATTTTGGCAGTTGGACGGAGCAACTGCCATTCACCAAGTGCTTTTAAAAATAAAGAAAACCCTGAGAACCCCCCTATGAGAAGATGGGCTAGTCCAAAATCTGTCAGTAATTACAGTTTTCTACTTCTTATTGTAAGTGACAGCAACATAGGAGAAAAGTAATGTATGGCTCATTTTACTCTGGAAGAAATGTACTTCTTATTTGTATGTGTTTTTTTTAATTGCAAGATTTTCACGACCGTTCCTCTTTAAATAACCTTTTTAAAGTCTACCCTAGGCGAACCTAAGAAGAGGGAAGCTTCTGGATCCTGTAGAGGCTTCCCAGGCCGTCCTCCGGGCCTCTGTTGCTGCTTGTGGCCCCTCCCCCCAAAAAAATCCGTCTAGGGCTTGGATTGAAGATCAGGACCTCGCGCCTCTTCAGAAATGAGCGCTGCCTTACTGCACTTGCACGGGTACAGCCGCGCCCAAGCTGCAGCATCGCTGGATCTTCTGGAGGGTGAGGATGCGGGATGCTTCAACAGGCTTCCCTCTGCAGCCACGGCTATGCTTCCTGAAGTCTTCTGAAGCTCTTTAGTCGCCACCACCTGTTAGCCGCGGGCCGGCCCAAGGTGAACAACCCCCAAGCAGGTGGGTGTGACCACGGATCTTCGGATTTAAGGCCCATTTCCACAAGAAGCGGTGCAATGCGGCTACATAGCTGCATCGCAGCGCGGGTGTCCTGAACCCAATGCACAGCAATTTCATTGCGCGCAGAGCGGTGCGGAGCAATCCAAGAATCTGCAGCATGCTGCGGATTCTCGCACGGCTGCATCCACACACATCTACCCGCCGTCCCCTCCATACACTTGTGCATCGGTAGATGCCGAAGTAAAGCTGCCAGCAGCGGAAGTGATGCGATGCTAGGTAGCCGCACTCGCATCACTTGTAAGTGGAAACGGTCCTTTAAAGGACCACTATCGCAAAAAAAAGTAGGCAGTTAAAATCTGACAGAACCGACAGGTTTTAGCCCAGTCCATCTCCTCATGGGGGATTCTCAGTGTTTTCTTTGTTTTCAACAGCATTTCCTGAACAGCAGTTTAACCCCAAAAAGCGAAAGGTTTATATGCATAGCTCCGCCCCTCTGCATGCACCTTGCCCAGTGATGTCCTCTCTTCTGGACAGGAAGTACATCACTAGGATTCCCTGTCGTACTCCTGCACATTTTTAAAATGTACTTGCCTCCCCAATTACTTCTGGCGTAAAGCGCCCCGGTAAGTGTGCTAGGCCCCATTGCCTTACATTGCCGTTGCACTACCCTGCGGTAAAACGGTAATACAACGCAGGTTTATAATGCAAGCATAAAAGGGGCCTAAAGCAGTGCAGAAAATACTCACATTTGTGAAATAAGTACAAGGCTCATCCAGAAAGCAACAGTCGTTTTCAATTAAGAAAATATATTTTGATTATTTCTCCACATAATCCTCTTTATTTAGGCATTTATCATATCTCATATCACATCATCATATATCAGAGTCCTCACCGATGAGCTGGTGGCATTGGGGATGTGGAGGATTCCTGTTAATGCCGCTGAATAAACAGTTACCGGCGTTCTGCAGTCACATGACCAGCAGTGCAGGTAGAGAAGAGATTATCCTGACAGGCACAAGTTACACAGAATACCGTACCTTGCGTGGAAGATAAAAGCAAACGGCTATAACTTTCTGATAATATACTGCGGGATTTTGAAGCACTTCATTTGCTGTTCAGGAGCGACAGTTTGCATGACACTGTGTATAACAATGGGGAAATACAGCGAGCTGGCAAGCAAACTGCTAATAAAACAGAAGACCGAGAAACCAGAAGCGGCCTGTGTTTGTAATGCGCTCCCACGTGACCCCCTTATTTGTGCATCAGTCAGATAGGATTGCAGCAATGATATCAATAATTAAAGCTTCGCTGACGTATAGGCAGGTGGCCATATGGTATCAGGCCACAAAGGAGCACTTGCCAGTCCGCACAGTAATGGGAAACACAGAGAGATTCCGCTGCTAGGAAATGCAGCCTGGATTCTGCCGCTGCTTTAATGGTATCAATGCTGATTTAGAGCTTTTATGACAAGCTGATGATACCGCCGAGACATGAGGATGAAAGAGAGAGTGCGCAGGTAAGGAAGGGCTGTACTGTCTCCTCTCCACTATTTCATACACGACTCTCCTCTTTACTATTCCACTGGAGCATAAATCTCAAACTCTGGCCCTTTGAGCCATCAGATTTGGTCCTCAGGTGGTTTCCCCACTTTGCATTATGTTTGGCCCTCTCTAGACCACCAGAGAAGCTATATTGGAGGGTAAGCCCTTGATCACCAGGAAGCCATACAGAGGAGGGAGGGGGTAGGCACTAGACACCAGGGAACTGTATTGGAAAGGGAGGGGGGCCACTAGATACCAGGGAACTGTATAGGGGAAGGAGGGGGCCACTAGACATAAGGAAACTGTATAGGAGAGGGAGGACCACTAAACATCAGGAAACTGTATAGATGAGGGAGGACCACTAGACACCAGGGAACAGTATAGATGAGGGAGGACCACTAGACACCAGGGAGCTGTATATGGGAGAAAGGAGGCCCACTAGACACCAGGGAACTGTATAGGGAATGGAGGAGGGCCATTAGATTCCAGGGAACTTTATAAGATAGGAAGGTGGCCACTAGACATTGAGGTTGGCCCGCAACTTGGTCCCAGAGCTCTATTTCGGCCAACTTTTTAATTGAGTGTGACACCCCAGCACTAGAGAGACCCTGCCATGAACAGGCATTTATAGGAATCGGAGTCTTCACTATTACATTTACCACAGCGATGTTTTATTAGTGGGCACAGCTGTTTTCCCTGTTCGTTTTCTTGCCTCTTGGAGGATCCGAGCCTTTATGTTGAAAGGTGTCCTTAAAGGGAACCCGACGTACCCGATGTGAGAGAAATATGGAGGCTGACCTATTTATTTCCTTTGTTGACTCTTTCTTGCTTCTTTGAGGATCTAAACCTCCATGTTGAAAGGTGTCCTTAAATGACAACTGAAAAGAGAGGGATATGGAGGCTGCCATATTTATTTCCCTTTAAGCAATACCAGTTGCCTGGCAATCCTGCTGATCCTCTGCCTCTAATCCTTTTATAGCCCCTGAACAAGCATGCAGCAGATCATGCGTTTCTGACATTACTGTCAGATCTGACAAGATTAGCTGCATGCTTGTTTTAGGTGTGTGATTCAGACGCGTTGACGCACGTGTGATGCATTTCTCTCGGTTTTCCTTCAGTGCTATGCAAGAGTTCAGGTCCACTTTAAATTTTAGAGTGTATGGGGAATTGTATCCGAACGCTAAATCTCTCTTTAAAGGACCATTATCGCAAAAAAGTAGGCAGTTAAAATCTGACAGAACCGACAGGTTTTGGGCCAGTCCAATTCCTCATGGGGGATTCTCAGGGTTTTCTTTGTTTTCAACATCATTTCCTGAAAAGCAGCCAGAATAGTGCGCAAGTGAGTAGGGAGGCCGGCTGGTATCTTACTATTTTGGCAGTTAAACTGCTGTTCAGGAAATGCTGTTCAAAGAAAACCCTGAGGCAGGGGTCACACTTACCGGCTTTCGTACGCGTTTTCTGCACAGAAAAACTGACTTCAACTGAGAACTCATGTTAATCAATAAGCAAGGTCACACTTTAATGCAGATTTCGCATGCAGAAAAAAAACTGACATCTTGCGCAATTTGTCAGTTTTCTCTATAAATTACATTAGCTGCTGTAAGTCTGGGGTCACACTTGTCTTTCAGTTTTCTGCAAAGTGTATAGGTAGAAAAAAAAACAAAAAAAACAACAACGTTTTGTAAGAAATAATACCTACTGCAAAGTGTAGAAACTGAAAGACAAGTGTGACCCCTGCCTGAGGCAGGGAACACACTTGTCTTTCAGTTTTCCGCACGCGTTTTTCTGCACACCAAGTGTGTTTCTATGCAGGAAAACGCGCACGTTTTTTCCTAGCAGCTAACGTAACTTATAGAGAAAACTGACAATGTGCAGAATCATGATGCAGAATTTCAGTTTTTTTTTCTGCGTGCGAAAAACGCATTAAGTGTGGACTAGCCCATTGATTTACATGACTTCTCAGGGCCCGTTTCCACTATCGCGAATCCGCATGCGGGCAACGCATGCGGATCCGCACAGTCAGTAGAAGTGGATGGGACTGTTTCCACTTGTGCGTTTCCCCGCACGTTTTTCTGTGCAGAAAAAATCTGCAGGGTAGGGGCCTCAGAATTCGCCTGCGTGTGGAATGCAGGCGAATCGCACACAATGTATTTAATAGGGAAATCGCATGCGTTTTCCCCATGCGTTTTTTGCCGCGATTTCGCATGCGATTTCGCATAGGTACCCATGTTAATTCACACAGGCAGTGACATGGTTAAAATCGCATACAGCCTTACCTATGCGAAATCGCATGCGAAATCGCGGCAAAAAACGCATGCGGAATCGCACCCGCATGCGATTTGCCTGCGGTGATTCGCCGGCGATTTCGTAACGCTACAGTGGAAACGGGCCCTCAGTTTTTATGTTCAGAAAACGTGCACGAAAACAGTCAAGTGTGTTCCCTGCCTGAGAATTCCCCATGAGGAGATGGACTGGCCCAAAAGCTGTCGGTTCTGTCTTTTTTTACGATAGTGGTCCTTTTAAAATGGTTCACATTGCTGATTTTCTATTGGCTATTCTGCTGTTTGCAGGAACCTCGGCTTTCAGTATGGATATTTTTCCTTATTTCTCGCCCGTCTGTTAACCACATTAGCCAGTTTTTTCTTCTTACTCGAGATCTAATAAAAAGGTGTAATGTACAATCAGCCCATCGTCAACTCTTTAAAAGCCCGTTATACCCGCTTATTGGCAGTTCCCAGTAATGAATCACCCCGTGTAATTATCACAAATGGCTTTCTGGGACAACCGTTATCCGCCAACTATCTTTTCAAACCCCAAGTACATAATTGCTCCTAATGGTGGAGTGTGTCATAGAGTACGGGGAATGTAATGATAGCATTTAAGAAATATACCTTAATTGTCCTTTTGATTTATATGGCACATTGAACATTTTTCTTTCCTCCTCTCCCCTCTTCAGAGCGTTTGGGATTGTGAAGTTATTCCATTCATCGCATTGTTCCGGCAGCGGCCCGATACTGCGGCCATTTACGAAATTATTATTTAAATCTTTTATAAGAGAGACATGAAGGAGGCAGCCGGTAAGGTCTTCGGCTGTAGCGATGAAGTCACTGCCGGAGTTCAGTCTCTGATTATTTAGTGTACAAGGAGAGGACTTCTCAGTTTACACCAGGGTTGTGTTCCATAGGGACTTGTGTAAACTAGCAATTTGCATGAATTAGAGAGGAACTCTAACCCAGGGTTGAACTTCATCCCAATCAGTAGCTGATACACCCTTTCCCACAAGAAATTTTTACCTTTTTTCCAATAGATCATCAGGGGGGTCTGTATGGCTGATATTGTGGTGAAACCACTCCCAGTGTGATGTCAGGACCATGGTCAGATGCTGTCTGTTAGCCTTGTTGCATTGTGGGAAATTACAGCTGTTTTCAACTGCTAAGAAGCCAGTATATCCCTCTGTGCATATGTACAGTGGTGTGAAAAACTATTTGCCCCCTTCCTGATTTCTTACTCTTTTGCATGTTTGTCACACTTAAATGTTTCTGCTCATCAAACACCGTTAACTATTAGTCAAAGATAACATAATTGAACACAAAATGCAGCTTTAAATGATGGTTTTTATTATTTAGTGAGGAAAAAAAACTCCAAATCTACATGGCCCTGTGTGAAAAAGTGATTGCCCCCCCCCCTTGTTAAAAAATAACTTAACTGTGGTTTATCACACCTGAGTTCAATTTCTGTAGTCACTCCCAGGCCTGATTACTGCCACACCTGTTTCAATCAAGAAATCACTTAAATAGGTGCTATCTGACACAGAGAAGTATACCAAAAGCACCTCAAAAGCTAGACATCATGCCAAGATCCAAAGAAATTCAGGAACAAATGAGAACAGAAGTACTGTAATTGAGATCTATCAGTCTGGTAAAGGTTATAAAGCCATTTCTAAAGCTTTGGGACTCCTGCGAACCACAGTGAGAGCCATTATCCACAAATGGCAAAAACATGGAACAGTGATAAACCTTCACAGGAGTGGCCGGCCGACCAAAATTACCCCAAGAGCACAGAGAAAACTCATCCGAGAGGCGACTTTTCTAAAAAAAACATCTCAATGATTGCCAAGACGTTTGGGAAAATACCTTGTGGACCGCTAAGACAAAAGTTGAATTTTTTGGAAGGTGCGTGTCCCGTTACATCTGGCATAGAAGTAACACAGCATTTCAGCAAAAGAACATCATACCAACAGTAAAATATGGTGGTGGTAGTGTGATGATCTGTGGTTGTTTTGCTGCTTCAGGACCTGGAAGGCTTGCTGTGATAGATGGAACCATGAATTCTACTGTCAACCAAAAAATCCTGAAGGAGAATGTCCAGCCATCTGTTCGTCAACTCAAGCTGAAGCGATCTTGGGTGCTGCAGCAGGACAATGACCCAAAACACACCAGCAAATCCACCTCTGAATGACTGAAGAAAAACAAAATGAAGACTTTAGAGTGGCCTAGTCAAAGTCCTGACCTGAATCCTATTGAGATGTTGTGGCATGACCTTACAAAGGCGGTTCATGCTAAAAAACCCTCAAATAAAGCTGAATTACAACAATTCTGCAAAGATGAGTGGGCCAAAATTCCTCCAGAGCGCTGTAAAAGACTTGTTGCAAGTTATCTCAAACGCTTGATTGCAGTTATTGCTGCTAAGGGTGGCCCAACCAGTTATTAGGTTCAGGGGGCAATTTCTTTTTAACACAGGGCCATGTAGGTTTTGAGGTTTTTTTTCTCACTAAATAATAAAAACCATCATTTAAAACTGCATTTTGTGTTCAATGATGTTATCTTTGACTAATAGTTAACGGTGTTTGATGAGCAGAAACATTTAAGTGTGACAAACATGCAAAAGAATAAGAAATCAGGAAGGGGGCAAATCGTTTTTCACACCACTGTATATCTATAAAAAAAAACCACCAAAAACTTTTAGCCTATCACATTGTTAGGGGGTGTGGTTATAGATGGCTGGATGGTGTAATGGTGTAATGGTTAAGGGCTCTGCCTCTGATGCAGGAGACCAGGGTTCGAATCTTGGCTCTGCCTGTTCAGTAAGCCAGCACCTATTCAGTAGGATACCTTAGGCAAGTCTCCCTAACACTGCTACTGCCTATAGAGCGCGTCCTAGTGGCTGCAGCTCTGGTGCTTTGAGTCCGCCAGGAGAAAAGCGCGATATAAATGTTATTTGACTTGTCTTTGTCTAGAAAATGGCAGTTAGTGCTGTCTAGTTTTTTTCATGTCTGTCAGACTGCCAGTAGTAAAAGTGATTACATGCAGGCTGATTGTGGATCAAACAATATGACCAAATTAATCATTTTTTGGTCTTTCTTCTATTCTTCTCACTTTGCAATGTATTGATTTATTTTTCCTGAACCCGAACCTGAAGGGAAAAAAGTTAAACACTATTATTATTATTTATTGTATTTATAAAGCGCCAACATATTACGCAGCGCTGGACATTAATTTAGGTAACATTAGCTGTGTAAAGCCTCTGAGAGGTCCGGAGGCTTGCCTTATCCTCCTACAGCCCACCAGCGCAGGGTCCCTCCATACCTCCCAACCTTTGGAACCGGCAAAAAGGAACACTAAGACCCACCCCTGCCACACTTTTAGCCATGCCCCTATTTTGCATGCAGCATTTTGCATACCAGTTCACTGGTATCTAGTGGCCCACCTGCCCAATATAGCTTCTCTCCTGGTGTTAGCAGCTCCCACGCGCCCCATTATAGATTAACTGGTGGTGTCAGTGGCCCGCTCTTGGGCTTCCCCTCTCCCTCTTCTTCAAGGCTTCTCTGGCAGAGTAACATGCTCCAAACAGTCAATTCTCCATACACTCCTCCACAATTCCCCTCCTTCTCTTAAACAAATAAACACCACCAGGGTGAAGGAGAGTTCACCTCAGTAACCAATGATTGTGGGTAGATGGCAGTAAATGAAAAAGGAAGCTTTGAGGTGTCAGCATTAACCTGCTCTGCGGGGGTTAAGAAGTGGTATTAGCCACTTCTTATCCAGGGACAGTTCTGCGCTGTTCTTAATCTAAGGAGAACTTTCAGAACTGCCGCAATCTCCCTTCACTTAAGAAAGCATTGGGAAGCTTCTTAACAATGTGCAGAACAGTTCCCACTGCTGGTAAGGACAGTTTAAGAAGAAAAAACTGTCGGTAATGCTTTGATATATCTGGCCCTGAGACTCTTGTGCAGCAAGACAAGAATGCTAGCTACTATGGCAGCATGCCACCCAAACGATGAATGACAGAGTTCATTGCTATCCTAATACGTATATTTTCTTCTTTTTAGTGTCTCCTGAAGCGGTCGGATTCCTCTCAGCAGTGGGCGTGGCCATCGTTTTTCTCCTGTTGCTTTTCCTGTACATCAACAAGAAAATGTGTTTTGGGAAAACTGGAGGCTTCCACCAGGGGGGGTCAGAATTCTGTGTCAAGAATGCTCAAGGTAAGCAGGAAGCTACTGTTACCTGACCTTCTGTCTGTGCTCAATACATACAGGTCTGCCTGTGTTCAGTATTATTATTATTTAGTATTTATATAGTGCCGCTGTACAGAGTATATTGTCTTGTCACTTAACTGTCCCTCAGAGGGGCTCACAATCTAATCCCCTCCATAGTCATATGTCTATATCGTGTAGTGTATGTATCGTAGTCTAGGGCTAATTTAGGGGGAAGCCAATTAACTTATCTGTATGTTTTTGAGATGTGGGAGGAAACCAGAGTTCCTGGAGGAAACCCACACAGACACGGGGAGAATATATAAACTCCTTGCAGGAAATCCAGCACTGCAAGGCGAAAGCGCTAACCATTACACATCGTGCATAGCACATGACTATTAGGACATATAGTTGTTCCTGAGTTCCATACATGACTGCTAGGTCACATACCTCCCAACCTTTAGAGCTAGGAAAAAAGGGACACTAAAACCTGCTTCTGCCACACCTTTAGCCACGCCCACGCCACAACAGTTCCTTGGTGCCTTGTGGCCTCCTCCGCACCCTAAAGTTACCTACAGATGTACTTGGCTAGTTGGCTGACATGCTTTAATCCTTGCTTGCTAGCAAGCTGCTCCTGTGTAGACAGATCACACCCAAATCATCCCAGCAGTAAGCGTTCAGCTTGTAATCCTTCTACAGTCTCTATTGCTGTTGACTGACAATGTTAGAACATACAAACAGAAGGAGGTAGAGAGTTTTATTTTTTGTGTGTGTGCAAATATAAGTGTTACATTAATTACAAGGGCTCTTGCAAGGGTTGTGAGGTATTTATGGCAAATAGATAAGACCATTGGTTTACTTAACACCAACATAGACTTAGGCTGATATGGAGCTTTTTACAGACACTATTCTGTTCACTGTACTTTGCTGGGGGGAGGGGCACACAAACAGACACTTCAGTGTCTCTTTAAACATCAGGAATGCAAGTGACCGTTTCTGTGTAGTCGGGACTGGGTTAGAATGAGAGCCGGATTTACCATAAGGCACTTTAGGCACATGCCTACAGGCGCCTGATGATGAAAAGGCAGCTCGCTCTGATCCTCTAGTGCCTCCCTGATTATTTGTGCCCCAAGTGGAGCATAAATAAGAGGTTACTCACCCTGCTCTCTGCATTCCACTAATGGGATCTCACTTCAGTCGGGGGCACCTCTAGCTACCTAATACCTGGTTTACATTCTGACATTTATCACATGGGGACAGTTTTACTGCTGGCAGGTGATGTCAGTGGTGCAATTCAGTGTGCGGGGGGGGGGGGGGGGAGGGGGTTCGTTCAGGACGAGGTGTAGGGTACCAGAACATTTGTGCCTATAAGCTCCTGTAAATGCAGGCCTGGTTGAACTATGGCATAAAGGTACCCATATACACTTATAGATTTGCAGCAGATTCAACCATCAGATAGATTTCTGTCAGATGCTTGTCAGGTCGAATCTGCCAGGAATCTATCTGATGTGAACCACACACTAGGAACAGATTCCCAGTAGATTTGAGTATCAAATCTATTGAAAATCCACCGAAATGCAACATTGCACTATTCCATCCAATGCAATGCGCCATTGACTGGCCGCCAGCAGCTGATCAACCTAGATTTTCCGTCCAGACCAATTGAGTAATTTGATCGAATTCGGCCAGAAATCGATCGATTGGTCAATCGATCATGCTGCCTGCAGCACAGATTTCTAGCCGATTCGATCACTTTAAGCCGGCCATCAGAGATGGGCTTTCGAGTAGAAAGCCACTCAAATTCAAAATTGTAATTAAGGTTGATTAAGGCAGTTGTGAGCATGGGAAACGAGGGGTTACTTACCCAGGGGTCCGTCAGGCTCCTATGCGTATCGCTCCATTCGCACGCGACCTAAGGGATACACTTCCTCCTTTAAGCCGGAAGGAGGAAGTGCGGTAGTGAGTCATAGAACGCGTTCCATAGGTCGCGTGCAAATGGAGTGATACGCATAGGAGCGCGACGGACTTCTGGGTAAGTAACCCCTCGTCTCCCATCCTCACACCTGCCTTTATCAACCTTCATTACAATTTCATATTCCAGTGACTTTCTACTCGAAAGCCCATCTCTGCTGGCCATACACTTATAGATTTCTACCCAATCTTCCAAAACAATGGATTCCTTTCTGAAAGGAATCGGTTCAGAGTATTGAAAATCGATCAAACTGATCAAAGCTATAGGCTATCGATCTGCCTATGCTCTTGCCCCGCCGCCGATTGTTTTTAATTTTCCATCCTGTTCAATAGATATTTTGGAACAGATTTTTAGACAAAATCCATCAAAAAAATCAATCGATCTGACATTTTGGGGAACCGATTCCCAGCAAACGAATCGAATCTGCAAGGAATCGAGTGGGAAAATCGGTGAATGTATGGCCACCTAAACCGGAATCCTGCATTCAATACAGACTGGTGTCACTCTGCTCACATTGACTAAAAAGAGATTTATAGTTATGTTAAATTCTAATTTAAGCCTCGACAAAAGTCTAATTGCCCTTTCTTAGTCTTTCGTGTCATTCACAGATGCACAATGTAGCATAATTTTACTGCAAGCACTTGAGTAAGATTATACGACTGTGAAGTGCTAAAATTATAGCGTGCACCTTGAAACAATGTTGCGGGTTGTATATCGCCCCAGGACGGGAGCGGTGGGCCGACAAAAACCGGAATCTTAGAAGTTCGCACTGAGCTGTTACTCTGTATGGGGCCAAGAAATTGTATTCTAGGAAGAATGTTATATGACTATTTTATGCTGTAAGCACAGCATTGATACAGCGTGTTCCAGGACAGGATAAGACTGAGATTATTGTTCAACGCTTGAAGCCCCCGGCAATCAAACACGCTTCTTGTAATTGTGGGTGCAAATGGGTAAATGTCTACATTTTGAAATAATGATATAACCTTCACAGCTATTACACCGTCCAGAAAAAAAATAATTGTTCCACTTACATAACGTATGTATTGTACTGTCCACGTTTTTTGATTTCAGTGAATTTCATTTAGTAAATAAAGAGAAAACTGTTCCAGGCATTTTCCGTCTTTACTGCCTCTGACTGAAGCCAATCCTGATGTCATTTCCTCCTTTAGGCCCCATTCACACTTTCAAAACGCAAAACGCTGGCGATTGTTGCCGGCGTTTTACAGGAGTGATTTTGCCGCGATCGCGTTTAGCGCTTCTATAGCACTGAAACGCGATCGCCGGACAAATGGTGCAGGCGACGCGTTTGTGTTTCGTGTTTTTTGGGCGATTTGCGGCGATTAGCGCAAATCTCCCAAGTAAGAACGGGCCCATAGGGTTTCATTACACTAGCGCCTTTAAAAAGTGGTAACGTTTCAGCGTTTTTGCCGAAATTGCGGCAAAATGCTGTAGTGTGAATGAACCCTTACTCTTTTTTTTTCTCTGGCCTGGGATGGTTTATACACTGCCATACCTCCTCCCCACTCAGGTCTGTAGAACATATTTCAGCAGCTTCTGCAGAGGTGAGGTGAGGTGTATTCCCCTTCTCAGCCTTCTGTCACACTGAACTGCCCTCAGCCAATCAGTGAGGAGCATGAATGTGGGAGGGGAGGTAGCAAGCTTCCCTCTCGCAGACAATGTACAAAAAAAGAGTCAGGCTAACTGAGATAAGATTCATTACAGCAGAAACATTTATGATTATATCGGAATGCTTGCAATGCAGAGTCAGGTTGTAGACTGCATAATAAACACAGAGCAGTGGGTAATAGGAATTTTATGGCTGTCAATCCCTTCTTAAAGGGAACTGTAGAGTTGCTATGATTTAGATTGGAAATATATATATAAAAAAAACAAACAAAAAAACATTCATTTGATTTTTATTATACTTATGTTTCATGTCTGTTTTCATGGAAAGGAGGGGAGTTTTTTTTATAACTGTCTCATGCAGTCTCATCTTCACCACAGTGAACAGTATTTACCCCTTATACGACCACACGTGTGAAAGAAAGCCCTCTGGATTACAATCACAAGCAAAGAGTGGATTTAAATATTAAGATCCTGTAAATTTTGGAATTTGTGGACGACTGTGGATTACAGTGTTGTGCATTCTTGAATATCATTAGAGAAGGATCTGTTAGTCATGGCGTTCTTCAAAAGCTTCCAGCACAGCATAAACCTTCCATCCGTGTCTTCTATCGTGGACACCCTGAGCAGCGCCGTTGACGGTTTGGCAAGTGCCGTTGAAGAGGTGAGTTATAACATGGCTGATTCCGTCACCGAACAGGTTACAAACATGATACATGGCCTACGCACGGAGGAAGAGGACAATTCTAAAACCAAGGAGGAACCTCAACCTACCGAGGATTCAAACCAGCACTACCAGGGAACGAGCTCTGGTTACTCTTCCACGAATACTAACGGAGATGGGTCGTCTTTAGGTGCTCATCAGACATCATCCGAGCATAACAGGCATGACCGAAAATCAAAACGTGATTCTAGTTCTGCCCGGCATCACGGGAACTCTGAGCACACGTCTGGGGATTCCTATTCTACTGCTACAGACGGCCACACGGAAATGAATTATTCATATAATACTACGGAAGAGTATAACCAAGTGGATGGAAATCCAAATGGCAACCATGGTAATTACATGAATGAGCACTCATCTCGGAAGTCAAATGACCAAGACCTTAGATCAAGTAAGGACACAGATGGTGTTGTTGTTGACCATGTGTCAAGAAGGAGAAGGCAAAGGTCGCCTAGACGTATGAAAGACTCGGAAGCCTCTCCTCGACATGGTGGAGTGGATCAATCGGAGGAGAGGGTTGATAATGCAGCACACCGCAGGCATTCAAAAGCTAATCAAGTTCACAGTGACCAGAGTAATAGCACATCGCACAGAAAGCATAGGAGTCGTCGCGAAGAGTCCAGAGACCGCAGAGCAGCATGCGAAGCCAGTCCTCGTAATAGATTTAGCAAGAGCAGGGAGAGGAAGGTCAAGGAAAATCACCTGCACAGCAGTAAAGAGAGGCAGTCGGAGCAATCATCAGACAGAGCGAAGAGGACATCAAGCAAAGGTAATCCTCTCTCCATCTCTGCTTGAAGTGCCTCAACTCTTCTGAGCTTTCCTTCAGTTCTTCTGCTGATCTCTTTTTCACTCCAGCTACACTCAAGTGCTCTCCAGAATTTCCTGTTTTCTGATTCTTCCAACTATACCAATTTTTTTTAATGCATCTTGATATCCATGTTTTCAATAGAAGCCTATTTCTGAAGAATCTTGTCTCACAGGATGATGAAAACAGTGTTGTCCATGACTCAATTCACAGGATAAAAAAAATGAGACGTAAAGGTCGATGCAGAATAACTGTACAGTAGATGGCATTCAAGACAGATTTAATCTCCAGCATTTTGGACAGTGTTTGTCCACAGCTGCTTATGAGACTTACCCCCTCTAGTGGTCAGAGGTATTGCAGCACCAGAGTATAAAATGACTTTGTTCAAAGGAAGTGATATCACTACAGTTATAAAGAGTTATGCCCCAATGATGAGATCAACATGGGTGCACAGTGTACTAGCCCTACTAACAACTTGTCTGATTTCCCCCACCTCCCTTTTTTTTTTGCTAGGGTTAATACACCACTGCCACTTATGCAAATGGAGCAGTTGAACAACATTTTACACTCTCCTAAGAAGCAAATAGAAGCCCAAAATCTTCTCTCTGGCTGAGGAAACACTGCTGATAACAGAACAGAATTAAAAGTTCAAAAGCCTATTATTTCTTTTGTTTAAGAGCTGAATGAAGCAGATTTTAATCAATCACACTGAATGGACTGCAGTTTAGTAGGGTGCCCACGTTCACAATCTGTAATATCTGTTTTTTTTATCACATTTGTATGCCCAGGCCTCTTTCATATGGACGCCTGCACTGCACATTTGTCAGGTGGTTCAGCCCCCCTGTCTGCTGGCGACCCAGCGCATTGTGGATGCAATTTAAAGGGAACCTGAGACGAGAAGCATTTCAGGTTCCATACTTACCTTGGGCTTCCTTAAGCCCCTTTAAGGCCGCTCATCCTTCACCATCTCTGGCTCCGGACCCCGGCAATTCAGCCCGAAAACTAGGCTGAGTTGTGCTTCGTCACGCATGCAAGGCCTGGCCATGAGCGCTCCACCGTCTAGCTCCCGTCCCTGGGAGTGTTATGTGCCTGCACAGATTGCTCCCAGGGACGGGAGCGCGATGAGGGAGCGCACATGGCCAGGCTAGGCATGGCCGACGAAGCACGACTTTGAGACTGAATAACTGGGGACCGGAGCTGCCTGGGGAGACGGCGAGGGATGAGCGCCCCTAAGGAGGCTTAAGGAAGCCCCAGGTAAGTATGGAACTTGAAATGCTTCTCGTCTCAGTTACACTTTAATGCAGCCGAATGGCAGCGTTTGTAACGCCAAACATGTCAGCGTTTTCCACGCAGGGAAGTTACCAGGCAGCAAACACTGACTGCTTCGCACTCAGATGGGACTCAGTAGAGTAAATTCGTTTTATTTCTTTGGTGATTCTTGTAAGGGCCAAGAATACCTAGGTGTGAAGTAGGGAGAGACCGGGAGCCCAATGCTGCAGTATCAACAGGTATAGGGAGGATAAACTTATATAGATATATACTCACAAAGTTCCTGAAACCACTGTATAGGCCTGCAGGGAATTAACTGTCCCTGCTCGGTACTCCAGGTCCTGCTGGATACTGGATGGCCGCTCTCCTGTACTCCTGCTCGGTACTCCAGGTCCTGCTGGATTCTGGATGGTCGCTTTCCTGCAGCCCCACTCGGTACTCCAGGTCCTGCTGGATACTGGATGGTCGCTCTCCTGCAGCCCCACTCGGTACTCCAGGTCCTGCTGGATACTGGATGGTCGCTCTCCTGCAGCCCCACTCGGTACTCCAGGTCCTGCTGGATACTGGATGGTCGCTCTCCTGCAGCCCCACTCGGTACTCCAGGTCCTGCTGGATACTGGACGGTCGCTCTCCTGTAGCCCTGCTCGGTACTCCAGGTCCTGCTGGATACTGGATGATCGCTCTCCTGTACTCCTGCTCGGTACTCCAGGTCCTGCTGGATACTGGATGGTCTCTCTCCTGTACTCCTGCTCGGTACTCCAGGTCCTGCTGGATACTGGATGGCCGCTCTCCTGTACTCCTGCTCGGTACTCCAGGTCCTGCTGGATACTGGATGGCCGCTCTACTGTACTCCTGCTCGGTACTCCAGGTCCTGCTGGATACTGGATGGTCGCTCTCCTGTAGCTCCGCTCGGTACTCCAGGTCCTGCTGGATACTGGATGGTCTCTCTCCTGTACTCCTGCTCGGTACTCCAGGTCCTGCTGGATACTGGATGGTTGCTCTCCTGTAGTCCTGCTCGGTACTCCAGGTCCTGCTGGATACTGGATGGTCGCTCTCCTGTAGTACGATAGACTTTCCAGAAAAACTGCAAAGCTATTACCTCTAAAGGAGGTCTGACTGGTAATGGGTAGGATGGAGGCGCCCAATGTGTGTTCTGTTTTAGTTTTTTAACCACTTTACTCCCCGCGGTATGGATTTCTTCGTCCCTTTTTCCACCCTTATAAAACCAAGGGACGGAGAAATCTGTGCCTCCCACGCTACCGCCGCTGTCCGCGCTCCCGCCGCTCGTGCGCGTGCTCCCGCCGCTCGTGCACGCTGCCGCCCGCTCAACCGGAGATCAATGAACGGGAAAATCAATTCCCTTGGATACATTTGGCCAAAGCGAGGCGGCCCCAAAATGCACTTATACGGCCGGGAATCTTTTCATTTATAACATTGGCCGCAGGTGCATGGCCACTTCTCATTTTGGCCAGAACCCGAAGTGGCCAGACTTCGGGTTTTGGCCCTAACATAGACACCAGTTCAACTGGAAAAAAAAGTTTTATGCAAAAAGCAATCTGACAACGCATTTCACGGGTCACGGCCCGCTTCCTCAGGTCAATACAAAATGCCTTGATAGCATAGGGGGATAGAAAAACTGGTGTCTATATCTTCTGGAGAGGTAAGCAATTGCCCATTAGGACTCAGTAGAGGGCCTGCTTCTTCACTGCCTGTGCCAAGCACTGGCTGGTGGCTGTGAATACACCGTCCTCAGCCTCCAGTGTGGCGTGATATAACAGAACAATCCCCTCTGTCAAGCTCTGGGCAAGCCTCACAGCCACTTGGAAGGAGGAAGTGGGTGGGGATTTACTGCACACCATGTGTGGAATGGGATGGAGGCTGGCGCTGTATCTGAGCAGCTGCTCTGTGGTGCTGGTAGTAAACTGACACTCATTACCTGGTGGTATAAGCAAGCAGCAACAGCTTATACTATACACACTGAAGGTGGCATAGCTGTATTATAACTAAAATGCTGAGGGACACCTAATTCTGGGAGGCACCTCTGATCCTTATACTGGTGGGGGGGGGGGGGGGAGGCGCACCTCAAGCTACATAATACAGGGAGGCATCTCTGGCTACCTACGTAGTATGGGGGTACCTCAGGCTACCAAACTGGGGGCACCTCTGGTTACATAATACAGGTGTACCTCTGTCTAGTTAATACTGGGGGGCACCAGTACTCATTGTGCTGTAAATTCTTGGAATGCTTAGATCTCTCTCTTTATCAGAAAGTATAGAAACTGAAAGCAGAAGTCCTCTGTTATCGTCTCACACTGCCCCCTAGTGACAAGTGGCCATACATACACATTACAGCAGTTGTGTTTAGTAGCAAGCAAATGTAAAAAATAAGAAATAAAAAAATGTGCTAAAATAAATTGGACTGGAACACTTGTAAGCCACTAAATAAATTGGCTGCTGAAGGGTTAATACTGGGAAGCCTATTTGGCTACCGAATACTGAAGGGCACCTCTGGCTACCTAATTCTGGCAAGTACCTCCAGCTACCCAGTACTGAGGTTGCTCCTCTGGCTATTAGGTAATACTGCAGGTCTCTCCATGAAGGCTTTTCTTTTAAACAATGCACATTGCCTGGCTGTCCTGCTGATCCTCTGCCTCCAATACTTGTAGCCACATATTTGTTCAGGTGTGTGATTCAAACTACTGCTGCCGGAGAGATCAGCAGGGCTGACAGGCAGCTAGTATTGCTTAAAAGGAAATAAGTATGGCAACCCCCATAAGCATCTTACTTCAAGTTCCCTTTAATGGTACCCATATATCTAGCGATGATGGCCAGATAAATGTCTCTGATCTGATTAAATCTTATTAGAGAGATCTGTCGGCTGCCCATACACCACAGACTGATTCCCGATCAATTTCAGCATGAAATCTCCTGGGACTCGGCCGTGTCCACCGCCCCAGTGTATAAATGTGCCCCCCCCCCATGTGCATTTATACATTACCTGTCCTGTGTCGCCCACCGTGCGGTGCCCATCTGTCTTTGGAATCCCCCATTCTTCCGCTATAAATGCTGCCAGCGTATAGCACGTGATGTGTGTGTGTGACATCACACACGTGTCTTGCTGGCAGCGTGTATACCGCTATTAAAAGAGCGGAGGATTCCGAAGACGGGTGGACATGGCGCAGTGGGCGACACAGGACAGGCGATGTATAAATGTACATATGGGGTGCACATTTATACACTAGGGGGCAGCGCTGGGGGTTTTGTTGCATAAATCACTCGTCCTTCTATCGCTCGCCGCTACACCCGTGAACCTGATTGACCACTATTGTCCGACGTCTTGCAGAATATCCGATTGATGCATGCCACCAATTTTGCATCGTCGATCAGACATTCACTTGGCGGCACAGGTTTTTTTATCCGATTCGATAATAATTATCTAATCTGGTGGTCGATTGGCCGCCAAGTCGAGTGATGTATGGCCACACACATACATTTTGTAAGCGCTTTTCTAAAGGCCTGTATCTGTAATGTTGATGTGCTTCTGAAAAGCGCACACAACTGTGCAGGACTGTGTTAGTGGGCTCAGGCCCTTAGCGCTTTTGCTGAGCAATTCGTTTATTAGTTTGTTTATTTATTAGTGAATTCTTTGACCCGGAAATGAATAAATACAATGAATTTATTCTTAAAAGCGCTTCGGAAATCGCAATTCAAATCCCTTTTTCAAGCACTTTGTGATTTCCCTAATGCTTCCATTGAGCAAAAACGCTCAGAAAATTGTATAATGTAGCGCGTTTGCGATTTTAGTAAATCAAAACTCACACATGTGAACACTCTCATAGGAAATAATTGCACAAGCGCCTTTTGGGCATTTCTAAAATTGTCAGTGCTTAAAAAATACGGAAACACTCAAGGGGCTTGATTCAGTAAACCGTGATAAATCATATCACGTCCGTTTTCGCGCAATCACGAATTTGCGCGTGCACTTGTGAATTTGCGAGCGAAAACGGACGTGTTTTTCGCAGAAATTCACGATTGTGTGAGCAAAATTGTGATTGCGCGAAAACAGCCGTGATATAAGTTATCACAGTTTAGTGAGTCAAGCCTAAAGTGTGAAAAAGCCCTTTGAGCGTAAAAAAGTCACATTTATTTTTCTGTCCCTGTGTGCTGTTCCTCTATAAAAGTCTGTGTGCTTACCTTCATATTCACTGACCACAATAATAAACTGTGCAGCTTTGTGTTGATCTGTTTTGACCAGGCCGAGACCTGCACGGCTCGTCCTCGGAGAGCGAAGATGAAGGCCTCAGCAAATATCACGAGGCAATGAGCCGGTTACAGGGCTCCCGGCCGGCCTCCGACAAGCAGCAGAACTACACCTGGGAGACCAGACAGAAGTACAGCCCGCTGTCTGCAGAGTATGATGGCTACAGCAGCGAAGTTTCTGCCGATGAAGGTAATGCGCTTTACACCTCCACTATGGGGTTCTTTTTTCTTGGGCGCTATTGAACAGTGTCGCTTGCGAACTGACGCCAGTCACTTTCGCATTGAAAATGCTATTTCTCAGGCTAGATTCACAGTGGGACGTCATTATCCTGGGTTAATAAGGTCGCAAAATGCAGGTTTACCGCATGGAAATGTTAACCCTATGTGACGTTCCCAGTGCGATGTTAAAGTCGCATTGTAAATGTTGCGTTTATTGTGATGCACTGGTGCAGTGAGTTACCTCTAAACGCAGACAGATACAGGGAAGCATACTTTTAATTCCCTGCATGCTCTATTGTATGCGACGGTGACGCAGTGTTAAGTTGCGTTGCGACCTTAAAGTAATTTTGCTTTGCGACCTTAACGTCGACGGCCGATTTCGATCGATTTCGATGGATTTCCATCGAACTTGCAGGGTGGAAAATTTAGGTCGATCTGATGAGATTGCTTATCAGTTTGCATTGGCCTTAATGGAAATCTGATGGCAAAAAAATGCCATCAGATCGAATTTCAATAGATTTCAAACTGAAATCTATTGGAATTCTATCCTGGTAAAAAATGTTTTAAAAACGCATCAGATAGATCATCAGATGCATTTCTTATCTATCTGTTGCCAATCTGACGAGTGTATGGGCACCTTAAGGGAAGCTATGGCTCGGGAGCCAGATGTGGCTCTTTTGATGGCTACATCTGGCTCACAGACAAATCAGTAGGGGTTGATGCACTAAGCTACACTGCTTAAGCAGCACAGCTTAGTGTGGCAGCGCAAATAACATTTTCAAAGTAGGCATGCTGCTGCTGTAGCATGTACTACTAACTTACTTGCGCTCCTCCCAAAATGAACAGCTGCTCCAATTGACCCTGCCAGGTCCAGTGACTTTGTAGGATGAGATCCCTGCACTTTGATTGGCCCAATAGACTGCCTGTCACTTGACAAGCAGCCTATTGGGCCAAAGTGCGGGGATCTCGTCCTACAAAGTGAATCAACCCCCAAGTCAGCTAGCTAATTGTACAAGCTGTTAGTCGGTATTTCTCCTGTCTGGCTCTCGGGGAAATTGCTGATGTTGCTGATACCCAAGAGAAGCTGAAGACGTGTCTGATACTTCCGCTGCCTGGCAGATCAACTGTATACACATCACCATGGCAACAGGGACGTGAGCCCTATCGTCCCAGTTTGAAACATATTGTATGGCTCTCACAGAATTACATTTTAAAATGTGTGGCGTTTATGGCTCTCTCAGCCAAAAAGGTTCCTGACCCCTGACCTAGGAGATCGTTTTTATCGTCTCTTCAAAATAACTTTTCAGCATTTTAAAATTGAAAAAGTACCCAAAAGTTGGTGAAAAAAGTACCGTCAACATTATTCTGAGTATATTCTTGCTTGCTGGTGGTTTAAAAGGCATTTTATGACGAGATAAATATCACAAATTATCACCTAGGTCTAGGAGAAAACTCAGGCGAAAAAGCGAATTGCAAATGGGCCACTTTATTTTCGCAGTATGGTCAAAGAAAATGAATTTTTGTTTTCAACGTGAAAATTTGCAGAAAAACACTGAAAATCGTTTGTTTACTGCGAAAATTTATGTAAAGCACGAAAATTGATTATTGGTTCAAAAAAAAAATTACATTTATTACAAAAATCATTTTCGGTAAAACTTCTACGCAAAAGTCGAATTTGACATTATTTTCGTAAAAATTAATGCGAAAAGAATATCGTCCTTTTCGCTTATCACTGTTATTGAATCTCAGGGCACTTTGAGGGTTGCAATCCGGGCATGTTTAGGGCTTGAGTAGACAAGCGTTCAGGTTTTGCATTTCTGAAGCACGCTGGACAGATTTCAATGTTAAAGTGGGACGAAACTCCATAATAACTGAAAAAAAATACTTACTTATTTAGCCTACCTATCCTGTTGTTTTTAGTGTTCGCTGTGAGATTCAGGAGAAATGTGATATTACAAAAAGAAAAGAGAAACTTGCTGGTTTCCATCTTTACTGTTTCTCTGTTTTGCCAAAGGTGTCATCACTTCTGCCCTTTTCTTTTTTTTTTTTTTTTACCCAGCTCAGTGTTCATTTTTACTCCTTACTACCACAGCTCAACGCCACTCCCACAGCAAACTTCATCTGGCCAATAGGCTGACATCACTGTGTAAATTCTTTAAAAGGAGGGGGGACTCAATTACCTTCTGGTCATAGTGTCATAGTGTCCTTTTCTTATCCAAAATATTGGAAGCTTTCTGTTATTTGCATGCTTAGATAAGCTTGTTACTGTTCCTAGGAAAAAATCTTTTTTGCCACACTCCCACTGGCACCGCACCATTCCTGCAGTTAGGCAAAGGCACCCAGACCAAGTAAAAAGAAAAAACATTGGGGGACATATAGGGATCTATTTTTAGATAAAAAAGGGGTTTACATATAACTACATACTGTATATTTTGGGAGCAATAACCAGTTTTTGGCAATTTATTTTATGAATGTTCAAATCCCTCTGCACCTGCCTAACTAACTACCAAAAAAAATGTATTCCCTGCCTCCCAGAAACCTCTTCATACTCACAAGGGTCCACAGCTTCTGCAAAAACTCACGTGCTGTCTATCCATTCACCCCACTCTCCCTGCATCATACATCCCTGCTGATTGATAGAATGTGGGAGGTGTCAGAAACTCTGCCAGGGTGAGTGGGGTTAGTGTCATTAGCGGCAATGCCCCATGCAGTATCCCTTCTCCTGAAAGGGACAAAGACCCACTAAACGCGAGACTTAAGCGAAAAAAACAAACAAACAACTTATGAGGTAATGAATTGTATGTGTAGCACGGATAATGAATAGAATATTAGTAGCAAATATTACTAGCAGAATATTGTTATTTTCAGTTGTACAGCAGCTTTCTTTTTTATAACATTGCATTATTCTGTCACACTTGCAATTTTAAAATCACACTCTGTCTATTCATATAATAGTGGCTGGATAGTGTACTGGTTAAGGGCACCGCCTTTGACATGGGAGACCAGGGTTCAAATCCTGGCTAGGGTCAGCACCTATTCAGTAAGGAGTTCAAGGCAAGACTCCCTAACACTGCAGGGTGGCCTCTTGAGCGCGTCCCTGTGGCTGCAGCTCTCAAGCGCTTTGGGTCCGACAGGAGAAAAGCGCTGTACAACTGTGCGGATTATGAATAATACAATACAATAACATTTGTAAGGTTCAAAATCTCTTTATTAACAAGAAAGTAGAAATTTGACAACTTTTTTGCAAAGTATATATATATAAAAAAAAATACCGTATTTTTTGAACTATAAGACGCTCCTGACCATAAGACGCACCCAGGTTTAGAGGTCAAAAACCAGGGGAAAAATATACACTAAACCTGGTGCATCCATGGGGAAGGGGCACCTTTTTGTATCATGCCCCCTTGTACCTCTTGTGTCCTCCATGCCCCTTGTGTCACCCAGTGTCCCCCTCTGCATGGGCACAGTACAGGGAGTCCCAGACAATAATGTGGGTTGGAGGTTGGTATTGGCAGGCATTCACAAGCCAGGAAGTCCCTGCATTTGGACTACAAGATGCAGTGATTTTTTTTCACCACTTTTGGGGGACAAAAAAGTTAATCTTATAGACCAAAAAATACAGTAACATTTTTAACAGAATAGTTACAGTTAACAGAACAGTTTACAGAATTAGTCATAATTTTTGCCCAAAGGGGCGAACATTCAAATTACATTCAAAATTATAAAGCGTAACAAGTGTGAAATGGTGAAGTTGAGTACAAAACAGCGTAACAACGGTGTGTTTCCATTGACAAGTTCGAGTGTTCAGATTTATCATGAAAAAGCCTAGGAGGCTGAGAGTGCAAGTAGATCATTAGGCTTAAGGTACATAGAGGTTTATGACAGGTTGGAAACACATGTGCTCCTGGTGGTGGTGGTGGTGGTGGGGGGGATTGGGTCAATAGTATCATTGAGTGTGGAAGTAGGCCTCAGGGCTCCTAAATACAGTAACATTTCTATAGCGCTTTTCTCCCATAGGACTCAAAGCGTTTAGGCTCTCTCAGATTCAGTAATTGGTAGTAGGATGAAGTATTCACACATCAAACATTATATTTCTGCAAATGCCAAACTGAACAGGTGGGTTTTCAGTCTGGATTTAAACACGTCCAGGGATGGAGCTGTCCTGATCTGCGGAGGTAAGGAGTTCCATAATGTAGGAGCAGCATGACAGAAGGCTCTGGGACCAAACGTTTCCAAATGGACTCTGGGTATGACTAGATTATTAGAACCTGTGGATCTGAGATTGCAGGGAGTGCTACGCAGCTGCAACATATCTTCCATGTAACCAGGGCCCAGAGTATTCAGGGATTTAAATGTCAGTAGGCCGATCTTGAATAGGACCCTCCATTCTATAGGTAGCCAGTGAAGGGAGTGCAGGACTGGCGTTATGTGGCAGTGACGGGGTTGGTTGGTTAGCAGTTTGGCAGCAGTATTCTGTATCAGCTGTGGGCGGTACAAGTCCTTTTTAGGGAAGGCCAGTGTAGAGAGCGTTGCAGTAGTACACTAGTCCAGTTTAAGCTATAAAATAAAGTAGAAATAATGACCCTTTGAACCTTCCTGCAGTAAAACTTTACCTCAAGCTGTCTCTCACTGTTCCTTGGCTGTTTAAGTGCTTCAGAAAACAGGACTGTGCGCCACCCAGTGGGTCGAGTAGCTCAGAGAAGCTCTTTTGCATGAAGTTTTTTTTTTTAACTCTTCCTGTACTGGAAAGAAACTCTTTTTTCTTTACTACTAATATTTTATTTCTTAGCTGTACTACACATACAATTCATAATATCCTAAGTTTAGTTTGCTTCCTATTTATTTAAGTGATCAAAAAAATGGATTGAAGAGGTTCAGGCCGGTTTCACACTGGAAACTGGCATCAGCGCTGTGGTTAGTCGCGGCCGCCGCACCGCATTGCCAAAAACAGGCCTTAGTACGCAGTGTTCCCTGTCTGGCCACCGGCCAACAGGAAGTGATGCATGCTTGCGGTCACTTCCTGCTTCGGGGTATGTGAAAGTGCATGGAAGCAAATTGTAAAAAACAGCTTCCCGCGACGTCAACTTTTTAAAAAACCCTGCGTCGCCATAGGCTAACATGACTCCCGGGCCGCCGCAGATCATGCATGATAATGTAGTTCTGTGCTAGCGTTATATTAGGCGCAGCGTACCGCAATGTGGGAAGTATGAACTTCTCCATAGGGTTTAATTAGGCTGCGGTAGCAGTGCGTCAATTGCCAGTGTGCAGAGGCGTATCTAGAGGGGTACAGGTATGGCTTGTGCCATGGGTGTCACAGCACCATGGGCGCAATGTTTGCTCCTATGCTACATCACCATGCCTGCCTCCCCCCCCCCCCCCCAGTCCTCCACCAAACCCCCACCCCCCATGCCTCCCTTTCATTCAGACCTCAGATCAGACTAATGCAATTATCTGGGAAACATGGTACTTAAAGCGGAATATAACCCTGCATTTCAACTTTGCTCTAAAACATTATTTACAGTATATTATATGCAACCAGCATTTTTTTTTTTACTAGACCAGCATTGGAAGGGTTACACAGGGCTTTAAAGTTCCTGGAGATTTCTGCAGACGCATCCGAAGCTCAGATAGTTACATTTTGTTTACATAAATGTATCTAAGTGTTGAATGTTACACACTTTGGCTGTCCTCCAGCTCAGTCAGAGAGAGTGAGTCACATTCAACACTTAGATACATTTATGTAAACAAAATGTAACTATCTGAGGATGCATCTGCAGAAATCTCCAGGAACTTTAAAGCCCTGTGTAACCCTTCCAATGCTGGTCTAGTAAAAAAATAATGCTAGTTGCATATAATATACTGTAAATAATGTTTTAGAGCAAAGTTGAAATGCAGGGTTATATTCCGCTTTAACTTAGGTATATAGAGCACACTTGGCTTCGTGTTAGAAAAGAGGACAGAGAGTGAATAAGAAGAGCCATTTCCAAGAAAGTAACCTCAGCAATATCCCGAGCCAAAAAAACACAGGCAATCATAACAAAACGCGAAAATATGCTGTCTTTAGGGGGGGAAGGGAGCTCTGCCTGATCGAGGAGGGGCGCAATTTCAGTGTTTGCCAGAGGCGCTATATTACCCAGATACGCCCCTGCCAGTGTGAAAGGGCCCTCAGTGTTTACTCTCATCAGTATATTCTTTATGTATTTGTGTTCTGAATTAAATGGTGAGCCGACCATTTCCAATGCTAGTTGGTTAGAAAACTTGACTTCCGTTATAAAGTTTCACCTCTTTGAACTCTGGGTAACGATCAGCCCTCTTGGGAGACGACCATGTTTATTTCTGACCCAAAATAAGAGCGGGCTTCAGATCAGCTTGTTCCCGTCTTGCAGAAATAACATTGCGCTCAGCATTTCCTGTGTAGTCCAGTTCAGAGTGCGGCTTCTGTTCCCACTTGTCAGGGAGTCATGAGCTCACTGCACCTGCTCCCCGGGGGACGCACTGCTTCCCATCGTCCAGGAGAAACGCTGACAGGTGCAGAGGAGCAGCGATACGCGGCCGCAGGCCATCCCCAGAGTCATGCTCCTGTCTGATCGCAAATACCGCGCAACTCTCATTATGGGTATTTAGCAATGGCATATTGAAGCTGCTGATTCAGTAAACTCACGTTGACTGCATAAATTATTTGTCACAATAAAAAATGTAACTAGAGTAAAAAGGAGAGTTCCGATCCGATTTTTCGGGACACAAGCGTTTGGCTAATTTCACTCCCACATCGTAGCGCAAAAAAAATGCATACCATACACATTGCTGTGTGATTTTTTTTTTTTTTTTATGATTACCGTACCTGTTTAAATTATTTATTTTATTAAGGGCCCCAACAAAACAAATCGTCAGAAAAAAGAAAATGCTAACATACCATGAACATTAAAAATCGACCACGGAACTGCATTTGGAAAAATTGTAGTTGTTTTGAACCTTACCACACCTTCCATGGCCCGGCCTCTGTCTCCGTTCATCTAAAAAAGGTCCCGGTCCAATGCAGTGGTCGGCGGAGCCGCAGTATGTCCACGGGTGTACGCATGCGCTCCCGTGAGAAGACATAGCGGACATACAGCACATGCGCACACAGTACGTCCAGGTCAGAGGGCATGCACACCAGCTACATCTTCCCGAGGCAGTGTGCGCGTACTCCCGCGGACATACTGCGACTGCACCAACCCCGCCAACTACTGTAGTTGGCCGGGACCTTTTTTAGAAGAACTGAGACAGATGTCGGGCAATGGGAGGGGCCGTAAGCCTATGCGCACCTCCCCCCACACACACATGGCGGTAATTACAGAACTAATTAAGGGCTAAGGTATCCTTTAGGCCTCTTTCACAGTAGGACGTTGCGTTTCAGTGTGACGTTAAGGTCTCACAACGCGGCCCTAATGCAACGCATACAGACTTTCACGTTGACATGCCTTTGACGTGGGAGACCAGGGTTCGAATCCTGGCTAGGGTCCATAACTATTCAGTAAGGAGTTTAAGACAAGACTCCCTAACACTGTGGGGTGGCCTCTTGAGCTCCCCCCAGTGGCTGCAGCTCGAGTGCTTTTGAGTCCGACAGGAGAAATGCGCTATACAAATGTTTGGATTATTATTATGAGGACACACAGACCTTGGTAACCATCACCCCCAATCTACAACCTACATTACCTTATAGAAGGACACACCGCCCTAGGTATTTGTCATGCCTACCACCATGTTACATAAGTCACACAGCATTAAAGAGTGAAAATAATGTAATAAAAAAGTGCCTTATTTTTACAATAATTATACAGTATATAAATGGTTTAGTCAGTGTTTGCCCATTGTAAAATCCAGGGCTGTGGAGTCTGAGTTGGAGTCGGAGCAATTTTGGGTAGCTGGAGTCGGAGTCAGTGATTTCATAAACTGAGGAGTCGGAGTCGGATGATTTTTGTACTAAATACACAGCCTTGGTAAGTATGAAGGTGGCCACACACGATACAATAAAATTATTCTGTTTCAGCTGCTGTGGCTATGTAATTACTGATCCCTAGACTGTCCCAAGTCCCAGTGGAATGGCAATAACTTACATAAGGGCAGTATCCACAGATAGGCGACTCAATGGACGACACAGATGAAGATCTTGAAGAGGTTTAATCTTGCAGTGTAGATCTTAGTGACAAATTCCATAGGTCAAAACGAAGTAGCTTTACCAGGTACAGAGAGAAGATGCAGCACATGCTTACAGATACTTGTCTGAAGAGATACTGACTATGGGAGGAGTGGCTACATGGGTGGAACAAAACTACAGGGAAGGGAGAGGAACAAACTAGCTACAGCCAAACTTAGCTGATGAACATCATAACACAAGTCCATGTATGTGGGACACAACAAAAATGATCCGATTTTACGGCAATTCGATAAAAACAATCGTATCTCCCGAAAAAATCGAAAGCTTTTTTTTTTTTATTCGATCGGATTTCTGTTTTTTTTTTCGATTTATATCGATCCGGAATGACAGATATTTCTCTTCAATTTTTTTTAAAGATTGTATGGTGTGTGTTTGTCAATTTATTAATATACACACCCTAGCAATTTTCTCAGAGTTTCCAATCAGTTTTATCATAATTGGGGGAAAATTGAACATAGGTGTGTGGTACATTGGTCATATTTTTGAAATGTTACAATCAGTCAGAAAAATTGATTGCAATTCTTAAATTGACAGATATTTAAAACATTGTATGGTGTGTGGTCACCTTTAAGATTGTAACATTTCAAAAATATGACCAATGTACCACACACCTATGTTCAATGTTTCCCCAATTATGATAAAACTGATTGGAAACTCAGATAAAATTGCTAGGGTGTGTATATTAATAAATTAACAATCCAACACACACCATACAATCTTTAGTAGAAATTGAAGAGAAATATCTGGCATTCCGGATCGATTTAAATAGAAAAAAACGGGAAATCCGATCGGCTTTTTCAGTCGAATGAAAAAAAAAGCTTTCGATTTTTTTTCGAGAGATACGATCGTTTTTAGCGAATTACTGTAAAATCGGATCATTTTATTGTATCGTGTGTGGCCACCTTTAGACTGATGTCTCTGAGTAAGGGTGCGTTTCCACTAACGCGAATTCGCATGCGTTCCCCGCATGCAAATTCGCATAACCAATAAAAGTGAATGAGCCTGTATCCACTTGTCAGGAAAACGGAGCGTTTTCTTGTGCAGGAAAAATCTGCTCAGCAGAGCCATCCGAATTCGGACACCGCACACACCGCATGCGATTCGCATACAATGTATTTAATAGGGAATTCGCATGGTGTTTTTTCATGCGAATTCGCATAGGATTTCGCATGGAATCAATAAAAAAGCACACAGGCACTGACATGGTTAAATTCGCACACAGCGTCATCCATGCGAAATCGTATGCGAATTCGCGGTAAAATTCGCATACAACCGCATGCGATTTCGCTCCTGCATGCGAATTCGTCCACGGAGAATCCATGGCGATTTCCCACCGCACTAGTGGAAACGCACCCTAAATTGGAGCATGTAGCTGCAGAAGTCTGCGATGCTGGTAGTGATGGTAGTTTGTAGTTTTAAATAGTGTGGAAAAGTTCTTTTTTTTTTGTCTTGCGGTCTGGATTCCCACTGGATAGATTTTTCTTGCACAATTTCAATAAACTCTAGACGTGGCAGGCTTTACATAAGGGCAATACCATGTCTGTGTTGCATAATCCGATCCCCCTCTGTTGCACATCCCATGCTTTAGCAGCTGCTGCCTGGCATTGAGCGCTCCTGTTTAGCTGACTTGTCAGTCAGTCTCCCCCAGTTCTGCTCCAGCTCTGTGTTGCCCGGTTGTCTCCCGTGTCTTGGATCCCGGGCATATGCTGTGTGGTTTATGCGCGCTGTAACATAATCTGCGGTTTTGTGCAGGCTTGTAATGTTGTGCCGTACATCTTCATGGATATGCGTCTACCTCCTGCTACGACTGCATCTGTCACTGGCGGATCAGAGGAGGAAGCTTAGAGCCTTGCCAAATACAATGTAAAGAATTCTGCTGGGAGTGCAGTTGGATGCAATTATTTTCCCCGTCTCCCATACTGAATGTATATAATTAGAAATAAGCTTTTTCACAGTTATATCCCCGTTCATACGAAGTGTAGCAGAAGAGACAAACAACACATTAGCTGGGTTTATTGTGATTTAAAGCCCCAGTTCTGCTTATTTTATACGCATTCAATAGAACATTATGTAAGATTAAAGTGAACCTGCAGTGAAAATAATCTTACGAGATAATTCATTCTATGTAAAGTACGGATAGTAAATAGAACATTAGTAACATAGAAATGTGTCCCTTGTTTTTGTTTTCAGTTTAATGGCTTAATTTCTAAGATTATATCGGCCTGTCACAGTTGCTGTTTAGAATCCACACTTAACCTTGTTAAGTTAAAAAATAACTTTCTTTTAACCTCCCTGGCATATGATTACTTGCAGGTTTTATTGTCTAAAAGCGGTGCAGTTTTTTCACAAGCTTTTAAACCCTAAAAATCATACCGCTAGATAGATCTGCAACAGCCCTGCGCATTACACACCTCCCATTATTCCAGATCAGGGTTACCGCTCTGAGCTGAGGATTTCCGTCCTGAGCCTGACTTGGGGTTACCGCTCAGGAGATTAATGACCTTTTCCACCTTCCTGCACGTAAACCTCATTAGAAACCGTATCTCACTGTTTCTCAGCTGCTTTACCCTTCATTTACTTTTCTGGAAACAGGACTGAATTCCACAAGCTGCCAGCTGTAAGCTCTTTTGCATAACTCTTCCTGTATTGGAAAACAGAAAGGTACTTCAGAGAATTTCTTACTATGGGTAGTACTATATCTACCTATGTTTAGCTCATAATGTCACATGTCACTTTGGGTATGCTTTAAGTATCTTGGAAAATACCTATTGCAACACTTCACAGGTTCTCATGTCCTCCCGAGCACCTACTGCCGGCTCACTCCCCCTGTCCCCACTCAGCCTGAAGCCATCCCACTTTAGTGACTGACAGCTTGGATAGGCTATTGGTCTGGAGGGAGGCGTGTTGACAGGAAACCGACCAATCATTCTCCCTGTTTACTCATGTGACCAGGAAGGGGAGTGTTTCAGACTGACTGGGAGGCAGCTAGGGAGTAGATAAGGATCTAGTATAGCAGGTATTTATTTATTTTTTAAATCATTTTTGGAAAATATTCATATTGATTTAATAAAAAATGTTCTGTTATATTGTAAATGTATGCAGTAGAATCCCTTTATAGTAAAATCCAAGTGACCAGGAAAAGTAGTTTATTATATTAGAATTGGTCATACATTGTATATTTATATAGATGCATTTGCTGGAACATGAGTACTGAGGTTCCAGAGGTTTACTATATCAGTAAATGTTCCTCAGTTGTGGCTTTAAAGTAAACTTGTGTCCAATGTTATGGAGTGGCTGCTTGGATTTCAGGTGCAGGAGGACAGCAGTCATCACTGGAATAGTTGAGATACTACTTACCCAGCATGTCACTGGCTGTGAATTTCTACACGGGGTGGGGGTGGAGAGGGACCACTAGGACACCGAGAAAAACTGTAAGGGTGAAAGGACCACCAAACCAGCTGGGAAAAAGGAGAGGGGGCCACTAGACCAGCTGGGTAAACTATAAGGGGACCACCAGGGATGAGCTCCGAATAGATATTCCAATAAAGCCCGGAAGGAGGAAGTGTGGTAGTCATGTGAAAGCGAATTGGAGTGCAGCATGGGACGCATTTGAAAGGCGTACAAAAAGATGGCATCTTGGGTAAGTTAACCATCTCTCACCTGCAGTAATTAAAGGGATACTGTAGGGGGGTCGGAGGAAAATGAGTTGAACTTACCCGGGGCTTCTAATGGTCCCCCGCAGACATCCTGTGTTGGCGCAGCCACTCACCGATGCTCCGGCCCCGCCTCCAGTTCACTTCTGGAATTTCTGACTTTAAAGTCAGAAAACCACTGCGCTTGCGTTGCCGTCTCCTCGATCCCGCTGATGTCACCAGGAGCGTACTGCGCAGGCACAGACCATACTGGGCTTCTGCAAAACACTCCTGGTGACATTGGCGGGAGCGAGGACATGGCAACGCAGGCGCAGTGGTTTTCTGACTTTAAAGTCAGAAATTCCAGAAGTGAACTGGAGGCGGGGCCGGAGCATCGTTGAGTGGCTGCGCCAACACAGGATGTCTGCAGGGGACCATTAGAAGCCCCGAGTAAGTTCAGCTCATTTTCCCCCGACCCCCCTACAGTATCCCTTTAAGGTTTGGATTCCGAATGATTTTGAGTAGGTAGCTACTCGAATATCTATTTGGAGCGCATCCCTGGAGACCACTAGACCAGCTGGTAAATCGGGGAAGGGGACCATTAGACAACCTGGTAAAAAAAGGGGGGGGGGGCACTAGACCACCTTGGGAAACTATAAGGTGAAGGGAACACAAGGAAGACTGAAAAAAACATTTCATAATTACCATTGCACTGGGGGCCCTATAGGGGGGGCCAGCACAGGGCCATTGTATGAGGGCACTGTCAGGGGGTACTGCACAGGGCCATTGTATGAGGGCACTGTCAGGGGGTACTGCACAGGGCCATTATATGAGGGCAATGTGAGGGGGTACTGCACAGGTCCATTCTAGGAGGGCACTGTTAGGGGGTACTGCACAGGGCCATTATATGAGGGCAATGTCAGGGGGCCCTGCACAGGGCCATTATATGAGGGCACTGTCAGGGGGTACTGTACAGGGCCATTATATGAGGGCACTGTAAGGGGGTACTGCACAGGGCCATTATATGAGGGTACTGTCAGGGGGTACTGCACAGGGCCATTATATGAGGGCACTGTCAGGGGTAAAGCACAGGGCCATTATATGAGGGTACTGTCGGGGTGTCCTGCACAGGGCCATTATATGAGGGCGCTGTCATGGGGTTACTGCACAGAGCCTTTAGATAGGGCAGTATAAGGGAGCACAGGGGCTATTATTATAAGGGGCCACTGCAAGTGTACCCAGCATATGGGCCATTATTGGGGCCCCAGCATAGGGACAGCAAATATGTAAGCATTGTAAGGAGGATGTTGTTGGAGGTACTATTATGGGGGCAGCTAAAAGTAAGACATTGCCTCCTATATTAGTGATGTTTAGCTTCATTGACCTAGGTGGGCAATTTTTATGAGACTACATGGTGTGATAAAATGTAATAAGTGGAATAAAATGGTGAGATAAAAAGTGGATTTTCTCCCTCCACCCCCAAACATACATAATTGACAGCGTCTAAAAAAAAAAGTATCATCTTGCAACGTCCCCTGCTCACTCACATAATTGGGCAGTGTTGTCCTCCGCCATAGAACACTTATTTAACATTGTTGAACCCCCCCCCCCCCCCCCCCAAAAAAAACCAAAAAAACATAAGGCAGTGTTTCCTTTTGATGTTGGTATTCCCCTACCCCAGTTTGTGCCCCCTGATATCCTTAGTGTCTTAGGTGGCACATGTAAATAAAAATAATTGAATCAAGGTACAAAGTGCAGCAAAAAATATACCTTTATTCTCTAAAATTAATTACTGCCACTTGTACCAGCATAATTTAAGTGTTGGGATAAATGGTGTAAATAGTGAAATACAATTTGTGGGTTTTATTTTACCGCACTTTTTATTTTAAACCTATAATTAATAAATAAAAAAAACCTTAAAGAGGAGCTGTTAGGTATAAGGTCTCAGAGAAAATAAACACATATATCAGTAGCTAAAGATTGGCTGTACTTACATTACATATGCATTTCACTGTCCACGTTTGTACTTCACAGAATTTTTATATAGTATATGCAGAGATTGATGCTCATGGCAGGTTCCATGTTTTTCTGACTTCTATGAAGCCAATTGTGTCGTCATGTCCTGCCTGCTTCCTGATCACAGAAAAGCTCGTACTGAATAACACAGTGTGCAGTGAATATTAATGAGCCATGTGGCTAGGAACAATAGCTGACTCCTGCAGTGTACTCTGCCCAGAGATTAATCAGTGCTACGCGCTGGACTGATTACAAGCTGCTGTAACGTCTCATTAGCAGCCGAGGGGAGGGCCCCAGAATGCTTTGCAGTATAGTATGCGGCTTGCGTCCTGCTTGGGAATAACAGCTTTGCTGATAAGCACACATCAAAGGTAAGAGAGATTTTTATCTTCACTAATGCCTTTTTGGCTTCCTTCTAAACTGTTTAACACAGGAGAATAGAGGTTTAAATTAGCTTCTGCAGCCTGACAGTTACTCTTTAACAATGGTGTGTTTGCATTCTTAAGGTAAAAAAAAAATGAAATGGAAAAGAAACTAAACTACTCTGATGCTCGGAACACACGTTTCGTTTTTGCCGAAGAATCGTTCCAATAGATGCCTTCGATAGATAAATTCCGTCATATCCGATTCTGTGCTCGATTTCTCACAGAAGTGAATGGAAAAAAGATAAGAAAAACGAGTGGAAAATAAGAGAATCGAGCGGATAATCGATCGCGCGGAGAATCGACTGCAAAAAACGTATCGTGTGTTCCCAGCATTAGAGAAAAGAAAAACGCAGGTGTGATAAGCCATTATAAAGCTATTGATGGATTAATAGGGACATAAACATCAAAACTGCTCTGATCCTGTAAGGCTAAATATGGATGCTGAATGAAAAGCTGATGCAGATTATGTGCAGCTTGTAATTTAAAGGGAACCCGAGATGAGGAATATGGAGGCTGACATGTTTATTTCCTTTTAAACAATGCACATTGCCTGGCTGTCTTGCTGATCCTCTCCCTCTAATACTTTAGGCCATAGAGCCTGAACAAGCATGTCTATGCCAAATCTGACAAGATTAGCTGCATGCTTGTTTCAGGTGTATGAATTAGTCCCTACTGACCAGAAAGATCAGCAGGACAGCCAGGCAACTGGTATTGTTTAAAATGAAACAAATATGGCAGCCTCCATAGGTCTCACACCTCGGGTTCCTTTTAAAGTAAACCTGAGACATTTGAAACAAAAGAATGTATACTTACCTGGGCTTCCTCCAGCCCCCTTTTCTCTGTTAGCTTCCTCAGTGTCTGTCTGGTCCCCTCCGTTCTTCCACTTCCGTGCCTGCGCAGTCCCAGCCAGGTCCGCCCGATCACTCCAGACTGCGGGACTGTGGTCACGGGTGCGCATGGCAGGGACCGCACATTTGCAGTAGTCTGCGACGGGCTCAGCTGGGGACTCCTCAGGGCCTTCAGCAGAAGAATGGAGGGAACCGAAAGGACAGCAAGGGAGCTAACGGGGCTGGAGGAATCCCCTGGTAAGTGTAAATCCTATTGTTACTATTGGCTGAGGTACACTTTAACTACAGCAGCTGATGATTTTGATAAGTTCATTTTCAAGATGCATACATTTGCATAATTATTAGCATCTCATCGACCTTCCTTACTTGAAAACAAACTCTAGTTGTGAAGTAGTTGTCAGCTGGTTGTTGGCTGAAGTGTGTGGAAAGTACAAAGAGTCGCGTGGTTTTCCGTGGACATAAGTGGGATTCCTGCATTTAAGTAAACCCGAAATGAAAATAAACTGAGAAAATCAATTGTATTTATCCTCCTACTCCTAAAAAGGACATTTTTAGATATCCCATGGTTTTATTTTATATTTAAAGAGAACTCCAGGCGGTGCAGCAGGGGCAGATGGGACACAGAAGCATGTTCTCTGCCTCATGACATGTCTGTGTGTCCCCCAACGCTGCTCTCTGCCCCCCCCACTGCAGCACTATATCACCCCCCCCCCAAATTAGCAACAATAATTGTCGCTATTCCGGAGGGTAATGGGAGGAGAAAGGGATTCCCTGCTCAAGACACCCACTTGGGGCGTTCCTGCAGGTTTTCCACAGCTGCCATTGGGCACCTGTCTCTCTCTGGCAGCGCCCCTTGCCGCTCCCCCACCTCCCTGATTGCTGGGAGAGAATCTCTTTCCTTCCAGCGTCATGACCCAGAGGTCACGAAAGTGAAGGTGGGCCCTAGCAGGCCAATGGAGCAGCGAGGATGGCGGCTGAGGCGGCGGGGATGGCGGAGAGGCCCAGCCTCTCGAATCAGGTAGCCTATTTTTTTTTTATTGTATAATCCCACCATCAGGTCAGCGGAAAGGATAATCGGGAACACACTCCCTGCCCTTGATTCTCTCTACAATACCAGACTACGCTCCAGAGCACTGAAGTTTGCCAAGGATCCCTCCCACCCTGGCCACCAGTTTTTCAATCAACTCCCCTTGGGGCGGAGGTATCTGAGGTACCGGTCCATCTCAACAAAGACCACGAGACACAGAAACAGCTTCTTCCCCTCGGCTGTAACTACACTGAACTCAATAAACTCTGCCATGCACTCCCCCCGTTGACTGCCCCCCCCCCCCCCACCCACTCTTGCCTTTCTGCTTGTAATCCACCTGACAGATGTGTTGGGAATAGTAAAAGTAGTATGTCTGTTTGGTTCCAGCTGTGTTTAGAAACTTTATGTATATGTTTTTGTTAGATGAAGTGTTAGAAACTGTATGTATATGTTTTTGTTAGATGAAGTGATGCCACTAGGCTCTATGCCATGCTGTTCCTTATGGTTCTATGTACATGCCCTGTACTCCTGTGCCAAGCCCAATTCCGGGCACGACCCAGTCGTGCTTGGCGAAATAAATGCGATTCTGATTCTGATTCTCAGGCTTTCTTTAAAGGAGTCATCAGGCAAAAACAGCCCATCCCCGCTCTACTTACACGGGGCTTCCTCCAGCCCCTTGCAGTTGACTGTCCCACGCTGACAGCTCTGTTCGCAGCTGCCGGCCCGGGGTCCCTGCATGGTGCAGAGGGAAACCTCAAGGTCGTCTTTACTGCGCCTGTGTGAGCGCTGCTGTCAGTCAAGCCCACGTTATCCGCGGTGTACTGCGCAGGCACAGAACTACTGCGCCTGCACAGTACACCGCGGACAACATGGACTTATTGACAGTGGCATTCATGCAGGCGCACTAGAGGAGGTCACCCTCTACACTGGCAGGGACCCCGGGCTGGTGGCTGACTGCGGAGTGGGACATGTCAGCTGCAAGGGACTGGAGGAAGCCCTGGGTAAGTAGAGCTGTTTTTGCCTGATGACTCTGACTTTAAACATTTACAAAGTAGGTTGAATGTTTTATTGGCTCTGCTCGATGGCAGTCTATTAAGTGTCCCAGAGTTAACACACATGAACTATTGACCTTTTTCTATCTCTCCCCTGTCCTCAGAAGTTGTATTGTGCCTAGAAAACTTTTATGACTGTAATTTGCTTAGTATTTGTAAGTGTACCTTTCTCCACTGCTACTTAAAAGTAAACGCCCAAAACAGATGTTGGGGGTTCACTTTTATAGTTCCTATGACATTCTAGTGATTATTTTCGCCATAAAGAAGCAGCTTGATTTGTTTTGTGGCTTGACAATTGCTGCACTTCCTAGGTTTGGCCCCTAGATGGGCCTGTTGAGCTTTCTCTTCACAGAAGTTGCAGAAGCGTCTTGTTACTTCCATACACATAGCCATAAAGGATCAGCAGTCGCTGCAGGCGCACATACACATATATAGAAGTAATTTACTGAGAAATTTATTTACTGAACTTTTGTCATAAAGTGTGAGTTTGGCCATACTACTTTATGGATCAGGGCCCTTGCCATTATGTCACATCAGTTCAGGTACCCTTTAAAGCCTCAAAGTTTCATGGTGGTCAAAGCAATAGAAAGTAATATTATATCTCTCCAATAGGGACACAGACAAAAAGACCTTGCCAAATATCAGAATTGTAGAATAGGGCTTTAAAGAGGAATTTTAGAAAAAAAAAAAGGGGGGGGGGGGGGGTTAGGGGAGAATCAATACATTGCAAAGTGAGAAGTTAAAATTGGAAAAGAGACGAAGAAATGATTGATATGCACCATTTAATTTGTTCATGTAGTTTGATCCACAATCATCCTGCCGGGCATCATCTTTACTACTGGCAGACATGAAAAAACTAGACTGCACCAACTGCCATTACCTATAACCAGTGGTGTAGCAATAGGAGGTGCAGAGGTTGCAAACGCATTGGGGTCCTTGGACCAGAAGGGCTCCAAGGGGCCACCCACTACAACAGTATTGGCTCTTTACAGGTCCTGTGCTGGTAATAATCACGTCTATAGATGCTTTGAATAGTAGTGATCATTAAACTGTCCCCCATCCCCTTCTTGCACCTCTGGTTGTCCTTTGCGGGTTTTGGTGCGCCTTATCAATTGTTATGTATGAAGAGCTTGGGGGGCCCCAATGTAAAAGTTGCATCGGGGCCCATAGCTCCTTAGCTACGCCACTGTATATAACCACACCTCCTAACAATGCGATAGGCCAAAAGGTTGTTTTTTTTAGATAAACATATGCACAGAGGGAGATACTGGTTGCTTGGCAGTTGGAAGAAGCCGTTATATCCAACAATGCAGCATAATTCACAGACAGGAAACTGTCAGGACCATGGCCATGACATCACACTGTGGGAGGGGTTTCACCACAATATCAGCTATACAGACCCCCCTGATGATCAGTTTGAGAAAAGGTAAAGATTTCCTGGGAGATGGGGGGTATCAGCTACCGATTGGGATGGAGTTCAATCCTTGGTTACAGTTCCTCTTTAAATGTTCGTACGGTTGGACTGACCCTTTAAGGAAAAATCTGTTCTCGAGAAAGTACGGCATTATGTCCTTGACAACATAATTATACTCGCGGCGCGCGTAAAGAATACCGCGTATACATTGTTATCATCTCACTGAATGGCTGTCAATCACACAGCAGTGAGATCTGCTAAAAGCCATTTTACTCCCAATCCTTTCTGTAGCTCGGAATACCAGCTGCACCCTTCAATGTAATGTATTATTTTACATGTACTGTATCATTTGTACAGATTTAGCACGGCGTACTGTACACACGTCTTGCCACTTCGTCAATGGAAATCGTCTTTTTTTATATAAATTCCCTACAATGTGTCATAAAAAGCAATACGCAGCACCCATTTCTTACAGAGCCCGCACGTTATAATTTCCGTAAAAGTTACCAGACGGGGGGTGTACGTGTTTTCTTTATGCTGTGGGCGGGGCACTTATGCCAAATCTGTCATTACTAACAAAAAAAATGAGAATTATTTATTGAAACCAAGTGAAAGGCACTTTCCGTTGCAAAACCAGAAGACATTTCTTGTTTTGAAGTTGTCTCGATACGTAAAACTTGAAGTAAACTTGTCCGACACTTAATCTGATACTTTCCTTGTTCTGTATAGCTTAAAGGATACCCGAGATGACATGTGACATGATGAGATAGACATCTGTATGTACAGTGCCTAGCACACAAATAACTATGCTGTGTTCAGTTTTTTCTTTCTCTGCCTGAAAGAGTTAAATATCAGGTATGTAAGTGGCTGACTCAGCCCTGACTCAGACAGGAAGTGACTACAGGGTCACTGATAAGAAATTCCAACTATAAAACACTTTCCTAGCAGAAAATAGCTTCTGAGAGCAAGAAAAAGGTAAAAAGGGGAATTCTTATCAGTGAGGGTCACACTGTAGTCACTTCCTGTCTGAGTCAGGACTGAGTCAGCCACTTACATACCTTATATTTAACTCTTTCAAGCAGAGAAAGGAAAAAAAAGGAACACAGCATAGTTATTTGTGTGCTAGGCACTGTACATACACATGTCTATCTCATCATGTCACATGTCACTTCCGGTATCCATTAAAGGGAACCTGAACCAAGTAAAATCATTCAAAATAAACACCTGATGTACCCGCAAGTGAATATTACATACTTACCTCACCGTCAGTTCCTCTCAGAAGCTCACCATTTTCTTCTTACAACAGCCCCTTACAGTCTGACAAGATTGTGTCGGAACTGAAATAAATCAGTTGCTGTCAGTTATATGTCAGTTGTTGTCAGTTATAACTGAAAGGACATGTGATGTGCAAAGAAATGTCCATGTTTTCCTATGGCTCATGTGGGCAATATTATAGTGTAACAGTGTGCTGACCAGGAAGCTGTTATGTGGTAATGGCCATTTTTAAAATGGAGGAGGGAGAATTCCATTGATCACAGCGGGAAAACAGGATGCAGGAGAGGAGAAAGAGATTAATGAGTAGTCTACAGGGGAGGTAAGTATGACGGGTGTATGTTTATCTTGACTTTTAATTTTCAGTTTGGGGTTTGTTTTAAGATGGCCATATATCTAGCAGTGTATGGGCAGATTGACCAGGAGACAGATCTCGAATCTGATCAGAGAGAGAGATCTGTTGGATTCCCATACACCGCAGGCCGATTCCCAATTCTCGAAGCAACTGGCCTTGTGCCGCTGCCGATTCCGTCTGCCTGGCTTCCCCCAAAATGTTCCCCAGTGGCGTAGCTAGTCATTATAGGGCCCCATAGCAAAATGTTTGTGGGGTGTTTAGATGTAGCCACTTGAGCAATGCTACCTGTCCCTACCCTATGAATATGAGTTGATCGGTCAATTTACATTCTCCTGCAATGAACACTGTGTATAGTCCATGAGCATTGAGACAAAGTCAGAGGGTGGAGCAACAAAGCAAAGTTAATAGAGAACCACCCGGGCCCCCCTCTTCTCCAGGACCCCATAGCAGTTGCTATGGCTGCTATGGCTATTGCTATGCCCTTGATGTTCCCCCGTATGTGCCCATGTATTATAAATCTTAACTGTCCAGCTGCACCGACTCCCAGTGCCGCTGTCTCCTCTGAGTGCTGCTATCACATCATGGAGCCACCATGCGATGGCATGACGTGACGCATGTGAGCAGGGCCGGCGCTACCATAGAGGCAAAGGAGGCAGCTGCCCCAGGGCCCCAGAGCTTGTAGGGGCCCCCAGATGCTACAAGAGGAAAAAACATTTTTTCAGATCGGCCCTATAGTTTTTGAGAAAATCGATTTTAAAGTTTCAAAGGAAAAAAAATACACATTTAAAAACCTCCCAACTTTAATGGTTAATAGCAAATCCACCTTAAATGATAGAAACCCTTAATTTGCAGGATATGTTAAGGAGATCATTAGGAATAAGAGGAAAAATTTTTTTTTGAAAAAGACCTTATAGTTTTTGAGAAAATCGATTTTAAAGTTTCGAAGGAAAAAAGTATACTTTTAAATGCGGTAAATGTCACTTTTAGTAGCAAACCTAACGGTAGTGTAATTTTACATGCATCAAACGAAAGCGCAATAAATTTCCTGACTGGGTTTCCAGGGGGTCCATACGCAGCCGCAGCGCTTTGGCCAGGGGTCGCTATACAGCCGCAATATGGCTGTATGAAGATCCCTGGCATTTTTTCCTATTTTCCCCCCAAAAATGTGTGTGAGTTAAAAAAAAAAAAAAATTATGTGGGGTCCCCCCTCCTGAAACTTTTTAACCTCTTGTCCCCCATGCAGGCTGGGATAGCCAGAATGTGGAGCTCTGACCGATTGGGACTTTACACCCTGACTATACCAGCTGCAAAAAGGTCCCCTAATGCCGATTTTTGTTCCGGGGTACATGTTGGGGGGGGGGCCCCCCAGGTTTATTTTGCCCTGGGGCCCCATTGTTACTTAAACCGGCCCTGCATGTGAGACATAACACACACGCCTGGTGGCACTCAGACCAGGAGTCGCAGCAGCTGGACAGATGAGATTATACAATGCACGGGGGAGGGGGGGGGGGGGGGGTAGAGAGGGGGGAGGAGGACACACATTTACATTTGGGGGACAGCAGTCAGGTTTTTCACGTTCGTTGTTCATCGCAATATCGCGTGCCATTATCGCTGCACATCCGATCGACTGAGATTTTCCTACATTTTTCCGCTTTCAGCCCGAAAACCTCTAAATCATCGATTGGGCATGTTTATGGTGCCCTCCGATGGTCAGCTGATTCGATAAAATGATTGAATCGGATGGTCGATTGGGCCGCAATATCAACAAATGTAGGCCAGCTTAAAGGGACACTTAAGTCAAACAAAAAAAATGAGTTTTACTCACCTAGGGCTTCCAATAGCCCCCTGCAGCTGTCCGGTGCCCTCGCCGTCTCCCTCCGATCCTCCTGGCCCCGCCAGCAGCCACTTCCTGTTTCGGTGACAGGAGCTGACAGGCTGGGGACGCGAGTGATTCTTCGCGTTCCCAGACACATTAGCACCCTCTATGCTGCTATATGGTATATGATATATGCTATAGCAGCATAGATGGCGCTATTGTGGCCAGGAACGCGAAGAATCACTCGCGTCCCCAGCCTGTCAGCTCCTGTCACCGAAACAGGAAGTCCAGATACTGATAAAAAGAGTGGCACTCGCAATACACAGGGAAAAGGGTGCCCAAGCCTCAGGGGATCCTCACACCATCAGATCCAATCCATGCAAGAAAGAGTGTTGGAGGCTGGCACTTCCAAAAATAGAAAAGCTCTTTATTGAGGCATTAAAAACAGTGGTAACACAGCTTTTCTATTTTTGGAAGTGCCAGCCTCCAACACTCTTTCTTGCACCGAAACAGGAAGTGGCTGCCGGCGGGGCCAGGAGCATCGAAGGGAGACGGCGAGGGCACCGGACAGCTGCAGAGGGCTATTGGAAGCCCCAGGTGAGTAAAACTCATTTTTTTTGTTTGACTTAACCTGCTGAGCGGTCTGGACGAGAGGCTGCCGCTCAGGCCCTGCTGGGCTGATTTTCGTCAAATAAAAAGCAGCACACGCAGCCGGCACTTTGCCAGCCGCGTGTGCTGCCTGATCGCCGCCGCTCTGCGGCGATCCGCCGCGAGCAGCGGCGAAAGAGGGTCCCCCCAGCCGCCTGAGCCCAGCGTAGCCCCAGCGCTAAGGGCTGGATCGGAGGCGGCTGACGTCAGGACGTCGGCTGACGTCGATGACGTCACTCCGCTCGTCGCTATGGCGACGATGTAAGCAAAACAAGGAAGGCCGCTCATTGCGGCCTTCCTTGTTTATTCTGGGCGCCGGAGGCGATCGGAAGAACGCCTCCGGAGCGCCCTCTAGTGGGCTTTCATGCAGCCAACTTTCAGTTGGCTGCATGAAATAGTTTTTTTTTTATTTAAAAAAAACCCTCCCGCAACCACCCTGGCGATTTAATCAGAACGCCAGGGTGGTTAAGTGTCCCTTTAAAGAGGAACTCCAGTGAAAATAATGTAATAAAAAAGTGCTTCATTTTTACAATAATTATGTATAAATGATTTAGTCAGTGTCTGCCCATTGTAAAATCTTTCCTCTCCCTGATTTACATTCTGACATTTATCACATGATGACATTTTTACTGCTGGCAGGTAATGTCAGTGGAAGGAGATGCTGCTTGCTTTTTTGGCAGTTGGAAACAGCTGTAAGCAGCTGTTATTTCCCACAATGCAACAAGGTTCACAGACAGGAAACTGTTAGGACCATGGTCCTGACATCACACTGTGGGAGGGGTTTCACCACAATATCAACCGTACAGCGCCCCCTGATGATCTGTTTGTGAAAAGGTAAAGATTTCTCATGGGAAAGGGGGTATCAGCTACTTATTGGGATGAAGTTCAATTCTTGGTCACGGCTTCTCTTTAAATCAGACTGTCCTTGAAATAGACACGGACCATTTATATTTCGCTTTTCTCCTGGCGGGCTCAGAGCGCCAGAGGGTGCGCTCTCTATGCGGTAGAAGTGTTAGGGAGTCTTGCCCAAGGTCTCCTCACTGAATAGATGCTGGCTTACTGAACAGGAAGAGCTGAGATTCAAACCCAGGTCTCCCGCATCAAAGGCAGAGCCCTTACCCTGTAGACTATCCAGCCAGGTACAGGTGCTAAAGGGCACAGTGTCCTCTAACCTTACTGAACAAAGCTCTAGAATGGGCTGTCCCTCTTTCATGGGAGCTGCCATCTTTTTGGAAATTCTGTAAAGCCCCTTTCCTGCAAAGCTGATGTTTCTATAAAAGAAACGATACATAATGCAGACGCTAAAGGGTTATCTCTGCCCTAAACTCCCTGATGGTCATAAAGAGGACTATAGACCCTTCACAACTCTTAACAGAGAGACCCCAGAGAGAAAAAGCTCACAATTGACTGTAAACAGCATCAGATTTGCAAACAAAATATATGCGTGGAATTGTCTTTGTGAGGGAAACTCAGTCACAGCGTGTGTTTGCAGAATTGCTCTTGAGTTCAGGTAAACATTAAGGGCTAGCATATATAGAAGGGAAAATATCAGCGTTTAAAGGGAACCTAAACTGAGAAGGATATGGATTTTTCCTTTTAAAATAATACCAGTTGCCTGACTCTCCTGCTGATCCTGTGTCTCTAATACTTTTAGCCACACCCCCTCAACAAGCATGCAGATCAGGTGCTCTGACTGAAGTCAGACTGGATTTGCTGCATGCTTGTTTCAGGTGTGTGATTCAGTCACTACTGCAGCCAAAGAGGTCAGCAGGACTGCCAGGCAACTGGTATTGTTTAAAAGGAAACATCCACATCCCTCTCAGTTAAGGTTCCCTTTAAGTTGTCTTTCAGAACCACCTTGAACCCATCTTTAAAGTGTACCTGAGTCAGTTTTAGATCTAAAAAAGGGATATAGAGGCAGGTTCCCATCTGAAGGACATGCCTCTGTGTTCCCTGCTCGCCGCTTTAGGCCTCCCTGCGCCCCGCTAGCCTCCCCCCTGAATCTGCCCAACAAGCACCTTGTCGGCAGACTAACAGGGAAGGGGCATCCCTCTGCAGGAGAGTAACACCCCTTCCCTGCCTATCAGAGCCTTCTAACTGGCTCTTCACTGCCTGCTTCCTGCCCCTCCCCCTTCACGCCAATCAACGATCTGTGCTCTCACAGGGCCAGATTTATCAAAGCATTTTTTCTTCTTAAAGCCAATGGGTACCGCTTAAAAAATAAAAAAGTCAGATACTCACCTAAGGAGAGGGAAGGCTCGGTCCTAATGAGCCTTCCCTCTCCTCTCCCGGTGCCCTCGGTGCTGCGCTGGCTCCCCCGTTCGCGTCTGCCGCCGCAGGGACTTCGGAGGTCTTCGGGAGCACTCTGGTGCTCCTGAAGGCTTCCGAAACATCCCTTCGGCTGCGGAAGTGGCAGTATTTGACCGCTACGGGGGATCCTGCGCGGGACCGGGCACCGGGAGAGGATAGGTAAGGCTCATTAGGACCGAGCCTTCCCTCTCCTTAGGTGAGTATCTGACTTTTTTATTTTTTAAGTGGTAAACATTCACTTTAAACTCTTCTAACCAGCAGAGAGAACAGTTCTGCATGATGAGAACCTTCTTAAAGAGAAACTCCAACCTAGAATTGAACTTTATCCCAATCAGTAGCTGATAACCCCTTTTACATGAGAAATATAATGCTTTTCACAAACAGACCATCAGGGGGCGCTGTATGACTGATTTTGTGCTGAAACCCCTCCCACAAGAAGCTCTGAGTACTGCGGTACTCTGGGCAAACTGCCACAATGTAACAGTGTTCACAGACAGGGAATAGCTGCTTACAGCTGTCTCTAACAGCCAAAACAGCTAGGAGCAGCTACATAACCTGCCCACAGTAAAAATGTCACCATGTAATACATGTCAGAATGTGAATCTGGGAGAGGAAAGATTTTACAATGAGCAAACACTGACTAAATCATTTATACATAATTATTGTAAAAATGAAGCACTTTTTTTACTACATTATTTTCACTGGAGTTCCTCTTTAAATCCTAGTTAATAGTGGCAGTTGAGCATGCATTTCTAGAACTGCACTACAGTTAAGAAATCCGTCCCTAAACTGCTGTAGAATAAGAAGTGCTACAGATAGTGCAGCAGTGCAGGCTAGGCATGATTTGTGAGGTGCTCCTTCCCCCTGCTGAATTCCTCCTCAGAGCCTGCCAGTATCAATACAGCAGATGTATTGGTTACCTCAGTAACAGCAATTCCCCTCACACACTGCACTGTCTGAGAGACCTTCCTAACTCCTCCTATTTTAGTAGTTAGTTTTAGAAGGAATCTGCCCCATCTAGTGATTTCTTCAGATGCCTGAGACAGTTCTGCACGGATTTTAAAAACCCACCAATATTTTGTCTCAGACACTCTTGTCCCCCACAGAGCTGCTTCTGCAGCGTTGTGACCCCAAAGGTCACAGAACAGAAACTAAAACATTGCAGGAGATAGGCTCGGCAGGCAGAGGAGGTAATGGACACTACCTGATCCGGACACCCCCTCCCCCGAATCAGGAAGCATGTGTTTTTTTTTAATTTGGCTCAGGTTCTCTTTAAGTGTATCCAAATGAATCCAGACGTAGTAGGGAGGCTAGCACCACTGTTTGTCTGGCCAGAGACCCACGGGTGGCGCTTTGCTTCCAATTGCAAAGTGCCCACAATTTTGCAGGCAGCGTGGAGTACGTCACTGAGCGGGGGGCAATGCTATACATATTACCCCGTTGGCACACTCTGCTGCAGGATCAAATGTTTGTGATTTTAGCATCACATCCAACCACAACTCAAAAAAAATACAGTAGGCGTAAAACTGGCCGTAAAGAAAATAATTTCAGCTTTGGCATGGAAATGACCAGCAGGTAACACTGATGTTTTCCATTGTGACCGGTCCCCTTTAAAGAGACACTGAAGTGGAAAAAAAAATTATGATATAATGATTTGTATGTGTAGTACAGGTAAGAAATAAATCATTAGGAGCAGAGACATAAGTCGAACATTGTTTCCAGTACATTTAGTAAGAAACTCCAGTTATCTATGCAAAAGAGCCATTGAGCTCCACGGCTTTCTAAGTCGCAGAGAGCTCTGGCTTCTGAAGCTTGTTATCTCAACTGTCAGTCACTGTATTGCTTTTTCTTCAGCAGAGGACAGTTCAAAAGTTCACTGGCCTGCTTTGTAAAATCATTTACAATGCTGAGTAGTGTGTAAACTGCAAATATTAGAGAATGATACAATGTTATAAAAACACTATATAACTGAAAATAAAAATATGAGAATATTTTCTTTGCTACTAATGTTCTAGTAATTATCCGTACTACACAACCAATTCTTTATATCATTTTTTTTTTGCTTCAGTGTCCCTTTAACACCTCCCTCCTTATGGCTTTACATAGGCAGGCGACGGCCAAGTGCCTATGCAACATTTATATTGTGCACTCTATATGAGCGGCGTTGGATTACCTGCCGGGCCGTCACAAGCGGGATATGATTACAGCCGGCGGAAGACGTAAGGAAGCTGAAGAACATAAAGTAAATTCAGATGAGGGTTTCCAGGCAAGCACTTACTATTTACGTGTTACAACGTTGATATACAGTCCTGCCAAGTTTCAGAGAGGTTTTTTTGAAACAGTCATTTTATGCCAAGCGTGGCTTCATCTACCGGTATATAATCCTGTGATGGCTTCCCAGCAGATGCAGATTTCAGGTAGTGAAGTTATTTAAGGATTCAGCCGAAGAGCTATGCAGTCTTCATACGCCTCATGTAGGGAGGAAGATGACTGGTGCAGGCAGGCTGTGAAGTATACATATAAATTAAGTCCAGAACAGTGCTTAAAGAGAATCTGTACTGTTAAAATCGCACAAAAGTAAACATACCAGTGCGTTAGGGGACATCTCCTATTACCCTCTGTCACAATTTCGCCGCTCCTCGCCGCATTAAAAGTGGTTAAAAACAGTTTTAAAAAGTTTGTTTATAAACAAACAAAATGGCCACCAAAACAGGAAGTAGGTTGATATACTGTATGTCCACACATAGAAAATACATTCATACACAAGCAGGCTGTATACAGCATTCCTTTTGAATCTCAAGAGATCATTTGTGTGTTTCTTTCTCCCTGCAGTTCTCATGCACTGAAGTTTCAGGCTGCTCTTTTTTCTCCTGCAAACAGCTTTGCCCTTGTCTGTAATTCTTCAGTATGTGAAAGCCCAGCCAGCTCAGAGGACGATTTATCCAGCTTGTAAAAGATAAGAGAGAAGCTGCTCTAATCTAAATAATACACAGGCAGTGTGCATAGAGGGGCCTGGAAGGGGGAATTCATAGCAGAACCACAACACTGAAGAACTTGGCAGCCTTCCAGACAAAGGCCTGACAAGTCTGACAAGAGAGAGATAAGTTGATTTATTACAGAGATGGTTATAGTAGAAAGTGCTGCAGTTAGCCAGAACACATTAGAATAGCTTTTGGAACTTGTAGGATGATAAAAAACAGGATGCAATTTTTGTTACGGAGTCTCTTTAAAGAGAAACCGTGACCAAGAATTGAACTTCATCCCAATCAGTAGCTGATACCCCCTTTCCCAGGAGAAATCTATTCCTTTTCACAAACAGACCATCAGGGGGCTCTGTATGGCTGATTTTGTGGTGAAACCCCTCCCACATGTGATGTCAGCACCTCACAGCTCTGAGGTCCTGACATCACGCTGTGGGAGCCTTGTTGCATTGTGGGAAATAACAGCTGTTTACAGCTGTTCCCAACTGCAAAAAAAGCAAGCAGCATCTCCCTCCACAGACATCACCTGCCAGCAGTAAAAATGTCACCATGTGATAAATGTCAGAATGTAAATCAGGGAGAGGAAAGATTTTACAATGGGCAAACACTGACTAAATCATTTAAACATAATTATTGTAAAAATGAAGCACTTTTTTATTACATTATTTTCATTGGAGTTCCTCTTTAAAGTAAAGCTGAGAGAAAGTTGTCACAAGGATTTATACTCACCTAGGGCTTCTTCCAGACCCCCTGTAGTCCACATGTGCAGGGCCAGATTTGTACTTTTTACCGCCCAAGGCCACTATCACCAGCTGCCCCCTGACGAACAGCTAGCCCCCTACCACACACACACTTTTATTGGTCCAAGCGATCAATGTATCTAAAGATGCTTATTATCGACGTAATTTTACTGAACAATCAATCTTCCGATTGATTTGATTGAACAGTGTTGATGATGCCAATCGACTACAAATGACCAGTTTGTCAATTGTTAAATCATTCTGTTTTGTGGATCGATTAAATCTGAAATGATCGGAATGGTTAGAATTTTTATTCTATTTATTGGCCAAATCAATGCTTTAAACTCTGATAGGTTGGAGCTGGTGCTGGTGGAGGGCAGAGTTGGACTCGAAAAGTGATGATTCACAGTTCAGGTCACAAACAATAAGCTGCCCATGTTTGCTGCCCCCATGTTTGCTACCCCTTCACTCTCTGAGTTCTACACACTTGCCCAACTGCTGCAGTTCACATGTTAGCAGGTTGACTGCCTGAGTGTGCCAGCCTGTAGCCCGCCCCTTGCTTCCTGGTGCCCTAGGCCATGGCCTATATAGCCTTGCCTGTAATCCAGCCATGCACATGTGGACGGTAACATGTATCAGGATTCAAATTGGAAAAACTACTCAGGATGTACAGGAGGTCTCTGTACATTGCTGCGGTCGTATTTCCCTTCATCCTGACTGGTTTCCCAGTTTCTGCCGCTGCCACCGCCATGCTTCACCGTAGGGATAGTATTGGTCTGGTGATGAGCGGCGCCTGGTTTCTTCCAACCGTGACGCCTGGCATTCACACCACTGAGTTCAGTCTTTGTCTCATCAGACCAGTGAAATTTGTTTGAGTCCTAGAGGTGCGTTTTGGCAAACTTTGTTTAGCTGCCATGTACCTTTTTACTAAGGAGTGGCTTCCGTCTGGCCACTATACCACACAGGTCTGATTGGTGGATTGCTGAAGAGATGGTGGTTGTCCCTCTGGAAGGTTCTCCTCTCTCCACAAAGGACCTCTGGAGCTCTGATAGAGTGACCATCAAGTTGTTGCCCACCTCCCTGACTAAGGCCCTTCTCTCCTGATAGTTTAGTTTAGATGGCCGGCCAGCTCTAGGAAGAGTCCTGGTGGCTTTGAACTTCTTCCACTTATGGATGATGGAGGCCACTGTGATAATTGGGACCTTTAATGTTTCTGTAACATTCCATAGATTTTTGCGTCAAAACTATCTGAGGTGGTCTACAGACAATTCCTTTGACTTAATGCTTGGTTTGTGTTCTGACATGAACTTTCAGCTGTGGGACCTTATATAGACACATGTGTGCCTTTCCAAATCATGTCCAGTCAACTAAATTTACCACCGGTGAACTCCAATTAAAGTGAACTCCAAAGTAAAGTGAACTCTTGCACAGGAGAAAAGTAAAACAGAGAGAAATGCACCCTATATGTATTTAGAGAGTTTAACCTATCTAATGCCCCCTCATCTCTGTCTAATCACAAGTTGTAATTTGATCGCTCAGCTGTGTCAGCTGGCTGCCACGGCAGAGAGGTAATTGATCAGGAAGTTAACAATATGTCTACTTCCATGAAAGCAGGAAGTAGACACACTGCAGATTTATTGCAGGATTTGTATCAGCTGTAGCAAAGAAATGTTTTTCTTTAAAGGTTATTATGCTGTTGCTGTTAAAGAAGAGAGAGGAAGTTCTAAGTTTAGGTCCGCTTTAAGCTGCCGAAACACCTCAAGGATAATCAGGGGAAACAGGATGCACCTTAGCTCAATTTCGAGCTTCATGGCAAAGGCTGTGAATACTTATGTACATGTGCTATCTCATTATTTATTTATTTTTTATAAGTTTGCCGAAACCTCAAGTAAACTTTTTTCACGTTGTCATTATGGGGTGTTGTGTGTAGAATTCAGAGGAAAAAAAATAATTTAATCCATTTTGGAAAAAGACAATAGCCTAACAAAAGGGGGGGGAAAGTGATGTGCTGTGAATACTTTCCGGATGTACTGTATGTTATACACACTGCAAAACAAATGAAAGCATATTCTATCTCTTTTCTCTCCTATATACTGTAGATTTTATTTCTGTGCTGTCTCTGCATTTCCTCATCATCTTATAAACCGGGAAACAATTTCAGTTCATTTGTGCGCTGTGCTTTCCTGTACTTTATTTTATTCTTTTCTATCATGTTTTGCTCTGCCGGTGGAAGATGCACCCTCGGCGGCAGAAGCACTGATTATGCTGATTTGGCTGCTAATACATCTCCCCGTATAAAAGCGAGTGAGAGATAAAGAACTGCTACTCCCGCGTATAACGCACATAACGCACCTCGTAAGTCTGCCGTTTGACTTTACGACGGGAGATAAATATATTCCTCCTTCTTGTTATTGTCATTGTTATATTCTTGTTGCAGGTTCTGTTTATTTTATGACTTTATTAAGTCCCCTGATTACGGTGACATCTTGATGAGCGTATCCGTGGGTGAATACAGGATGATATAAAGCGGGAGCCTAACAAGAAGAGCTGATGATTTCCATTCCTGCCACCATCGCTTTCATTGTATAGTTTGTAGAACATCGCAGATCCCCCTCGTTGTTGGTACCGGCAGAAGATTGTTCTACAGATTAGCGCTTCATAGTATAGCACTCTTAAAGAGACTCTGTAACAAATTTTTCAGCCTTAGTTCTTCTATCCTATAAGTTCCTATGCCTGTTCTAATCTGCTCTGGCTTACTGCAGTCTTTCCTAACTGCACTGTCTCTGTAATAAATCAATGTATCTTTCCTCTGTCCTGTTTGTCGGGCTGATTGTGTGGAATGTGCAGGGCTGCTTGTGATTGGTAGAAGCGATACACACCCTCTGCAGGCCCCCTGCACACTCTGAATGACTCACACACTATGCTTAGCTGAGCCTATTAGAAGCTGGTTAGTTTGTTTGTAAACACTGCCTAAAACTGTTAATTACAAGCCAGGATTGCAGCAGAGAGTGGCAGAAACAGCACAGAGGGGCACAGGAGAAAATAATGAATAGAATGGTATGCTTTTTATTGTAAGAATATTAGAGTACAGATTCTCTTTAATAATAAATCTCCTGGTGTATGGATGCCTTCAGAGACCAATCATCAGCAGTAACAAAAATCAAGCCCATGCCAGCCCAAATCACACAGCAGCAAATATTATCGACTGAAATCCTTGAAAGTAATCTCATATCTGTGGTACACAGTCAGGTCTCCAGTAAGGCCCCACTTGACTCTCGGTCAGCAGTAGTCAAATCAATTATTAGCAATATATATATATATGCAAATAAATGGTCTAAGTGTAGACTCTTACATAGTTTGGTTGAAAAAAAGACACTGGTCCATCAAGTTCAACCAGGAAAAACAAAAACAAAAAAATAACACCATCCTGAACTCGCACTTATCCCAGTTGATCCAAGGGAAGGTGAAAAACCTAGGCCTGGGCCAAAATTTCTTCCCAACTCCATATGGCAGTCAGATAAATCCCTGGATCAACTCTCCCTGGAAGTACCTAATAATTATAGTTGTGGATCCCCTTTAATGCAGGGAAAGCATCCAAGCCTTCTTTACATGCAGATATAGAGTTTGCCATAACTACTTCCTGAGGTAAGATGTTCCAGATTTTAGCCACTTTCACTGTGAAGGACCCTTTTGTAAATAGATGACAAAAACTTTTTATCTCCATATGCAAATCATGTCCCCTTGTCCATTGTACAACCTTTAGAGACAAAAACCTCATCTGCCAAGCTTTTGTATTACTCTCCGATTTATATAAGTTTTATTTACAAATGAT